>NC_050096.1:33835460-34151564 GCF_902167145.1 Zea mays
GACGCCCTGGCATTAAGGATGGCATTGGCTTCCAAAGGGGAGACAATGTCAAAATTAATGCCCCTCCTAAGAAATTGTCAAACTTTGTTAAGGGCAAGGCTCCCATGCCTCAGGATAACGAGGGTTACATTTTATACCCTGCAGGTTATCCCGAGAGCAAAATTAGGAGAATTCATTCTAGGAAGTCTCATTCTGGCCCTAATCATGCATTTATGTATAAGGGTGAGACATCTAGTTCTAGGCAACCAACCCGTGCTAAGTTGCCTAAAAAGAGAACTCCTAATGCATCAAATGATCATGACATTTCATTCAAAACTTTTGATGCATCATATGTTTTGACTAACAAATCCGGCAAGGTCGTTGCCAAGTATGTTGGGGGCAAACACAAGAACTCCAAGACTTGTGTTTGGGTACCCAAAGTTCTTGTTTCTAATACCAAAGGACCCAAAACCGTTTGGGTACCTAAAGTCAAGAACTAAACTTGTTTTGTAGGTTTATGCATCCGGGGGCTCAAGTTTCATCATCGATAGCGGGTGCACAAACCACATGACAGGGGAGAAAAAGATGTTCTCCTCCTACGAGAAAAACCAAGATCCCCAACGAGCGATCACATTCGGGGATGGAAACCAAGGTTTGGTCAAAGGATTGGGTAAAATTGCTATATCTTCTGACCATTCTAATTCCAATGTTTTTCTTGTAGATTCATTAGATTACAATTTGCTTTCTGTATCTCAATTATGCAAAATGGGCTACAACTGTCTCTTTACTGATGTAGGTGTCACTGTCTTTAGAAGAAATGATGATTCAATAGCATTTAAGGGTGTGTTAGAAGGTCAGCTATACTTAGTAGATTTCGATAGAGCTGAACTCGACACATGCTTAATTGCTAAGACTAACATGGGCTGGCTCTGGCATCGCCGACTAGCACATGTTGGGATGAAGAATCTTCATAAGCTTCTAAAGGGAGAGCACATTTTAGGACTAACCAATGTTCATTTTGAGAAAGACAGGGTTTGTAGTGCATGCCAGGCAGGAAAGCAAGTTGGAGCCCATCATCCACACAAGAACATCATGACGACCGACAGGCCGCTTGAGCTACTCCACATGGATCTATTCGGCCCGATTGCTTACATAAGCATCGGCGGGAGTAAGTATTGTCTTGTAATAGTGGATGATTATTCTCGCTTCACTTGGGTATTCTTTTGCAGGAAAAATCGCAAACCCAAAGACCTTAAAGGGATTCTTGAGACGGGCTCAAAATGAGTTCGGCTTAAGGATCAAGAAAATTAGAAGCGATAACGGGACGGAGTTCAAGAACTCTCAAATTGAAGGCTTCCTTGAGGAGGAGGGCATCAAGCATGAGTTCTCTTCTCCCAACACACCACAACAAAATGGTGTAGTAGAGAGGAAGAATCAAACTCTATTGGACATGGCAAGGACCATGCTTGATGAGTACAAGACTTCGGATCGGTTTTGGGCCGAGGCGGTCAACACCGCCTGCTACGCCATCAACCGGTTATATCTACATCGAATCTTCAAAAAGACAACTTATGAACTCCTAACCGGTAAAAAGCCCAATATTTCATATTTTAGAGTCTTTGGCAGCAAATGTTTTATTCTTGTTAAAAGAGGTAGAAAATCTAAATTTGCTCCTAAGACTGTAGAAGGCTTTTTACTAGGATATGACTCAAAAACAAGGGCATATAGAGTCTTTAACAAGTCCACTGGACAAGTTGAAGTTTCTTGTGACGTTGTGTTTGATGAGACTAACGGCTCTCAAGTAAAGCAAGTTGATCTTGATGAGATAGGTAATGAAGAGGCACCATGCATCGCGCTAAGGAACATGTCCATTGGGGATGTGTGTCCTAAGGAATCCGAAGAGCCTCCAAATGCACAAGATCAACCATCCTCCTCCACGCAAGCATCTCCACCGACTCAAAATGAGGATGAAGCTCAAGTTGATGAAATAGAAGATCAAGCAAATGAGCCACCTCAAGATGACGACAATGATCAAGGGGGAGATGCAAATGATCAAGACAAGGAGGATGAAGAACAAAGACTGCCACACCCAAGAGTCCACCAAGCAATCCAACGAGATCACCCCGTCGACACCATCCTCGGCGACATTCATAAGGGGGTAACTACTAGATCTCGTGTTGCACATTTTTGTGAGCATTACTCTTTTGTTTCCTCTACTGAGCCACACAGGGTAGAGGAAGCACTCCAAGATTCGGATTGGGTGGTGGCGATGCAAGAGGAGCTCAACAACTTCACTAGGAATGAGGTATGGCATTTAGTTCCACGTCCTAATCAAAATGATGTAGGAACCAAATGGGTCTTCCGCAACAAACAAGATGAGCATGGTGTGGTGACAAGGAACAAAGCTCGGCTTGTGGCCAAGGGATACTCCCAAGTCGAAGGTTTGGATTTTGGTGAAACCTATGCACCCGTAGCTAGGCTTGAGTCAATTCGTATATTATTGGCCTATGCTACTTACCATGGCTTTAAGCTCTATCAAATGGACGTGAAAAGTGCCTTCCTCAATGGACCAATCAAGGAAGAGGTCTATGTTGAGCAACCTCCCGGCTTTGAAGACAGTGAGTACCCTAACCATGTCGATAGGCTCTCTAAGGCGCTTTATGGGCTCAAGCAAGCCCCAAGAGCATGGTATGAATGCCTTAGGGATTTCCTTATTGCTAATGGCTTCAAAGTTGGCAAGGCCGATCCTACTTTGTTCACTAAAACTCTTGACAATGATTTGTTTGTATGCCAAATTTATGTTGATGATATTATATTTGGGTCTACTAACGAATCTACATGTGAAGAATTTAGTAGGGTCATGACACAAAAATTCGAGATGTCGATGATGGGGGAGTTGCAGTATTTTCTAGGATTCCAAGTCAAGCAACTCCAAGAAGGCACCTTCATTAGCCAAACGAAGTATACTCAAGACATTCTAACCAAGTTTGGAATAAAGGATGCTAAGCCCATCAAGACACCCATGGGAACAAATGGGCATCTCGACCTCGACACGGGAGGTAAATCCGTCGATTAAAAGGTATATCGGTCGATGATAGGTTCTTTACTCTATTTATGTGCATCTCGACCGGACATTATGCTTTCCGTTTGCATGTGTGCAATATTCCAATCTGACCCTAAGGAATCTCACCTTACGGCCGTAAAACGAATCTTGAGATATTTGGCTTATACTCCTAAGTTTGGGCTTTGGTACCCTCGAGGATCCACATTTGCTTTGATTGGTTATTCGGATGCCGATTGGGCGGGGTGTAAAATCAATAGGAAGAGCACATCAGGGACTTGCCAGTTCTTGGGAAGATCCTTGGTGTCTTGGGCTTCAAAGAAGCAAAATTCGATCGCTCTTTCTACCGCCGAAGCCGAGTATATTGCCGCAGGCCATTGTTGCGCGCAATTGCTTTGGATGAGGCAAACCCTGCGGGACTACGGTTACAAATTAACCAAAGTCCCTTTGCTATGTGATAACGAGAGTGCAATCAAAATGGCCGACAATCCCGTCGAGCATAGCCGCACTAAACACATAGCCATTCAGTATCATTTTCTTAGAGATCACCAACAAAAGGGGGATATCGAGATTGCATATATTAATACTAAAGATCAATTAGCCGATATCTTTACCAAGCCACTTGATGAACAATCTTTTACCAAACTTAGGCATGAGCTCAATATTCTTGATTCTAGGAATTTCTTTTGCTAACTTGCACACATAGCTCATAAATATGCCTTTGATCATGTCTCTTCTATATATGCTATGACTAATGTGTTTTCAAGTCTATTTCAAACCAAGTCATAGGTGTATTGAAAGGAATTGGAGTCTTCGGCGAAGACAAAGGCTTCCACTCCGTAACTCATCCTTCGTCGTCACTCCGAGCCACTCTCTATCTTTGGGGGAGAGAGCAAAGCAAAAGGACTCCTACTTTGGTATAATCTTCACTCATTTATTTATGACCAAAGGAGGAGAAAGTAATTCCAAGGGCTCTAATGACTCCGTTTTTGGCGTTTCATGCCAAAGGGGGAGAAAATATTTGCCCAAAGCAAAAGGACCGCACCACCACCTAATTTTAAAATTGGAGATTTTCAATTGGTAAATTTCAAATTGATATCTTGTTGTGTTCAAAAGGGGGAGAAAGTAGTATTTCAAATATGATATATCAAAACCCTCTTGAACACTAAGAGGAAGATCTCATTTAGGGGGAGTTTCGTTTAGTCAAAGGAAAAGCATTTGAAAAAGGGGGAGAAAATTTCAAATCTTGAAAATGCTTCGTAAAATCTTATTCATTTACCTTTGACTATTTGCAAAAGAACTTTGAAAAGGGATTTACAAAAGAATTTGCAAAAACAAAATCTGTGGTGCAAGCGTGGTCCAAAATGTTAAAAACAAAGAAAAAATCCATGCATATCTTATGAGTAGTTATATTGGCTCAATTCCAAGCAACCTTTGCACTTACATTATGCAAGCTAGTTCAATTATGTACTTCCATATTTGCTTTGGATTGTGTTGGCATCAATCACCAAAAAGGGGGAGATTGAAAGGGAATTAGGCTTACACCTAGTTCCTAAATAATTTTGGTGGTTGAATTGCCCAACACAGATAATTGGACTAACTAGTTTGCTCTAGTGTATAAGTTATACAGGTGCCAAAGGTTCACACTTAGCCAATAAAAAAAGACCAAGTATTGGGTTCAACAAAAGAGCAAAGGGGCAACCGAAGGCATCTCTGGTCTAGCGCACCGGACTGTCCAGTGTGCCACCGGACAGTGTCCGGTGCACCAGAGGACACCAACTCAAACTCGTCACCTTCGGGAAAATTCAGAGGCGCTCCGCTATAATTCACCGGACTGTCCGGTGTACACCGGACAGTGTCCGGTGCTCCAGGGAAGAGCAGCCTCAGGAACTCGCCAGCTTCAGGAATCTCCAACGGCTAGTCCACTATAATTCACCGGACATGTCCGGTGTGACAACGGAGCAACGAATATTTTGGCGCCAACGGCTACCTGCAGCGCATTAAATGCGCGCCAGCGCGAGCAGAAGTCAGGCACGCCCATACTGGCGCACCGGACACTCTACAGTACATGTCCGGTGCGCCACCGGACATCCAGGCGGGCCCAGAAGACAGAGCTCCAACGGTCAGAACCCAACGGCTTTGGTGACGTGGCTGGCGCACCGGACATGTCCGGTGTGCACCGGACTGTCCGGTGCACCATGCGACGACAGCCCCACCAAACGGCTAGTTTGGTGGTTGGGGCTATAAATACCCCCAACCACCCACCATTCATTGCATCCAAGTTTTCCACTTCTCAACCACTTACAAGAGCTAGGCATTCAATTCTAGACACACCAAAGAGATCAAATCCTCTCCAACTCCACTCAAGGCTTTAGTGATTAGCGAGAGAGATTTGACGTGTTCTTTTGAGCTCTTGCGCTTGGATTGCTTCTTTTCTTTCTCACTTGTTCTTGTGATCAAAACTCCATTGTAATCAAGGCAAGAGGCACCAATTGTGTGGTGGCCCTTGCGGGGAAGTTTTGTTCCCGGTTTTTTATTTGAGAAGAGAAGCTCACTCGGTCCGAGGGACCGTTTGAGAGAGGGTAAGGGTTGAAAGAGACCCGGCCTTTGTGGCCTCCTCAACGGGGAGTAGTTTTGCGAGAACCGAACCTCGGTAAAACAAATCTGCGTGTCACACTCTTCATTTGCTTGCGATTTGTTTTTGCGCCCTCTCTCTCGGACTCGTTGTTACTTCTAACGCTAACCCGACTTGTAGTTGTGATTAATTTTGTAAATTTTAGTTTCGCCCTATTCACCCCCCTCTAGGCGACTATCAGTTATGGTGTGGACACTTCAACTAGATGAGCTACCTGAGTTATGAGATGGATAACAAGCATGAGTATAGTTCCAATATTGCATTTGTCACGTTTGGTGATCATTGCATACTAATTTGTAACTGAAAGGGAATTAGGCTTACACCTAGTCCCTAATTAATTTTGGTGGTTGAATTGCCCAACACAAACAATTGGACTGACTAGTTTGCTCTAGTGTATAAGTTATACAGGTGTCAAAGGTTCACAACAAGCCAATTAAAAAGACCAAAGTTGGGTTCAAAATAGAGAGCTAAAGGCATCCCGAAAGGCTCCCTGGTCTGGCGCACCGAACTGTCCGGTGGCGCACCGGACAGTGTCCAGTGCACCAGGGGACCTCACGCAGAACTCCTCAGCCTCGGAAATTTTCAGAAGCCGGCGCGCTATAATTCACCGGACTGTCCGGTGTACACCGGACAGTGTCCGGTGCTCCAAGAAGACGCGGCTCTGGAACTTGACAGCCTCGGGAAATCATAACGGCTGCTCCGCTATAATTCACCGGACATGTCCGGTGTACACCGGACTGTCCGGTGCAACAGCGGGGCAACGGCTACTTCGCGCCAACGGTCGCCTGCAACAGCAATTAATGCGCGCCAGAGCGCGCAGGCGTCAGGCACGCCCATGCTGGCGCACCGGACACTCTACAGTACATGTCCGGTGCACCACCGGACACCCAGGCGGGCCCAGAAGTCAGAACTCCAACGGTCGAATTGCAACGGCTTTGGTGACGTGGTTGGCGCACCGGACATGTCCGGTGTGCACCGGACTGTCCGGTGCACCATACGACAGACAGCCTCCACCAACGGTCATGTTTGGTGGTTGGGGCTATAAATACCCCAACCACCCCACCATTCATTGCATCCAAGTTTTTCAGGTTCCAACCACCCCACCATTCATTGCATCCAAGTTTTTCAGCTTCCAACCACCATACAAGAGCTAGCATTCATTGCAAAGCACACCAAAAGAGATCAAATCCTCTCCCAACTCCACACAAAGCCTTAGTGACTAGAGAGAGTGATTTGTAGTGTTCATTTGAGCTCTTGCGCTTGAATCGCTTCTTTTCTTTGGCATTCTTTCTTGTGATCAAACACTCACTTGTAATTGAGGCAAGAGACACCAATTGTGTGGTGGTCCTTGTGGGAAGTTTGATTCCCAAGTGATTTGAGAAGAGAAGCTCACTCGGTCCGAGGGGCCGTTTGAGAGAGGGAAGGGTTGAAAGAGACCCGGCCTTTGTGGCCTCCTCAACGGGGAGTAGGTTTGCGAGAACCGAACCTCGGTAAAACAAATCCGCGTGTCACACTCTCCATTTGCTTGTGATTTGTTTTGCGCCCTCTCTCTCGGACTTATTATTATTTCTAACGCTAACCCGACTTGTAGTTGTGTTTATATTTGTAAATTTCAGTTTCGCCCTATTCACCCCCCCTTCTAGGCGACTATCAATTGGTATCAGAGGCCGGTGCTTCATTAGAGCCTAACCACTCGAAGTGATGTCGGGAGATCACGCCAAGAAGGAGATGGAGACCGGCGAAAAGCCCACTACAAGCCACGGGAGCACTTCATCGGAAGAGTCCTGCACCAAGAGGAAGGAGAAGAAGAAGGACTCCTCCAAAGGAAAGGAGAAGAAATCTTCTTCACACCACAAAGAGAAGAAGGAGAAATCCTCTTCCCACAAGCCGCATCGGAGTGGGGACAAGAAAAAGAGGATGAGGAAGGTGGTCTACTACGAGACCGATTCTTCATCGACATCCACCTCCGGCTCCGACGCGGCGTCCGTCACTTCTAAGCGCCAAGAGCGCAAGAAGTATAGTAAGATTCCCCTACGCTACCCTCGCATTTCTAAACATACACCTTTACTTTCCGTCCCATTAGGCAAACCACCAACATTTGATGGTGAAGATTATGCTAGGTGGAGTGATTTAATGCGATTTTATCTAACCTCACTCCACAAAAGTATATGGGATGTTGTTGAGTTTGGTGCACAGGTACCATCCGTAGGGGATGAAGACTATGATGAGGATGAGGTGACCCAAATCAAGCACTTCAACTCACAAGCCACAACCATACTCCTCGCCTCTCTAAGTAGAGAAGAATACAACAAGGTGCAAGGGTTGAAGAATGCGAAAGAGATTTGGGATCTACTCAAGACCGCGCACGAGGGTGATGAACTCACCAAGATTACCAAGCGGGAAACGATCGAGGGGGAGCTCGGTCGCTTCCGTCTTCACCAAGGGGAGGAGCCACAAGATATGTACAACCGGCTCAAAACCTTGGTGAACCAAGTGCGCAACCTCGGGAGCAAGAAATGGGATGACCACGAGGTGGTTAAGGTTATTCTTAGATCACTCATCTTCCTTAACCCCACTCAAGTTCAATTAATTCGTGGTAATCCTAGATATACACTAATGACCCCCGAGGAAGTTATCGGGAATTTTGTGAGCTTTGAATGTATGATCAAGGGCTCAAAGAAGATCAACGAGCTTGATGATCCCTCCACGTCCGAAGCACAACCGGTGGCTTTCAAGGCGACGGAGGAGAAGAAGGAGGAGTCTACACCAAGTAGACAACCAATCGACGCATCAAAGCTCGACAACGAGGAGATGGCTTTAATCATCAAAAGCTTTCGCCAAATCCTCAAGCAACGGAAAGGGAAGGATTACAAATCCCGTTCCAAGAAGGTTTGCTACAAGTGTGGTAAGCCCGGTCACTTTATTGCTAAATGTCCATTATCAAGTGACAGTGACAGGGATAACGACAAGAAGGGCAAGAGGAGAGAAAAGAAGAGGTACCACAAGAAGAGGGGCGGCGATGCCCACGTGTGCCGTGGGTGGGACTCCGGCGAGAGCTCCACCGACTCCTCCGACGACGAGGACGCCGCCAACATCGCCGTCACCAAGGGACTCCTCTTCCCAAACGTCGGCCACAAGTGCCTCATGGCAAAGGACGGCAAAAAGAAGAAGGTTAAATCTAAATCCTCCACTAGATATGAGTCCTCTAGTGATGATAATGCTAGTGATGAGGAAGATAATTTACGTACCCTTTTTGCCAACCTTAACATGGAACAAAAGGAAAAATTAAATGAATTAATTAGTCCTATTCATGAAAAGGATGACCTTTTGGATTCTCAAGAGGACTTCCTAATTAAGGAGAATAAGAAACATGTTAAGGTTAAAAATGCTTATGCTCTAGAAATTGAGAAATGTGAAAAATTATCTAGTGAGCTAAGCACTTGCCATGAGACAATAGACAACCTTAGAAATGAAAATGCTAATTTGTTAGCTAAGGTTGATTCTCATGTTTGTAATGTTTCAATTTCCAATTCTAGAGATGATAATGATTTACTTGCTAGGATTGAAGAATTGAACATTTCTCTTGCTAGCCTTAGAATTGAGAATGAAAAATTGCTTGCTAAGGCTAAAGATTTTGATGTTTGCAATGCTACTATTTCCGACCTTAGAACTAAGAATGATATATTGCATGCTAAGGTTGTAGAATTAAAATCTTGCAAAACCTCCACATCTACCATTGAGCACACTTCCATTTGTACTAGATGTAGAGATATTGATGTTAATACTATTCATGATCACATGGCTTTGATTAAACAACAAAATGATCATATAGCAAAATTAGATGTTAAAATTGCTGAGCATAACTTAGAGAATGAAAAAATTAAATTTGCTCGTAGTATGCTTTATGGTGGGAGACGCCCTGGCATTAAGGATGGCATCGGCTTCCAAAGGGGAGACAATGTCAAAATTAATGCCCCTCCTAAGAAATTGTCAAACTTTATTAAGGGCAAGGCTCCCATGCCTCAGGATAACGAGGGTTACATTTTATACCCTGCCGGTTATCCCGAGAGCAAAATTAGGAAAATTCATTCTAGGAAGTCTCACTCTGGCCCTAATCATGCATTTATGTATAAGGGTGAGACATCTAGCTCTAGGCAACCAACCCGTGCTAAGTTGCCTAAGAAGAAAACTCCTAGTGCATCAAATGAACATAGCTTTTCATTTAAAACTTTTGATGCATCATATGTTTTGACTAACAAATCCGGCAAGGTCGTTGCCAAGTTTGTTGGGGGCAAACACAAAGGCTCCAAGACTTGTGTTTGGGTACCCAAAGTTCTTGTTTCTAATGCCAAAGGACCCAAAACCGTTTGGGTACCTAAAGTCAAGAACTAAAATTGTGTTGTAGGTTTATGCATCAGGGGGCTCAAGTTGGATACTCGACAGCGGGTGCACAAACCATATGACAGGGGAGAAGAAGATGTTCTCCTCCTACGAGAAAAACCAGGATCCCCAACGAGCTATCACATTCGGGGATGGAAATCAAGGTTTGGTCAAAGGTTTGGGTAAAATAGCTATATCCCCTGACCATTCCATTTCCAATGTTTTTCTTGTTGATTCATTAGATTACAACTTGCTTTCTGTATCTCAATTATGCAAAATGGGCTACAACTGTCTCTTTATTGATGTAGGTGTCACTGTCTTTAGAAGAAGTGATGATTCAATAGCATTTAAGGGAGTGTTAGAGGGTCAGCTATACTTGGTAGATTTTGATAGAGCTAAACTCGACATTTGCTTAATTGCTAAGACTAACATGGGTTGGCTCTGGCACCGCCGACTAGCCCATGTTGGGATGAAGAATCTTCATAAGCTTCTAAAGGGAGAGCACATTTTAGGACTAACAAATGTTCATTTTGAGAAAAACACGGTTTGTAGCGCATGCCAAGCAGGAAAGCAAGTTGGTGCCCATCATCCACACAAGAACATCATGACGACCGATAGGCCGCTTGAGCTACTCCACATGGATTTATTCGGCCCGATTGCTTACATAAGCATCGGCGGGAGTAAGTATTGTCTTGTAATAGTGGATGATTATTCTCGCTTCACTTGGGTATTCTTCTTGCAGGAAAAATCTCAAACCCAAGAGACCTTAAAGGGATTCTTGAGACGGGCTCAAAATGAATTCGGCTTAAGGATCAAGAAAATTAGAAGCGACAACGGGACGGAGTTCAAGAACTCACAAATTGAAGGCTTCCTTGAGGAGGAGGGCATCAAGCATGAGTTCTCTTCTCCCTACACGCCACAACAAAATGGTGTAGTGGAGAGGAAGAATCAAACTCTATTGGACATGGCAAGGACCATGCTTGATGAGTACAAGACTTCGGATCGGTTTTGGGCCGAGGCGGTCAACACCGCCTGCTACGCCATCAACCGGTTATATCTACACCGAATCCTCAAGAAGACATCTTATGAACTCCTAACCGGTAAAAAGCTCAATATTTCATATTTTAGAGTCTTTGGTAGCAAATGTTTTATTCTTGTTAAAAGAGGTATAAAATCTAAATTTGCTCCTAAGACTGTAGAAGGCTTTTTACTAGGATATGATTCAAACACAAGGGCATATAGAGTCTTTAACAAGTCCACTGGACAAGTTGAAGTTTCTTGTGACGTTGTGTTTGATGAGACTAACGGCTCTCAAGTAGAGCAAGTTGATCTTGATGAGATAGGTATTGAAGAGGCTCCATGCATCGCGCTAAAGAACATGTCCATTGGGGATGTGTGCCCTAAGGAATCCGAAGAGCCTCCAAACGCACAAGATCAACCATCCTCCTCCACGCAAGCATCTCCACCGACTCAAAATGAGGATGAAGCTCAAGTTGATGAAGTAGAAGATCAAGCAAATGAGCCACCTCAAGATGACGACAATGATCAAGGGGGAGATGCAAATGATCAAGACAAGGAGGATGAAGAACAAAGACCGCCACACCCAAGAGTCCACCAAGCAATCCAACGAGATCACCCCGTCGACACCATCCTCGGCGACATTCATAAGGGGGTAACTACTAGATCTCGTGTTGCACATTTTTGTGAGCATTACTCTTTTGTTTCCTCTATTGAACCACACAGGGTAGAGGAAGCACTTCAAGATTCGGATTGGGTGGTGGCGATGCAAGAGGAGCTCAACAACTTCACTAGGAATAAGGTATGGCATTTAGTTCCACGTCTTAATCAAAATGTTGTAGGAATCAAATGGGTCTTCCGCAACAAGCAAGATGAGCATGGTGTGGTGACAAGGAACAAAGCTCGACTTGTGGCCAAAGGATACTCCCAAGTCGAAGGTTTGGATTTTGGTGAAACCTATGCACCCGTAGCTAGGCTTGAGTCAATTCGCATATTATTGGCCTATGCTACTTACCATGGCTTTAAGCTTTATCAAATGGACGTGAAAAGTGCCTTCCTCAATGGACCAATCAAGGAAGAGGTCTATGTTGAGTAACCTCCCGGCTTTGAAGATAGTGAGTACCCTAACCATGTTTATAAACTCTCTAAGGCGCTTTATGGGCTCAAGCAAGCCCCAAGAGCATGGTATGAATGCCTAAGAGATTTCCTTATAGCTAATGGCTTCAAAGTCGGAAAGGTCGATCCTACTCTATTCACTAAAACTCTTGAAAATGACTTGTTTGTATGCCAAATTTATGTTGATGATATTATATTTGGGTCTACTAACGAGTCTACATGTGAAGAATTTAGTAGGATCATGACACAAAAGTTCGAGATGTCTATGATGGGGGAGTTGAAGTACTTCTTGGGATTTCAAGTGAAGCAACTCCAAGAGGGCACCTTCATTAGCCAAACGAAGTATACTCAAGACATTCTAAACAAGTTTGGGATGAAGGACGCCAAGCCCATCAAGACACCCATGGGAACTAATGGGCATCTCGACCTCGACACGGGAGGTAAGTCCGTGGATCAAAAGGTATATCGGTCGATGATAGGTTCCTTGCTATATTTATGTGCATCTCGACCGGATATTATGCTTTCCGTATGCATGTGTGCAAGATTCCAAGCCGACCCTAAGGAAGCTCACCTTACGGTCGTAAAACGAATCTTGAGATATTTGGCTTACACTCCTAAGTTTGGGCTTTGGTATCCTAGGGGATCCACTTTCGATTTAATTGGTTATTCGGATGCCGATTGGGCGGGGTGCAAAATCAATACAAAAAGCACATCGGGGACTTGCCAGTTCTTGGGAAGGTCCTTGGTGTCTTGGGCTTCAAAGAAGCAAAATTCGGTCGCTCTTTCCACCGCCGAAGCCGAGTACATTGCCGCAGGCCATTGTTGCGCGCAATTGCTTTGGATGAGGCAAACCATGCGGGACTACGGTTACAAATTAACCAAAGTCCCTTTGCTATGTGATAATGAGAGTGCAATCAAGATGGCGGATAATCCCGTCGAGCATAGCCGCACTAAACACATAGCCATTCAGTATCATTTTCTTAGGGATCACTAACAAAAGGGAGATATCGAGATTTCTTACATTAATACTAAAGATCAATTAGCCGATATCTCTACCAAGCCCCTTGATGAACAAACTTTTAACAAACTTAGGCATGAGCTAAATATTCTTGATTCTAGGAACTTCTTTTGTTAAGTTGCACACATCGCTTTTTTATATACCTTTGATCATGCCTCTTTCATATGCTATGACTAATGTGTTATCAAGTCTATTTTAAACCAAGTCCTAGGTATATTGAAAGGGAATTGGAGTCTTCGGCGAAGACAAAGGCTTCCACTCCGCAACTCATTCTTCGCCATCACTACGTGCAACTCTCCATCTTTGGGGGAGAAAGCATGAGCACCAGGCAAAAGGACTTCATCTTTGGTTTAATCTCAACTCATTTATTTATGACCAAAGGGGAAGAAAGTACTTCGGGGCTCTGATGATTCCGTTTTTGGCGATTTATGCCAAAGGGGGAGAAAGTATGAGCCCAAAGCAAAAGGACCGCACCACCACCAATTTTTCAAAGAGTATTCTCAATTGGTATCTTTTTGTGCTCAAAAATGGGGAGAAAGTAGTATTTCAAAAATGATATATCAAAACCCTCTTGGACACTAAGAGGAGGATCTCATTTAGGGGGAGTTTTGTTGAGTCAAAGGAAAAGCATTTGAAACAGGGGGCGAAAATTTCAAATCTTGAAAATGCTTTGCAAAATCTTATTCATTTACCTTTGACCACCTGCAAAAGAACTTTGAAAAGGATTTACAAAAGAATTTGCAAAAACAAAACATGTGGTGCAAGCGTGGTCCAAAATGTTAAAAATAAAGAAACAATCCATGCATATCTTGTAAGTATTTATATTGGCTCAATTCCAAGCAACCTTTGCACTTACATTATGCAAACTAGTTCAATTATGCACTTCTATATTTGCTTTGGTTTGTGTTGGCATCCATCACCAAAAAGGGGGAGATTGAAAGGGAATTAGGCTTACACCTAGTCCCTAATTAATTTTGGTGGTTGAATTGCCCAACACAAACAATTGGACTGACTAGTTTGCTCTAGTGTATAAGTTATACAGGTGTCAAAGGTTCACAACAAGCCAATTAAAAAGACCAAAGTTGGGTTCAAAATAGAGAGCTAAAGGCATCCCGAAAGGCTCCCTGGTCTGACACACCGGACTGTCCGGTGGCGCACCGGACAGTGTCCGGTGCACCAGGGGACCTCGCGCAGAACTCCTCAGCCTCGGAAATTTTCAGAAGCCGGCGCGCTATAATTCACCGGACTGTCCGGTGTACACCGGACAGTGTCCGGTGCTCCAAGAAGACGCGGCTCTGGAACTTGACAGCCTCGGGAAATCATAACGGCTGCTCCGCTATAATTCACCGGACATGTCCGGTGTACACCGGACTGTCCGGTGCAACAGCGGGGCAACGGCTACTTCGCGCCAACGATCGCCTGCAACAGCAATTAATGCGCGCCAGAGCGCGCAGGCGTCAGGCACGCCCATGCTGGCGCACCGGACACTCTACAGTACATGTCCGGTGCACCACCGGACACCCAGGCGGGCCCAGAAGTCAGAACTCCAACGGTCGAATTGCAACGGCTTTGGTGACGTGGCTGGCGCACCGGACATATCCGGTGCACCATACGACAGACAGCCTCCACCAACGGTCATGTTTGGTGGTTGGGGCTATAAATACCCCAACCACCCCACCATTCATTGCATCCAAGTTTTTCAGCTTCCAACCACCATACAAGAGCTAGCATTCATTGCAAAGCACACCAAAAGAGATCAAATCCTCTCCCAACTCCACACAAAGCCTTAGTGACTAGAGAGAGTGATTTGTAGTGTTCATTTGAGCTCTTGCGCTTGGATCGCTTCTTTTCTTTGGCATTCTTTCTTGTGATCAAACACTCACTTGTAATTGAGGCAAGAGACACCAATTGTGTGGTGGTCCTTGCGGTAAGTTTGATTCCCAAGTGATTTGAGAAGAGAAGCTCACTCGGTCCGAGGGACCGTTTGAGAGAGGGAAGGGTTGAAAGAGACCCGGCCTTTGTGGCCTCCTCAACGGGGAGTAGGTTTGCGAGAACCGAACCTCGGTAAAACAAATCCGCGTGTCACACTCTCCATTTGCTTGTGATTTGTTTTGCGCCCTCTCTCTCGGACTTATTATTATTTCTAACGCTAACCCGGCTTGTAGTTGTGTTTATATTTATAAATTTCAGTTTCGCCCTATTCACCCCCCTTCTAGGCGACTATCAGTAACTCCCTCATCGTAAGGGCGAGGTGGGACTCGCTGAGTACTTTTGTACTCACTCGTTGATAAATCATTGCAGATAATCCTGATTTCGTGTCCGAGGAGTTCTGAGTAGTTCGTGTCCTATACCCAAGTTTGGTGTGGTGCTGTTGCACTAGAAGCCACCGTGTGGGAAGAAGAGACTACCCTAGCGTTTACCAAATCAACTATATCTTTCTTAGTTTGTATTATTATTGTAATCGAATATACTAAATAAAGCATTGTATGACTGTGGCACCACTTGTGTAATGTATTTCACCACATACGGTTTTCTGGGCTTAAATACATGTTTAGCTTCGGTTGTTTAGTCTGGGATGCTACACCTATTTGTAATCTTCTTTACCTTCGTGTTCATAAATCCATCATACACGAGAGGACATAGAATATCACACAGTTTGTGGCCTAAACCTCTCTAAATTGCACCGATGTTGGTACTAGGCTGCACTTGGATCAGCGTACACCCATACTCTACTCATAACTTTGTACCTCTGTCTTGGGTACTTTCGCTACCCTGGTGTGATTCTTCGATTAACAGACCCAAAATAGGAGTAAAAGTGGTCTATTAGCATGGATGTGTTAGCTCCACCTGCGGAATTGACCTTATTGGTTTGAAATGCCGAAGAGACCGAATTAGCTTTATTAGGTGCATAAACCCTTTTGATTTTTATAATAATTATAAGATATGTCATATTAAGGTTGTTTAAGAACAAATTCTCCAACCCATAGATTGCAATGAATTGTTTTACCGTCTAATTTATCAAAGTGTATCATAATTATATTAGAAAAAAGTTATAATACTATTATCAATTAGTACAACTTTCTGATTTTGTAACACCTTTAAAATAATTATTATAGATAGGATAAGTATTACTAGTTACTTCGTTGTCAATTTTTTTCTACCTCTGGGACAGTGTATGTAAGAAGCGTAGCGTAGTATATATGCTAGCATCTATAAAATCATATATGGTACGAGTCTACCGATTCTTGGCACGCATAGGCTAGAGGGAGGCGATTCCCGCACTCCCTCCCGACGACAACGCGAGTGAATCATCACTTTCACACCGGATACCAGAAACTTTTTCCACACGGCAGCGTCTCACTTTCTCATGTGTAGAGTAGTAGCCTTCGGTTGAACCCCAGCAGCCCGACCATAGACAGTTCCGCTTGCCCAGTCCTCGCCTGCGACCGCCGTTTGACTCCAGAGCCCAGGCTCCCACCAATCCGTGGCAAGGATTGCGTGAAATCGCCGGTCTCGCGCGCGCATTGTAGACGGATGCTGACCGAGACAACCCCGGCCATCCCCACACCCGCATCGCACACACAGACACAGGCACATACACAGGCGGAGAGGCCACCAGCCCAGACCAGAGCAAAAACCCACCGTTCCCACACCCAGCGCTCAATTTGAACCAACGCGAACGCGACGCTCTCAAGCCCCAACCTAATCTACGATCTCCCTCCGACCGAAACGAAATCTCCGCCTCCCCTGCGCCCCTGCCCTGCGCCCCTGCATAGGAGGAAAGAAACGCACGCACGCACGCCCCCCGCGGCAAAGGGAACCGTCGCCGCGTTGCGAGAGTCCGGGAAACTGAAGCGGAGCAGCGGAGGAGAGGCCGAGGCCAGGAGGAGAGGGTACCGGCGGCCATGGAGCGGTACCATCCCTCAGAGGTGTACGAGCTCTTCGTGCGCCACATGAACACCCCGAGGTAAGGGAGGGTGGGTGGGTGGGGATTTCATCGCTCTCTCTTTTTTCCCCCTGCGGTTCTCGTTCTTGGATGGATCCTTGATCCTTCGATGGAGCGGTCGGTGATCGGTCGCGGGCGATGGCGCAGGGTGGTGGTGGACAACGGCGTGTGCGCGACGGCGACGCTGGTGCAGGTGCACAGCGCGAGGAAGCACGGCGTGCTGCTCGAGGCGGTGGCGGCCCTGTCCGACCACGGTGTCTGCGTCCGCAAGGGCTACATCTCCTCCGACGACGGCCGCTGGTTCATGGACGTGTTCCACGTGACCGACGCCGCGGGCCGCAAGGTGGCCGACGCCGACGCCGACGCCCTGCTGGCGCGGCTCGAGTCCTCGCTCTCGGCCGACGCATTGCCGCCTCGCACGCCGCCCGCCGCTGCGGCTGGGACGCCCACCCTGCTCGAGCTCGTCGGCGCCGACCGCCCGGGCCTCCTCTCCGAGGTCTTCGCCGTGCTGCACGACCTCCGCTGCGACATCGCCGACGCCAGGGCCTGGACGCACGGCGGCCGCGTCGCCGCGCTCGTGTTCGTGCGCGACGAGGACACGGGCGCGCCCATCGACGACGCGGCGCGGGTCCGGCGCGTCGAGTCCAGGCTCAGGCACGTCCTCCGCGGCGGCGCGCTCGGCGCCAGGATGGTCCGGGCGGACGCCGCGGCCGTCAACATGGACCGGAGGCTCCACCAGCTCCTCAACGAGGACGGGGAGGCCGAGAGCCGCGCCGACCAGGCCACGGCGGTCGCCGTGCAGGATTGGGGGGAGAGGGGGTACTCGGTGCTCACCGTGAGCTGCCGTGACCGCCCCAAGCTGCTGTTCGACGTCGTGTGCACCTTGACGGACTTGGATTACGTGGTGTACCACGGCACGTTCGATACGGACGGCGATCACGCCCAGCAGGTGATGCTTCTTTTCTTTCCAGGCGTTTCTTTCTCGATTGATCCCCCTAGATTTTTTCCCCCTCCCGGAGAAATAGGTCGGTGATGCCTTGATTTTTGTCGCGATGATCTGGGTCGCCATTACCGAATTCCCCGTCATCTGGAGTTTCATAAGTTAACTGCCTGCGTTAGGCGCGTTGGACCTTTCTGTCAAAATTGTTCTCTCGCTTTTACTCCACTTTTACCTTTTTGAATTGCTTTGATTGTGATTCTCGTGTGTACGCTTGATGTTAACCCAGACTTTTGTTCATGAAAATATCCCTTCACTGAATCTGCTGTTGTGGTGCTGCAAATTGATTTGAGACACTACCGATGCACGCTTGTTATCGCGACAGTATGATTAACTGGAGCTAATCTGACATGCTGTTTGCTTGGCTTGCCTGCAGGAGTTCTACATCAGGCGGTTGGACGGGCGGCCAATTAGCTCGGCGGCCGAGAGGCGGCGCGTGATCCAATGCTTGCAAGCGGCCATCGAGAGGCGCGCATCCGAGGTCCGTGATCGCTGAATGTCTCCCTTCCTCTCTCTCTCCCTCCGCCACCGCCATGTGTTCCTAACGCCAGAGCGATCGTCTGTGACTGTGCGCAGGGCGTGAGGCTGGAGCTGCGCATCACCGACCGCCGCGGGCTGCTCGCCTACGTCACGCGCGTGTTCAGAGAGAACAGCCTCTCGGTGACGCACGCCGAGATCACCACCAGGGGCGACATGGCCATGAACGTGTTCCACGTCACCGACGTGGCCGGCCGGCCCGCGGATCCCAAGACCATCGACGAGGTGATCCAGAGGATCGGCACGGAGAGCCTCCGGGTGGACGAGGAACGGTGGCCGCGCCTGTGCTTGACAGAGGGTGACGCGGGCCGCGGCGGTGCGGGGATCTTCTCGCTCGGAAGCCTTGTCAAGAAGAACCTGGCCAGCCTTGGCCTCATAAGATCCTGCTCGTGAGGACGCACGCAACCAAGTGGGCACGTGCTCGATGGGGTCCTTGTGTAAATATGGGATGGTGCATGGGTTAGTTTGTAAATGGAGTAGGGATTTAATTTGACGTTTCTAGGTTTAGTTGCCACGTGTACATAGTAGCAAGTGGAGATGGAAGGTTTTAAGAGTTGCTGGTCGGCAACAGCCTGGAGCTTAAAGGGCCTCTTTGGTGGGTCATGACATACCATGTATCCATATCTAGCTTTTTATTTTACATAAAAATAGATGGATGGAAGAATTAAGTATAATACGAGTCCTATATGCCTATACGGTTGTAACTGAATAATTTTGTTGACCTCCGTCCTTGGCTCTTGTGGCATGCGCTGCGAAAGCGCGAAAGTTCTGCTCCGAGATCTCGAGGCATTTTTTAAATTAAGCAGAGCCGGCCAGTGAGAGGTTGTAAAGAAGCCTCGTTTCCGGCATCCTGAATCTCATATGGGTCAATACCCTGATTCGGCCCTGAATCTTAATAACCTGTTAGAGTTCATATCTCATCTACTATTTCATCATCTATTTTAAACTTTTCTCTTTAATCAGTGTCAACTTACAGTTTCATGTTTCCTATTTTAGGCACTCTACCAAAAACAATCTTCAACGGAGCGGTACTTATTTGACAAGGCCAAAAATCAACTCTCGATGTGGTGCCATGTGGCCTGACAAGCGGAATCAGAACAGTAGTACTGAACTTTACCATTCGCATCAAAAGGTCAAATCTGAGATCAGACAACGGAATAATGGACGGAGTATGACTGTTGGTTTGACAAAATTCATTTGAACTTTCAGCAAACCAACAATCCCTCGTGAGAAGCCCTGCATATAAACGTCCACATGGCCCACACACACGGAAACGGAATCATCCATTCGAGTACAAGTTTCTCTGCGGACACATGGAGTGTTTCCAACCGTTTACCGACGCCTCCTCCTCGCTGTCAGCTCAAATTAAGAAGAAGAAGAAAAAACATTTGACTTTCTGCAGCCACATTGAAAACTGGTTTCGGCGGTGGACCAATGATCCCTGCAGTGACACATGTGCTCACGCAGTCACGCCTGGCTCTGTCCCCTCGATGAGAAACCGGGAAAAGATCCACGCATGCAGCGGCGCGTAATACTCTGGCCGGCGCCACGCTTTCACGGGAGCTTTCGCCGACCTCCTCCTCTCGGTTGTCCGGGGCGGGGCCTGGCAGGCTGTGGTTTCCTTGTGAGGTGTGACGACGGAAGGGTCGACGCCGACGTCGCTAGTTTATTAACCGGGTCTCATGCACGCCGCCCTTGGCGGGGCGGCAAGAAACGAGAAGAGCCCGTCCCGCAACCACCGCTGACCTACCGCCCAACTGCCGCGAATCGGACCAACCAGACCTGGCACGAGACGTGCGGTGCGGTGCGGTGCGGATCGCCATTGCTTTCGGGGCAGCTGCAGTTTCGGTAGATCGACAGGGAGGAAAATGACCGCCCAACCTTTTCCTAATTCCTATTTCCGCCATCTCGCCGCGGGCTCCTCCCGTTGCTGCGAGAGGGATGGGGAGGAGAGATCAGGTCCGGGAAGAGCATGTTCATGCTGTGCTGAGCCGTTGCATTCGTTGCCGGTTTTGAAGCCGCGAAAACGACGGGCGGTTGTGGTGGAGTCCGTCCATGGGGAGCAAAACGTGCGGGAAACCATCCTTCAGTGAATGGGTTCGGTGCGCCTGTGCGGCTACGACCGCCATCACAATTAATCAACGCCAAGTTGACAGCAGGGCGAGAGGACACGCTGGAGTGCTCCTTGGCAACCACTGCAGCCAGCGCTCTCCAGCCTGCCCTGGAATTCCAGAGCCATACTGCCCCACCAACCCTGCCTCAGTCTGCTTCTATAGCTGCGACAGTTTGGCACATGTCGCGTGCGTACCAAGATCTACTTTCACACCTATCCAAAACGGCCTCGTTTTGGAAGGACAACGATATCGAGAGCGACAAGAAAGCTAAGGCTGGAAGCTCTTTGTATGGCTTTAAGAGAGCAGAATTACCGTGCCAACGGCTTCTTGTGCCCTAAAACAGGAAACTCCATGGCAGAAAGACAGGCGCAGAGGTTTGCCTAACTGCCTAGGGCAACTGGATGCCCGGCAACGGATCCCACCGGATCTGCAGCCGATCCGTGTCTGCAAAACTCTGGGTCCACGACGGACTAGAAGCCACGCCAGGAAAAGAAAAAGGATAGCAATTGCTACTTTATCCAAGTTTTACAGCACTTGTGACTTGTGTTGCACCTACCAAGCACGCTTGTAAAAGAATGTTTCTATCATTACTGGCCTGTACAAAAGAATCTGTGACTGTTTTGCCAGTTCACGGGCGAGACGCAGCATTTGATTTTGATGTGGTTCAAACAACAAAATACAACCGTTAACATGCATCAACTAATCCTGTGGAGTTTTTTTTTATGTGATAATCCTGTGGTGTTTAACCAGCTTACACAGGGTCACTGCTTCTAGGTATTATTCTTACTGGAAGACCAGATGGTGCGGGATCTTGATGATCCCTGACCACCAGGTGTCTATCGTCTTCATCCTTCTGATGGACATCAGCAAAGTGCAGGCTTAGCCCTTCCTCAATATCAGAGTCGTCCATATATCTTGTCTTGGACAACGCTTGAGGGCTCCTCCAGGAACTTCTGCTTCTGCTATTGCTCTGCTCTAGATCCGACGTGCTTCCCTCCGATGTACCGCCACTGTGATTACTGGAATGAGGATTTGTCATGTATCGATTTCCAAAATCTGGAGGCTCGATGAAGCTACCCTGGGGACCAGAAGGATATGCAGGGGCATGTGCCCACCAATTGCTGTTAGTGTTTTCTTCTGTACCATGGTCCTTCCCTGGAGTGTTCCAGAACAAAGCACTTGATGTTGATGCCCCCAGATGACTTTGAACCCTTTCATACAACTCGTTGTCCCAGTCTCCGACTTCTTCAATTTCAGATGTTTCCCTTGCTGGTGGACTCGTGCTCACACCGGTCTCAGGGAATGCTTGGTCAAATTGGGGGCCCTCAGCTCTATCCGAGTGTGGTGGATGACATGTGTAATACCAGTCCAGGATATATGGATGCATTCTTTGGTCTGTGTCAAGCAATCCCAAGGGGCTCAAGTTATAAACAGGAGGCAGGGTGGCCTCAGCGTGGCCATGAATATCGCTATGGAGTTGTTGGAAGGTATCATCCCTTTGACCTCTAGTGCCTGCCACAAAGCCTGAAGCCTCCAGTGCTTGATATTGTGCAAGAGCTTGTTGACGTACTTGCCTTTCTTTGAACTTTTGGAGGTTAGATAAGAATTGTTTGCCATCAGCATTTGGCTCACATGATGGATAGACACTCTGGAAACTGAAAATAGTCATGTAAGACAATTAGCCTTCATATTGCTGTTCCTGGTTTTTGCAATGCCAACAAAATCTGGTTTGAACTTTGAAAAGCTGAGAACAGGTAACCTTTTCTAATTTTGACCTTGCAAAGAGGAATTACAAATGTGCAGTACAGGCCCATATGGAAAGCAGCCAAACCCAGGCATATGATCGAAGTGTACAGTATGCCAGAGTTGACTAAATAGAATGGTGCTCACTGCAGCTGTTGATCAGTGCTTGTATAATATGACTGAACTACATCTATAGCACACAGCAGGCCAAGCAGAATTGTGCTTACCTGGAATATCTTCTGAACAATACTAAAAGGTTGTCCCTATATTCTGCTACACATATCGTGTCAATAAGGCAGTAACGATAAAAGTCATGACAGTAAATGGGTACTGCTCTTGTCCATAATTAGGATAAAACCACACCTCCATATACTTAGTATCTCCAATAGATTGAAGTTAAAAATGCTTGATGTTTTCATTTGCCTAGTTACCATTTTACACCAAATCTCCCTATTAAGGCTGGAAGAGGGGTAGGAGGATGTTCTAAGATTTTTCTAGATTTAGTTCACATTTCTACTAAATCCAAAGGATTTACTTCGTGAAACTTCCTCTTCCAAACAGGGCCTTAATGCTGATTGGTGCATTTAGATGGTATACGTTTTGCAGGGACAAACTACCTAAGTAAATTAAGGCACTCGAATAGTTAGACATAACTTTGCAAGCATCACGTTCCAATTCAACTACACTACAGTAGAAGTACACCTGTTTGGTTGCTGCCCTGCCTAGCTTCCCAGGCTAGACAGCACCATCCATCTCTAGATGCTCTCAAAATCGGACTCCTGGGGGTGCTGCCTAGCTCAGGAAAGTTGACCACAAACTTCAGAGAAAGCAACTATTGAAAACTCCAATCCATCTAAACCAATCCTTGACAGCACTTACGATGCACTTGTGATAACCCACACTACATGCCTAGTAAAAAAGTAAAAGAAATACTTGAAACTGCATGTACCTTAAGAATGATTTCTCCATCTTCCCTTGGGAGCTCCTGAGACCTTTAAGAGCATTGAATGGTGACCCATAGTTTCTATTTCCATGTTTTTTGAAGTTAAACAAGCTTAGACTATTGAAACATAAAGAAATAAATGTGTTAAGTGTTGCATAGGCCAAACAAAAATAAGAGCTAAATAGCAGAAGAAACAGCAGCAAAGACCTGCATACATCTCCCACTCCGTCTACATATATTGTGAAGTCTGAGATGAAGCGCAGAATGTCATCAACTCGCTAGAGATAATAAGAATTCAGAACTATCAATAAACTTGGATTACATGAAAATCAGTGTTGAGTTAGTTCAGAACATTACCTTAGGTACCTCAGAAATAAGCAAGTAAGGAGTGATGAAAATGGAGGCCATCTCTTCAAGTAGCATGATTATAGTATACTGCATGCACAGATTGTCAAGTCAATTTTTATTGCCATATAATTGAAGCAGCAAACCCCATAGCTGATTGGCTTATACCCCAGATGTAATCATAAGCTGTAAAGCAGAACCATGGTCAAGGTTTTAATGCAACTATGCTAGAGAAATATTCCTATGAATCTATAAAGCTACCCAAAACAGTTTCTAGGATAGATCCAAACTACCATTTCTCCAATATTACTTAAGTTCGAACGATAAAAAATACCCCCTCCATTCATTTTTATAAGGCACGTTTTTTTATTTTAAAAAAAAATATTTATAAGGATATTTTGACAGTTCATATCTCTTTATAGTCATTTATTACTAAATCAACATCACATTAAAAGTACTTTGAAGAACAGTCTAGTTTTATAATTTTTTAACAATGAACTTCCATATAATTAGAATAAATCATTGGTTAAAAGTTAGGAAATCTGACTTTTCCCAATAAAAAAATACGCCTTACAAATTGAATAGAAGGGGTAGTAGAAAATAAGTTGACAACAAATTCTTTTAGTACTGCAATGGAATGGGGAGTTTCGGAAAGGGGTCAATTAATACAAAGAAAATGGATGGATTAGAATTTATACATTCATCTTAAAGCTAGACGGTATCGCTTGCACACGAAAATCTTTTAATATCTTGACAAGTTGGTAAAATATGGTATACACAGAATTCTGGGCCAGCTAAGCTTATCTTAAATGAACTTAAACTAGAGCTCAATTAGTTACCGGAAATAATGTCTCAAATTCTCTTCGTACAAGTTCGCTGTTCTCTTTACCACGCCATCGCTTTGGCATGTAATGTGTTTGGTGAACAGCGAGGCACATGGCCCCTTCTGGGTCAAAAACTTGAAGCTCATCGGCCACTACTTTTCGACTTATAGCTGCTATTGTTCCAAAAACAATAGTATACCAGAGAAGATTTCTTCCAAAAATCTGCAAAAATAACAGCCACATCAAGTTATGGAGACCTCCACAAGTCATTTCAAGTTGCAGACATGCCACGAAATAGTTGAATTTACAATCCCCACAAATTTAATCCATATGCATAATTCTAACCTGATGCAAGTTGTGACCTCAAGTGTTTGGTGTTTGTTGCCAGCATGAAAAGTTGTGACCTCAAGTGTTTTGTGACCTCAAGTCCACTGGATCAAATGTGTTCACCTAATATGTTGTCAAACCCTCCCAAACCACCCTCTCCTTCCTATAGTGGGCAACTATATGGATCACTCTAAGCTCACATCAAGGCAAATATGCGGATCCCATAAAGTAAGACTTAGCACTGGGACAACACTAGTAGGCGATGAATACAGCTATTCCAATAGCAAGCAGGTATTTGCATCTTGGAGTGACTTATAGCAGGTATTTGCAATTTAACCAAAGAAACAATGCAAAATAAAGTGCTTACATGTCCTTCAAGAATAGATTCACCCACAAATCCAATGATTATTAGAGCACCAGCCAAGCCACCAGAAACAAAAGATACAAATTTAGCCATGATGGAAACCAGTGGGGTTGGAAATTGCTTCAAGTAATTTAAAGAATGAACAGCGCTGTTGTTCATTCTGTGTCTAAAGAAGTGATCAACCTGCAATGTTTGCAATCAGTTAGCCTTATATCAGTCAAACAATACTTGCACATACTAACTATGGGATTGATTAGCAACAGAACTAAGATACGGAAAGCTGGAGAGCTCAAAGATTCATTTAGAAAATGTTACAGCTGCAATAGAAGAAAAAAATAATGATGAGTTCTTAGGAGAAGCTACCTCGTTATATTCCCTAAAGATCCACCTTGATAAGTTTGACCACCGTCTAGATGATGCTGTACTAGGGTGATTATAAATTTCTTCAGCATGCCTTAGAATGACGTACACCAATGGAAATATCACAAGGCAGGGTGATAGGATAAGCATTGCAATGCCAACAAATATAAGTCGCTTTCTCAACACATCTGGGCTTGTCAAAAACTCTTTCCTTACACAAAATTTACTGAAAAAGGAGAATGAACATTTTGTAATAGAATACACAATGAAGAGGAAGAAAACCCTAGTGAAATAAATTATTAGTAAACACTAAACAGAATGATTTGAACCATGCTGAAGCGATGCATGAATGCAGGGTAGAAAGAAATCTGGTATACACATTGGAAGTTGGGGAAGTCTAGATTGTAATGAGTAACCTTCACATGATCTGTTGCATGAGCTTCAGATGGACATGAAGAACTAGGATTCATCATAAATGATTTGTTCTATATGCATAGGCTATTTAAGCTAACAAGGTAATATGACACAACGCATCTGGTCAGCTTGAAAATGTATTAGTACAGATTGTGTTAGCACTTAGAGATCGGTATGCGAGTACCGAGTATACACACTGTAGTACGTGTTATGACAGAAGTTCTGTTCTATACAAAGTGTCACCAGTATTAAGTAAATACAAAATAAGTAAAATAATAAGGATTGGTATTGACAGATAGTGGATTTATTTCAGACTTCTAAAGTTCTGATGCAGCCAGTTCTGAAGCAGCAGCCTAACAGCTAATGCCTTCTTAAAGGCCTAGTTCCGCTTTTTTCCCATAAACGGCCTAGTTGCTCTGGGCTGAGCTAGAAAGAGTAGCATGTAAAAACAACACATAGCTTGGTCATGTAGAGGCTAAAGCAATTTAACAAACTATATTTTACAAAAAAAAAAGATCCAATGGAAGTAAGCAGTTACAGACTTCCTTACCTATCGAACATACTTTGAAAGATGCACCAGTTTAAGGTCCATTCAAGGGACTTTGGAAGTATCAGATAGTTTCTCCTGCCATGCTCATGTGATCCAGTTGGGCCAGCCCCAGGCACACAAGAATGAATTGGAAAAGAAAGAATGCCTTTATTGACCATCCCAATCAAATAATTTTCTTTCCTCATGATTCTCATGATAATATCATGCTCTGAGAGATCCCTAACAACACATAGTTTTTGAGATTTCTGGAGCAGGACAACTTTCTCAATTATTTTGGGCCATGATATAGTTTGAATCTCAAGATCATTGACCTTAAGTCTGCATAAAGGTAAACAGAATAAGGGCAAAGTCATTGCTCTGAGCTACAAAGAAAAAAGATTAAGCATGAAAAACATAGGCAGAAAAGTTACCTGTCATAGTAGAACTGACGAACATTGAGTGTACTTCTTAACTGTACAAAGAACTTGAGAAAGTTGGTAAGTCCATAAGCTGTCATTATGACCATTGATCCAACAGTTATCATTTTGGGCAATGTGAAGGGAACTAATGGATCATGCTTAATGGCCTTCATAAGATCACATGGTTTCTCCCCAGACTCAAGTGCCTCCACACCGCATTTCAAATGAATAAGAGTATCCCAATCAACAAATAAGAAAAAGAACCCGATACAGCATACCATAAAAAGTACATTGAGGATCTCTATTATCCATTTGGTAATGATACACCTGAGCCCTTTTGCGCAGAAATATTCGTAAAGCCTTTCAAAGAAAATGTCCAGATCAGGGATAGGTTCTTCCTTGACGCCTTCGTCATGGAGAAGTCCAGATGGGCTCTCGCTTCGAGAACTTGGCAATCTCCGGTAGTCGGACAACTCTATTTCAGGTGGAATATCAACAAGCAGCTGCGCTGATAACGGCGATTGGCTTCTCCATGGCCAGTTAAGTCTTGTTTGTGCATGTGCGTCCTTCGAACGGAAGGACATCATTCATGAAAAGAGAAAGCAGGGCCAGTTGATAGGTCCCTTGCCATGCCAGACGTACACACCTGCACAGGAAAATAAATATTCACATTTTGCATACTGCCATATATTCGATTGAAGTAGCAGCACAATGAAACCAGAGTACCTTGAAAACTCACAATTAAGACAAGTCAGTCGATTAAACAGAAGGGCCATAGAATGGGAAATGATTACTATTTGGAGCAGAAGCAGGTCCGAAATTAAGTCTTGGCAAGCTTAAACAAGTACATTTGGAAGGCATCAAAGCCCAATGGAACATATTAGTAGCTATCATTCTGGAACAAAATGAAAATTCCCCATGCCAAGACCTAAATCTCTACCAGCTTTCCATATCTAGCACCAAGCAGCAATAATTGCAGGCTTGCGGACGAAGCTGAACTACCATCAAGTTCTTTGGATCAATGGATTAATCGATCAACTCCTCGCTAAGACGAAAATGGCCGAAACGTAATCGTATAACACCTGGCCCCTTCACATACCAAGGTCGTTCTTCGGCAAAAGCAGCTCGATGCGCAACACGGCTACACCACCACGGTTCAGCAGCTAACCAATAGGTTGAGCTAACTATCCGCAAAAGCTGTACTCTACCCACACCACCAACGTCTAAACCAACCCCCTCACAACGCATGCCCGGTTCAACTACCAGAGTTGTTAGCTAGTTATCGCCAAACCACCGGAATCGAATCGAACTCGTTCCGTCGATCTATCCACAAAATCGACAGAAAATAGAATCCACGCGGAGCGGAGAAAGGCGCTTCACCGACCTGAGGGTCGCGCCGGCGATCCGCGGGGCGCAAGCGCGAAGGCGGCCGGGTCGTGGGGGAGAAGCGCGGGGCGACGAGGGCTGGAGGCCTCGCGTGAGGTGGAGGTGACTTGCGGTGGACTGCAGCGCCGCCGGGGTTGGGGTCCGGGCTGGGGAAATTGCGCGAGAGGGGGCGAAAGGGAAGGGGCGGGGGGCAGCCAAGGGAGGGCGTGCGTTTCAGGAGACGTGTAGGGATCGAGAAGGGGGATCGTTTTGTTCGTTCCGTTTATCCGCGGGTTTCTTCGTGTGTTGCGTTAATCACCAAGGAACTGGGAATCGCAATGGGCTCGCGCGTGGGACCCGCCGATGGTTAGTTTATTAATTCACTGTTGAACACTATCATTTGGGGCAAGAGAGAGCCTATATTGTCATCTTCTTTCAGGAAAAAACAACGAGCTGGTACGGACTTGCACGTCACGCTCACTTTTATTAGCGGAAGAAATTTATGTAAGCAGCCGTTATGATCGTGTAACATGATTCTAAAGCTCCCAATCCCTCACAACTTCTTCACATCGGACGCTGTAAAGAATGATGGTTTTGTTCTTTTCTTTGTTGTATATTAAATATTAGCCATATCCAAAGGCAGACCCAGTACATAACGAGAGTGAGTATACGGACAAGCAATGTCAGAGCGAGGATATCTAATGGTATGTTTGGTTGGATATATAATGAGGGATGGAAGAGGGTCACAGTTTTATAATGTTTGATAAGAATCACGTTAGAATGAGCTAAACATTGAAGTAATTTTTGGTAGCGCCGTTATCAAAAAAACGAGGGGGCGTTGTCGCCCCACCTCATTCTATTTTGATTTCAAACCAAACATATTCTAATTTGAACTAAGAAGGGATCTTATTTGAAATAGATAACTAACTCGCCTATATGTAGGCCTGCCCCTGGTCATATCAGACGATATGGTGATTTAGCTGGTCCATTGCAAATGTATATACGTATAAGCATGAGCGTGGCTATTGCTGGGAATCATACCGGTTGGGTCCGCTCAAATTCATCGTGCTTTCCGTTAAATGGGTTCGAGCCAAGAAGATTAAAAAAATTGGGTCGTGTCGTACGAGTCTAAAGAGTAGAAACAATGGTCTAACTTAAATTTAAAGCACGTCATGTCTTCGTTAGACCATGCCGACCTAAACATAAGCTATATTTAAACTATATAAAATCCAAATAATACAACCACATAAAGTTTATACCTTACTAAATTAAAGATATTAGACAATACTAACATCATTTAACCACATAAAGTATAAATATTATAACAATGATGTCTATATCTTACTAAATTAAAAAAATTAAATAATATGGTTTTATTGGGTAGTGCTAGCCTAAGCCCGGTCTATATGTGCGGGACGTGTGGGGGCAGTCGGAATTTGAGACTCGGTTTGGATCCGTCTTAAAATCGTGGAGCTCCGATAAGTCAGAATTTGAAGCTTGACCTAGACCCACCTTTAGATCGTGCCAGTCTCGTATTGGCAAAAAAAAATTTAACTCGGTCCATGTTCCCAGTACCAAGGCGTGGCAATACAACCTGACGGGGGCACGGGGCTTCTTCGCAGACCAGCCACGCGTCCAACCATGCGGTGCACTGGTCGGCTGCCTACGCCTTCGCTTGTGCCACGCACGTACCACTGTACCGTTCGTGCACACATTCTGGGTGTGAGCAGAGAAAGCGGTCAGCGTCACCACCTCCATGACTATGAGCGAATCGAGCATGCAGCCGTGGAACCGGGAGCCCGCACCCAGCCGTGCACGCGTTACGTGATCAGTGACTGCCGTGATCCGAAGGCGTGACGGTCCGGGGCTAAAAGCGTTGCGTGCTGCCTAGCTGTGTTTGTGGCATTGGACTAGCTGATCATGCTGTTTATCATGTTGAGAAAAGAATCTGTTGACGCCCTTTTCGAGGCGCCAATTACTCAAGAGAACCAGCGGCGGTGCTCTCTGGTCAGGCGCGGACGGTCCGCGACACAGGGCCGGACGGTCCGCGACCTGGTGCAGGAGCTCGGGTTCCCTGCCTGAGGGCCGGACGGTCCGCGCGTGCGCAGGGGCGGCGGATGATCGCCGGCGGCGCCTGGATCTCGCTCCCGGGAGGGACCCCGTCGGGGAGGAGAGATCCTAGGAGTTGTCTAGGCTCGGGCTGACCGACCTAGACTCCTCTAATCGACGTAGAGTCGAGGAGAGGCGGAGAATTTGGGGATTGGAAGGCTAAACTAGGGCTAAACTAGAACTACTCCTAAGATAAAATGTGAAATAGAAGTTGTATTGATTCGATTGTTGATTACAAATCGGCCGTATACCTCTCTATTTATAGAGGAGGGGGGCTGGACCCTTTACAAACTAATTCCCGAGCTTATCCCGCGATTTTAGCTAACAACCGTAGCACAAAACTCGGAACCCTAATCTGCTCTGCGCACGCGCGGACCGTCCGGCCCACAGGCGCGGACCGTCCGGCCTTAGGGCCGGACAGTCCGCCGGCTCATTTTGGTGTCAAACATATGCCCCCCTGCCTTTTGGTGGAGCTGAGCGAACCAAAAGCAACTAACTAGATGTGATCACATCAGTTTTCTTAGGCATCTTGACACTTGCTAGGATAATACGTAGTGGCCTTAGTCCCGATGGTTGACTCAACGGACGTGACTCTTTTATCTTTGATCGAACTGTCAGTCCCAACACCGTCGAGCGTCATAGCGATCCTGACCAATCCGTCACCTTACTTTTTCTAATTTTCCAAGTGTTCTGGCGTAGCTTCGTAGTCGACCAGGTCTTCCCCTTGTAGGTCATCTTCCTCCATGGGTGTCGATACATCGTTGGTGGTGTATTGGTGTAGCGCGGATGGTTCGGCCTCAGGGGTCGGATGGTCTGCGTCCTGTACGGTTGGTCTGGTCTTTATAGCCGGACTGTCTGCTATACCTGCAAAGAGCTGCACAGTTGCTGTTTTATTTTCTGTCTTTATGGCCGTTTGATTTTCCTCAACGGCCTTTGGTCTCCATCTCTTTTATGGTAGCGGATACTGCGGATGTGTGTCATTAAATATTTTTTCCGCCTCCTTCTCCTGATTCTCCTTTGCTCTAAGGCGTTGTAATTTTCGCTTTTGCGATCGTGTCAATCCCGATGGGCACCATCGGGGCATGGAGTATTTTGGATCGGCTATTTTATTGACAGTCGTACTTTCTTTTTTGTTTGTGTTGGCCGATTCACCAAAAATCATCGGCCCTTCGTTATTTTGTTGTACGACGACATCTGTCGTTCCTATTTTAATGACATCTCCCTTTTTCGTACTGTTGGAGGTTGTAGCTGTATGCCCCCCTGCCGGATTAGTCAGCCTTTGGGGCCGAATTGTTCGGCAATCTTGCTGGGCCTGTGCTTGTGGACCAGATTGAGGGGCTCTCAATCGGTCTTGTACTGGATGTGTCAATCTATTGAATACAGATGTTTGGGGTGCCCCCAAGCGGGGTACTGTGGCATCCTAAATGGGTATGGTGGCATGCCCCACATTTGATTTGGGACGTATGGTGGAGGTATGTATGTGTATGAATATGGCATAGGTAGATATGGTGGTGGAGGTGTCCATGCAGGCACGTTAGGTCTTAATTGAACATTATGACCTCTCGTCCTTTCCGATTGGTGTGGTGGTCCAATCGGCCTAACATGTCGTCGCACCTGGGTGGGTAAGCGAGGTCCCTTTGGTGGCCGGTCGCTGGAGCCAGCCTTCTTTTGCACATATTTAGACAATAATTGATCAAAGGTCGGGCTAGATTTTATCAACCGACCAGTTGCCTTGAACGTGTTAGTTTTCCACGTACCTATTTCTGGTCGTCGTGGTTTGAAGGTACATGGTCGCCGCAGCTCTTCGATGTTGCCGGACCGTCAGTCGGAACGCTTCGGACCGTCCGGTGATGTTACGGACCGTCCGCGCCTAGACACCGGACCGTCCGCGATGCGTAGTATGGGTTCTCGCGCATATCCCCTTGTCTGTGCTTGCCCCCAGCGCTGGAGTTTGTGATGGTTACCTTCAGTGTCTCCCCTCTATCAGGAGTCTTCTCGGCCATCACTTTCCTGCAAGAAATTTTGTTGTTTCCATTGGCCTCCCATGCGTTGCCGATGATGACTTCTTTGTCTTTGCCCTTATCGGCTGTGTTGGGCCGAATTAGGACCTTTTTGCCATTAAAGTCGATCACATTCATTGGGAAGGGCTCTGTGTCCTCCTGAAATTTCAATCGTCCATCATTAATGGCCGATTGAATTTGTCGTCGGAACACATTACAATCATTAGTGGCATGGGAAAATGAGTTGTGCCACTTGCAGTATGCGCGACGCTTTAGTTCGTCGGCAGGTGGAACGATATAATCAATTCTAATGTTACCATTTTTTAGTAATTCATCGAATATCTTATCACATTTGCCGACATTAAATGTAAACTTAACCTCCTCCTGTCGTTCCTTTTGAACTGACTGCAAGGAGGAGCAAGCCGAAGATTTGGCCTGCTCGGGCCAAACTATTTCGGCAGTGTAAACTTTCTTTGGTTCATCGTCCGAACTACTTTGATTGTGTTCTACTATAGGGACATTATGATGAACCGTTCTGACTAGTTCTTTGCTTCGGCTTTCACAAGCCGAAGCTCTCTGATGTAATTGTGCTAGAGTAAAGAACTGGATGCCTTCTAATCTCTCTTTTAAATAATAGCGCAATCCATCAAAGGCTATTCCCGCCAGTTGTTTATCTGTTAAATGAATTTGAAAGCATCGGTTTCTCGTATCCTGAAATCTCCGGATATAATCACTAACCGATTCATCCTTTTTCTTGTCGTAGGGTCACTAAGTCTACTAAATCTAGCTTATAATCACCAGAGAAGAAATGTTCATGAAATTTTTGCTCTAAGTCTCCCCATGACAAAATGGAATTAGGAGGGAGTGTGGCATACCATGTGAATGCAGTCCCTGTTAAGGATAATGAAAATAAACGCACACGGAATGCTTCGGTGTCGGCCAATTCTCCTAATTGTGCTAGGAACTGGCCTATGTGCTCACGCGTGCTCTTTCCTTGGTCACCCGAAAACTTTGCAAACTCGGGTATCCTGGTTCCCTGTGGGTATGGGTGGTGATCAAATCGGCTGTCATAAGGCTTCCGATATGATTGCCCCCCAGGGATCATGCTTACTCTGAGCTTATCTCGGAACGCCCCGACTATTTCTTCCCTCACTATACCAATGGCAGCCGGTGCAAGACCACCGGCTCTCTGGTCAAACATAGGTGGGGTTGGTTGCATGTTAGTATGTTGTCGTTCCCCCCATTGGTTTGAGCTAGGTGGTGCATTTCCATTTGCCCTATATGGCTCATATGTTTGATCGTTTCTTTCCGGCCTTCTAGGTGGGGCCGGAAAGCTTTCCTGGGCTCTAGATCCTGAATTAATGGGCTGGTGCATTGCATAATGTGATGGGAAGTGTTGCTGGGACGGGCGAGGATTCAGGTAATAATCCCCCTCAAAAGACTCATGTGCGGACTGTCCGGATACGTACCCGGACCGTCCATGATTATATGCGGACCGTCTGTCGTTGTATGCGGACCGTCCGACTGGATAGTTTAAATTCGGTGCCCTATGTGGTGGCTCGGGTGCGTGTCTAGGTAACTCATTAAAAATGGGTCCGGCTGTGGCTGACCCGGACGATCCGCGCTCGCGAGCGGACGGTCCGGGCATGTGTAGATCGGCTGGTTTACTGCCGATTTGCGTTTGCTCAGGGTACGTGTCCATCGGCATCCCATAAGGGGGTTGTGACTGGTCGTGACAACCTTTAACCGATGTATTACGTGTATTATCTCCTAATTCAACCTCGTGTGAAGGAAAATTTGCTATACTAGATTTATCAAATGCACGTACTAGTCTCCTACAATCGTTTTGCATAACCCCTATGATATTTTGCATATGTTCTCGCTGTTCGTCTATGTAAGCTTTAAGAGATTGGAGTTCGTTGGTGCTACTTACATTTGGGGTAATCGTAGTAGGTCAGAGCGAAGCCAGATCTGTCGCCCGTTGCCGAACGACTTTGTTGTTCCTGTCCACTTTGAAGTCAGCCAGGAACTTCGCCTTTGCTTCTTGGATCAGCTGCTCCTGGCGCTGCTCGAACAGGAGCTGTTTTTCAGCCGGCAAGGCTTCCCATGTCGGTGTGATGATATTGTTGGTGGAAACCTCAGAGCTATCTCTTGAATCGGCCATTGAGGGCCGATTTGATAGGTCTATATGTGTTGTCCCCAGCGGTGTCGCCAAAAAGTATGTTGACGCCCTTTCGGAGGCGCCAATTACTCAAGAGAACCAGCGGTGGTGCTCTCTGGTCAGGCGCGGACGGTCCGCGGCACAGGGCCGGACGGTCCGCGACCTAGTGCAGGAGCTCGGGTTCCCTGCCTGACGGCCGGACGGTCCGCGCCCTAGGGCCGGACGGTCCGCGCGTGCGCAGGGGCGGCAGATGATCGCCGGCGGCGCCTGGATCTCGCTCCCGGGTGGGACCCCGTCGGGGAGGAGAGATCCTAGGAGTTGTCTAGGCTCGGGCTGACCGACCTAGACTCCTCTAATCGACGTAGAGTCGAGGAGAGGCGGAGAATTTGGGGATTGGAAGGCTAAACTAGGGCTAAACTAGAACTACTCCTAAGATAAAATGTGAAATAGAAGTTGTATTGATTTGATTGTTGATTACAAATCGGCCGTATACCTCTCTATTTATAGAGGAGGAGGGCTGGACCCTTTACAAACTAATTCCCGAGCTTATCCCGCGATTTTAGCTAACAACCGTAGCACAAAACTCGGAACCCTAATCTGCTCTGCGCACGCGCGGGCCGTCCGACCCACAGGCGCGGACCGTCCGGACCGCGGACCGTCCGGCCTCAGGGCCGGACAGTCCGCCGGCTCATTTTGGTGTCAAACAGAATCCGTAAAAGCGAAGAGGAACACGTAGCTGCAGGTTCAGAGTTGAACGTGAATCAAGTACAACTCTGCGACTCCCAGTTCCCCCGACAAATAACCACTAAGGCCTTAATAGGTTCCAAAGATAAAATCATACTACCTCCGTTTATAAATATATGATATCGTTGTTGTTTTTTGAAAAATTTGACCATTCGTATTATTCAAAATATTTATTCAAAAATATAAAATTTCGTGTTAAGAATAAACCTTAAGTGATAAAATAAATCATAAAAAATAAATGATAACTCATTATTTTTTTAAAAAGACGAGTAGTCAACGTTTCTTTAAAAGTCAACAGTGTTATATATTTATGAATGAAAGGGAGTACCATCGATTTAATCCGGATCTGAATTAAGTAAATCCATACCTCACGCCTAGTCCCATGGTGGGACTAAATCTATCATTTAATCTATATATTTCTCAAAACTAGTTATTATTTTGATCAATAGATTCTAATATAAATTTGTGCAATATATTCATGAATTTGTTCTATATCTAATGAGTTGTGATAGAATTCGTGCCTTACATAGTTAAAAAAACCAAACCATTGGGTTATAATCCATGATGTGTTTAACCGAATAAAAAATTAGATAGGCTTGAATTATTTTAGGGCATGGATTTAATTCCAATCTGAAAGGGAATTAGGCTTACACCTATTTCCTAATTGATTTTGGTGGTTGAATTGCCCAACACAAATAATTAGACTAACTAGTTTGCTCTAGTCTATAAGTTATACAGGTGTCAAAAGGTTCACAAAAGGCCAATAAAATGACCAAGAAAAGGGTTCAACAAAAAAGAGCAAGGGATAACCGAAGGCTGCCCTGGTCTGGCGCACCGGACTGTCCGGTGCGCCACCGGACAGTGTCCGGTGCGCCAGGGGACTCCAAGCCAAACTTCGCACCTTCGGGAATTTTCAGAGGCGCTTCGCTATAATTCACCGGACTGTCCGGTGCACCACCGGACAGTGTCTGGTGCCCTAGAGGAGAGCGACTCTGAACTCGCCAGCTTCGGATTTCTGCTCCGCTATAATTCACCGGACATGTCCGGTGCACACCGGACTGTCCGGTGAGCCAGCGGAGCAACGGCTACTTCGCGCCAACGGTCGACTGCAGGCGCATTGAATGCACGCCAGCGCGCGCAGAAGTCAGAGCATGCGCGGGTGGCACACCGGACAGCCTATAGGGCTTGTCCGGTGCGCCACCGGACAGCTAGGCGGGCCCACAAGTCAGAGCTCCAACGGTCGGAACCCAACAGCCAGGTGACGTGGCTGGCGCACCGGACTGTCCGGTGGCGCACCGGACTGTCCGGTGCGCCATGCGACAGCAGCCTCCAACAAACGACTAGTTTGGTGGTTGGGGTTATAAATACCCCCACCACCCCACATTCAAGTTATCCAAGTTTTCCACCTTCCAACTACTTACAAGAGCTCTAGCATTCAATTCTAGACACACCCAAGTGATCAAATCCTCTCCCAATTCCACACAAAGCTTTAGTGATAAGTGAGAGAGATTTGTTGTGTTCTTTTGAGCTCTTGCGCTTGGATTGCTTTCTTTCTCATTCTTTCTTGAGATCAAAGTCACTTGTAAATTGAGGCAAGAGACACCAATCGTGTGGTAGTCCTTGCGGGAACTTTGTGTTCCAATTGATTGAGAAGAAAAGCTCACTCGGTCCGAGGGACCGTTTGAGAGAATGAAAGGGTTGAAAGAGACCCGGTCTTTGTGACCACCTCAACGGGGAGTAGGTTTGCAAGAACCGAACCTCGGTAAAACAAATTCGCGTGTCACACTCTTTATCCGCTTGCGATTTGTTTTGCACTCTCTCTCTCTCGGACTCATTTATATTTCTAACGCTAACCCGGCTTATAGTTGTGATTAACTTTGTAAATTTCAGTTTCGCCCTATTCACCCCCCTCTAGGCGACTTTCAATTGGTATCAGAGCCCGGTGCTTCATTAGAGCCTAACTGCTCGAAGTGATGTCGGGAGATCACGCCAAGAAGGAGATGGAGACCGGCGACAAGCCCACTACAAGCCACGGGAAAGCTACATCGGAAGAGTCCCGCAACAAGGGGAAGGGGAAGGAGAAGAAAGCTTCTTCCCACAAGTCGCATCGGAGTGGCGACAAGAAAAAGAATATGAGGAAGGTGGTCTACTACGAGACCGACACTTCATCACCTTCCACCTCCGGCTCCGACGTGCCATCCATTACTTCTAAGCGCCATGAGTGCAAGAAGTTTAGTAAGATCCCCTTACGCTATCCTCACATTCCTAAACATACACCTTTACTTTCCGTCCCATTAGGCAAACCACCAACTTTTGATGGTGAAGATTACGCTAGGTGGAGTGATTTGATGCGATTTCATCTAACCTCACTCCACAAAAGTATATGTGATGTCGTTGAGTTTGGTGTACAGGTACCATCCGTAGGGGATGAGGATTACGATGAGGACGAAGTGGCCCAAATCGAGCACTTCAACTCCCAAGCCACAACCATACTCCTCGCTTCTCTAAGTAGAGAGAAGTACAACAAGGTGTAAGGATTAAAAAGTGCCAAGGAAGTTTGGGACGTGCTCAAGACCGCGCACGAGGGAGATGAGCTAACCAAGATCACCAAGCGGGAGACGATCGAGGGGGAGCTCGGTCGCTTCCGCCTTCGCCAAGGGGAGGAGCCACAAGACATGTACAACCAGCTCAAAACCTTGGTGAATCAAGTGCGCAACCTCGGGAGCAAGAAATGGGATGACCACGAAATGGTTAAGGTTATTCTAAGATCACTTATTTTCCTTAACCCTACTCAAGTCCAATTAATTCGTGGCAATCCTAGTTATACACTAATGACTCCCGAGGAAGTGATCGGGAATTTTGTGAGCTTTGAATTCATGATCAAAGGCTCAAGGAAGATCAACGAGCTTGATGATCCCTCCACGTACGAAGCACAACCGGTTGCATTTAAGGCAACAGAGGAGAAGAAGGACGAGTCTATATCGAGTAGAACACCCATCGACGCCTCCAAGCTCGACAACGAGGAAATGGCGCTCGTCATCAAGAGCTTCCGCCAAATCCTCAAGCAAAGGAGGGGGAAAGATTACAAGCCCCGCTCCAAGAAGGTTTGTGTAGCATCCCAAAAATTCAAATCTTGAAATTTTCTCAAACTTGTTCTAAATTCAAAATGAATTTTAAATTTCATTTCAAAATGTTTGTTTACGAGTTGATATCAACAAATAAATTATAGTGGTCTATATTCTCTCCAAAATCCTCCTCAAAATATTCTACAAATATTTCCCCAGTGATCACCCTCAATTTATTTTCAGAAATACTGCCCAAATATTCCACCGATATATCTCCAAGTATTTTCTTCCTGAGGAATACCTTCAGAATCATTTTTACAGTCCCTACAAATATTTTCTTCATAACTTTCCTCATGCTCATACGTATACGTATGCCTCCAGTGTCATACGGTGAGCTCTACAAGCAAATCTCACTTATACAAGACAAATACATGCTAACCTCCCACTAATCATCTCATCCTCCCACTAATCCTCTCATCCCTCCCCCTAATCGCCCCACCATGGCTATAAATAGAGGGACAAGGGCCTCCTCTCATCCCACCCCAAGCCATTTCATGGCAACTCTCTTCCCCCCCCCCACACACACCCTCTCCATGTTCCACACAAGCACACACTAGCACAAGGATCGTTCGATCGTTCTTCGATCGTTCGTCCCCTGTTCTTAGTTTGTTTGTTCGTTCGTTCGATCGTTCGATCGTTCGTCCGATCGTTCATGGTTCGTTCGTCCGATCGTTCGATCGTTCGTCCGTTCGTTCGTCCAAATAATCTTTTTCCTACCGTTATGCTGCCGAAATTCCGATCGTTCGTTCGTTCGATCATTCGATCGTTCATCGTTCGTTCATAGTTCCTATCCATCGTTCATCGTTCGTTCATAGTCCCTATTCATCGTTCTTCCAGATAATCTTTGTCCTGCTGTTATGCTGCCGAAATTCCGATCGTTCGTTCGTCCGATCATTCGATCGTTCGTCCGTTCGTTCATCCAAATAATCTTTTTCCTGCCGTTATGCTACCGAAATTCCGATCGTTCGTTCGTTCGATCATTCGATCGTTCATAGTTCCTATTCATCGTTCATCATTCGTTCATAGTCCTTATTCATCGTTCTTCTAGATAATCTTTGTCCTGCCGTTATGCTGCCGAAATTCCGATCGTTCGTTCGTCCGATCATTCGATCGTTCGTTCGTTCGTTCATAGTTCCTATTCATCGTTCATCGTTCGTTCATAGTTCCTATTCATTGTTCGTTCATACAAACTATCCACCATCACTATTCACCGGTACTATTCACCAACACTATTCACCATCGTTACTATTCATTGTTACTATTCATCATTGTTACTATTCATCATCGTTACTACTCATCGATGATATCTATAGTAACTTTTTCGTCGTCACTATTCATCGATTAGCCGATCACCCCAAATTTCAACTACTCATACATCATGATGTCCAGTCCACCTAAGACCAGCCAGACCCATATTCCAGTCATACGAACTCCGGTGACTGTGATTTTCCTTCCAGTGGGAACTTCCCATCTGGTCACCCATCCCAGGTTTCTCCAAGTTGAGCACGCTTAACTTTAAGATTCCTTCGAACCAGGCTTCCAAACTCCGATTCCAATAATTCTTGTTTCTAAATTCTTATCAAACTATTCCCTATCCAACCATGTCATCCCTTAAGCATGGTCCATATTCCAGAAAACTCCCAAAATACTCTTGTCCCATATTCTGCCTATAACTCTCCTGATCATACTAAGTCAAACGATTCATTCGTCACTATTCTCACCAATAGTGAACTTCACTGTGCTACACCACATACACCCAGCTATAAATACACCCAGCTACCCTCTCCCTCTCCACACACACCCAACACCCTCAGCCAAGGCAAACACCCCACCCACTTAGTTACTCTGCTCTGCCGGCTACACGCATAGTGTCGCTCCGCCTCCAGTCCACCCTCCTGGTAAGCACCTCCGCTCCACCACCAGTAATATCACAACACCACATGACACAGATTCTACTCAAGACTCTACCCATCCATATATCACTATTCTGACCACTATACTAAATATTTGTTGGTATACTTTCTTGTTTGTATGTTTGCTTATTCATGTTGCATAGTTATCGGAGCGTTCGTGCCATCTCGTGGAGGCCAGACCTGCAAGTCTACGCCAGGCAGTGGAGCAAGAAGCCAGTTCCACAAGCTCCCCTTCCCCCTTCGCCGAATAAGCACGACAAGCTCATTGGATCCCTTTGATGCATAAATTACCTATGATTATTCAACCACAACCCTCAGCCTGTTATTTTATGCATGATATGATTTTGAGACAAGTTATTATGGCCACCCAAGCCGCTTGCCACAATCAATCCTTAATATATTTGTTACAAATGATTTGAGAAAAGAGTGTGAGTTTTCAAAAGAAAATGCTTTTCAAAATGTGTATGATGAAGGGTTTTCACCCTTATCACCTTTGAGTAGGGATGATCAGGGACTCCCTGGTTTAGGGGAGGGCCTAAGGTGATGGCTCAACTGGTTTAGGCGTGAGCAGAAGGATTGTCCCCTCGTATAAGGACCAGTTTGTCATCTTTCACTACCTGTACTCATGATAAGTACAACCACTCGAGACTGTGTGGGCAGTCACTCAATTCGAACTCGTACGGTCCAACCCCAGGGTTATGAAGGCTGGGGAGCACCGGGAGGATAAGGAGGGGGAATGTTTTGTCCGGTTTGGACATGGCGGTGGCCTGACTCCTTCCGGTATAACCGTTAAGGTTAGGACGTGCGAGGAAAGAAAGAGATTTGGATTCGGATCTCACTAGCTATGAGATCGCAGAGCCGGACTAGTGGGTAAAGTGTACACCTCTGCGCAGAGTTTGAAAACCTATTCGAATAGTCTGTGTCCACAGGAATGGACGAGTCTGGTATGGTATGACAATTAATGTTTTGTTTTCAAAAAAAGGTGCTTTTGAGAAAAGTGATTTTTAAAAGGTTCGGCTGTTGAACCGTGAGCTATGGTGGACGGGAAGTCCAGTAGCTGTTTTTGGAAATGAAAACCAGTGGGAAACTGCTGAGATACCTGGATGGTTGAGTCCAGGGGATTTTGTTATAATACTGAAAAACTTCCTGCTCCTTTTGGAGAGGATGCGCTTTGCAAAATACAAAATGTTTTTCAAAAACAACCCTGCATAAAATATTGTTGTTTCTGCAAATATCCTGAGGTCCACATATTCCATGCATTATATCTTATTTCCCCATTCCGCGGGTGAAGGTGGGCTGCTGAGTACGTTTGTACTCACCCTTGCTTATTTGTTGTTTTTCAGAAAAAGGAGATCGGGTAAGAGTTACGACTGTTCCCAACCTTGCCTGTGGCTGTTGGACCGCTGATTTGCTTCGCTGCGTATATCGGGCTACTTCAGCCCCACTCTGATGATATGTCCCGAGTTGTGGACCAACTCTTAAAGTTGATCGCCACCTTTATAGGTTTGTCTCGTTTAAGCAGATCTGGAATCATCTGATGTATAAATGTGTTTACTAGCCTCCTGGGACTAGTAATTGTATCACATTTGAGTCCCAGAGGATTGGGACGCTTCAGGTGGTATCAGAGCTGTTAGGTTGGCCGCAGGACGTAACCCTTAGCCTGATCCAAAAGTTTTTGAGTCAAAACTATTTTCTAAAAAAAATTCTTGCTCTCATCCCTTCATTTCAAAAATGGTTTTCCCCTTTCCTTCTCTCAGAAGTCAGATGGAGGTTCGTTGACAAACCAACTTGTGCCAGAATGAAGATGGTTTCCCCAAGTTGCTGAGAGCATGCACAGTTCGCCTCGGAATCAGGAGTCAGCCAGAGTATGATGGTCGTGAATTCGTCGAGCATGGCACAGAGAAGTGTGTCGTGACTGTATACATTTGATCCAGTCCACACCATGTGGAATGGAGTGTCACTGCTGCTGGGCACAGATTCAAAGACACCTGCCAAGTCGTCGTCCGCAAGGCATTGAGGGCCCTGTGTCAGATCTATGAAGAAGAAGTGGCCGACACCCCGCTCAGATTCTTTTCGCCCTTTCAGAGAAACCGTCCAGTTTGGATGGCCAGGATGCGTGCATTGGAAGGGAAGCAACTGCTTGAGGATGACCCCACAGTCGTGCACCTCACTGCATACCTGCTCACCCTAGATGCACAGTATGATTTCTTGGCTCGGCACCACCGTCAGATGATTGCCCGAGCAGAAGATGCAGAGAAGCGCAACCGTAAGCTCCATGTGGATCTCACCACAGCTCAAGCCCGTGTAGCTGCCTTGGAAAGTCGTGAAGTCATTGCTGTTGAAGCCCTGAAGCAAGCCAAGGATGAGCACATCCAGAAGTTGATGGAGGCCTACTTGGTCACCCATAACCAACGTAGAGCCCTGCGGATCCAAGAGCCCGCTTCATCCAACCCAGTTCAACCCATGAGAGTTGAAGATTCCCCAGATTCTTGAAGGTCACCCGGTCTCTATCAGAGGAGAGAAGAAGGCTTGGGAACCCCCCGGAAGGAGCCATAGTCTTGGAAGGAATTCCAATCTTCCCTCAGGCTATGGATAAGCAAGAGCACCCCGAGTCCTCCCAAGATCCCCCGCTAGAGATGTTTGAACCCCTCACCATGAAGAAGATTCCAGCACCCTCCCTTGAGGTCAAAGAAGAAGCTGCAAGCACCCCACCAACACCGCCGCCCTCTGAGGAGCTACAAGAGCTAGTCCCACTTGAAGAAGAGTTCGACCCCGTCTTGCCATCTCAATCACTGCCAGAAGAAGTCATCAACATCAGCTCCCTGTTGACCCATCCAGGAGATGTCTCAGATTGAAGTTGTGTGCAAGCCTTGCCAGAAGAGAGCTGCCTGGTCTGAGTTAGTTATGCCTAGTCCTCTGCATGCATTGGGTAGTGAAGTTCTTTCTTCACTTTGGTGAGAGACCTGCATGTATGAGAGGTAATCGTGTAGACTCGTGTTTTGCAAAACTCTAATTGTGTGGCCCCCTAGGGCATTTCAAAATGAATTTCGCTTGATGTTTTCTCCCCTTTTGAGTGCATATGTGATGCTTTAACGTTAGTGCTCGTAAGTCCTGGTTAGCATAGTTCTCAATTCAGGAGCCGAGCAATAGTAGTTATGCTTAGCCCCCGAATCTGAGTAGTTCGTGCTTTGGAAAAACTCTATTCTTCCCTTATTCAAAACATTTGATTTGTTTGTGCTTATCATTGCTGAGCTTGTGTGTTTTCTTTCTTTTTAAGAAAGGTTTTCTCTAAGAACAAAGATCACAAAATAGAGCTAATCCTCACCTTATGCTTCCATTCTCATCTTAACCCATCTCAAGAGAAAAGCACCTTACCCAAGAAGATACCGAGAAGCTTACCCTTGAAGCCTGGAATAAGCTACAGAGGAATCTATCCAGTCGCTCAGTCAAAAGGACCGACCATGAGAGTCAAAGCACTACCCCTGAGTCCAAGTAAACAGAAAAAGAGGACAAAAGGAGTTATTACCATACAAAGAGACAAAGATTCTTGGAACCAGAGACCACAAACATCAAGGTCATTGACCGCACCACTCACCCGTGCCCCTCGCACGCGTGCCCGCCTCCATGCGCACTACCACCGCCCCACGCCCCATTTGCAGCGCACTACCACCGCCCCACGCCCCTATTTGCAGCGCACCCACCGCCATCGTTGCCGGCAATAGGCCCCCCTTCCCCTTGTCGCACCTGCTGCCTCGTGTCACCTGCTCCATCACCGCCACTCCGCCCCCGAGCACCACCTCGCATGTTGCTCACCTATAACCCCCCACTAGCTCTCTCAACTCCCATCTCGCTCAAAGCAAAGCACACTCCAGATAAATCCCCTCTGCCAAATCGCAAGCAACTCCATTTTCCACTCCCTCGCCCCTAAGATCACAATGCTTGGTGATTCTTGGGTTGAAGACTGTTGTACATGGTTCATAGTCTTTGGTTTCCTCTTCTGTATGATGGTAATACTCTTTGATAGAATCCTCCAGTGGGAAGAGCAAAGAGAAAGAAAGGGTCAGTGAAAAGAAGATAGTGAAGAGAAGATGAGAAGAAGGTTGTCCCAGAATCAACCCTGTGTCAGTCATCTCTCCACAGCCTGGTCAAGCAGCAACAGTAGAAGGAGGCCCCGTAACACCCTTGTTATGAGGTACTTCAAAGAGTTCAAATCCCCAAGATTCAAGAGTTCCACCCTCATTCTTTTTAAGTGGGGTAGTGTTCCAATAAGGTTCCTGCTATGGAGAAAAAGAAGAAGGCCTGTAGCAAGTTTGTGGAGGACCAGATCATCAAAGCATATGAGTTTCTGGATGAGAAGTGGTCACCCAAGTTTTGTTGATGAAGCACCAAAAGACCAATCAAGTAAGGAATCCCTGTGGGAGTTTGCAAGAGAAAGGTTTGCATGTTGGCATCGTTGCTCCTCCAATAAGCTAGCTGCCAAGCAAAACCTAGAATCCTGAAGATGATCTTTGAGTAGCCAGAATCAGCGTTTGCAATCGACAACGAGATGCTCCGCAAAGGCTAGATTTTGTTGAAGTTTCATCTCCTCGAAGAGTCTGCAAAGTGAAGATATGTAGCTGAAGTAAAGCTATACCCATAACCCTTCTAAGCCAAATCTCGAGGACGAGATTCATTTTAAGTGGGGTAGATTTGTAGCATCCCAAAAATTCAAATCATGAAATTTTCTCAAACTTGCTCTAAATTCAAAATGAATTTTAAATTTCATTTCAAAATGTTTGTTTGCGAGTTGATATCAACAAATAAATTATAGTGGTCTATATTCTCTCCAAAATCCTCCTCAAAATATTCTACAAATATTTCCCCAGTGATCACCCTCAATTTATTTTCAGAAATACTGCCCAAATATTCCACCGATATATCTCTAAGTATTTTCTTCCTGAGGAATACCTTCAGAATCATTTTTACAGTCCCTACAAATATTTTCTTCATAACTTTCCTCATGCTCATACGTATACGTATACGTATGCCTCCAGTGTCATACGGTGAGCTCTACAAGCAAATCTCACTTATACAAGACAAATACATGCTAACCTCCCACTAATCATCTCATCCTCCCACTAATCCTCTCATCCCTCCCCCTAATCATCCCATCATGGCTATAAATAGAGGGGCAAGGGCCTCCTCTCATCCCACCCCAAGCCATTTCATGGCAACTCTCTTCCCCCCCACACACCCACTCCATGTTCCACACAAGCACACACTAGCACAAGGATCGTTCAATCGTTCTTCGATCGTTCGTCCCCTGTTCTTAGTTTGTTCGTTTGTTCGTTCGATCGTTCGATCGTTCGTCCGATCGTTCATGGTTCGTTCGTCCGATCGTTCGATCGTTCGTCCGTTCGTTCGTCCAAATAATCTTTTTCCTACCGTTATGCTGCCGAAATTTCGATCGTTCGTTCGTTCGATCATTCGATCGTTCATCGTTCGTTCATAGTTCCTATCCATCGTTCATCGTTCGTTTATAGTCCCTATTCATCGTTCTTCCAGATAATCTTTGTCCTGCCGTTATGCTGCCGAAATTCCGATCGTTCGTTCGTCCGATCATTCGATCGTTCGTCCGTTCGTTCATCCAAATAATCTTTTTCCTGCCGTTATGCTACCGAAATTCCGATCGTTCGTTCGTTCGATCATTCGATCGTTCATAGTTCCTATTCATCGTTCATCATTCGTTCATAGTCCTTATTCATCGTTCTTCTAGATAATCTTTGTCCTGCCGTTATGCTGCCGAAATTCCGATCGTTCGTTCGTCCGATTATTCGATCGTTCGTTCGTTCGTTCATAGTTCCTATTCATCGTTCATCGTTCGTTCATAGTTCCTATTCATCGTTCATCGTTCGTTCATACAAACTATCCACCATCACTATTCACCGTTACTATTCTGAAAGGGAAATGTGCCCTTGGGCCATTTCTAAGTATTTTGGTGATTGAGTGTCAACACAAGTGCTTAGATGAGAACCAATGCCCATGAATGAACAAAGTGCAAATCTACAACAAAGGTATGTTTCTAAGTCTGAGTACATTGGTTTTGTGTACTAATATATTTGTCTAAGTATTAGAAACAGGAAGAGGAAGAGAAGAAGAAAGTTGGCTGTGTACAGCCAAGGGACTGCTTCGGTCTGGGGCATCGGACTGTCCGGTGGTACACCGGACAGTGTCCGGTGGTGCACCGGACAGTGTCCGGTGCGCCAGGCTCCCTCGGCCGAAGAGCCCGCTCTCGGGTTTTTCTCCGGCGACTTCGGCTAAAATTCACCGGACTGTCCGGTGTACACCGGACTGTCCGGTGAGCCAACGGTCGGCCGGGCCAACGGTCGGCCGCGCGATTGGCGCGCGACACGTGGCCGAGCCAACGGTCGGAAGGAAGCACCGGACTGTCCGGTGTGCACCGGACTGTCCGGTGCGCCAGATCTGCAACGGTCGGCAACGGTCGGCTTCGCCATTTAAGGAAAGAAATCGGGCACCGGACAGTGTCCGGTGTGCACCGGACTGTCCGGTGCGCCCGACGACAGAAGGCAAGGATAGCCTTCCAGATGTGTTCTCAACGGCTCCTAACTGCCTTGGGGCTATAAAAGGGACCCCTAGGCGCATGGAGGAGGATAACCAAGCATTCCTTGAGCACTCTTGATCACTCACACATCAATCTCGCGCACTTGTTCGACATTCTAGTGATTTGAGCTCCGTTCTAGTGTGCTAGTCTTTTGAGCTCAAGTCTGGGTCTTGTGTGTGCGTATTCGCTGTGATCTTTGTGTCGTGTGTGAGTTGCTAATCCCTCCCTTGCTCTGTGATTCTCTGTGAACATCTTTTGTAAGGGCGAGAGGCTCCAAGTTGTGGAGATTCCTCGCAAATGGGATTGAGAAAAGAAAAGCAAGAACACCGTGGTATTCAAGTTGATCATTGGATCACTTGAGAGGAGTTGAGTGCAACTCTCGTCCGTTGGGACGCCACAACGTGGAGTAGGCAAGTTTTGTACTTGGCCGAACCACGGGATAACCACTGTGTCATCTCTGTGATTGGATTCTTGTGGTTATTGTGTTTTGACTCCTCTCTAGCCACTTGGCATAAACTGTGCTAACGCCTAATCAAGTTTTGTGGCTATAAGTTTAAGTTTTTACAGGATCACCTATTCACCCCCCCCTCTAGGTGCTCTCAATTGGTATCGGAGCCGTTCTCTTCAAGAAAGGGACTAACCGCCCGAAGAGATGGATCCTAAGGGGAAGGGAATTGTGATCAACGACAAGGAGAAGGAGTCCTTCGTCAACGAGCCAAGGGATGACAAGTCCAATGACTCGGGCTCGGGCCACAAGCGAAGAGATGGGAAGAAGAAGAAGACAAGACGCATCAAGGAGATCGTCTACTACGACAGCGATGAGTCCTCTTCTTCCCAAAAGGACGACGACCACGACAAACAAAGGAAACCGGTTAATTCTAACTTTTCTTTTGACTACTCTCGTATTCCGCAAAGTTCAAATTCACATTTGCTTTCCATTCCACTCGGCAAGCCCCCACACTTTGATGGGGAGGACTACGGATTTTGGAGCCACAAAATGCGTAGTCACCTATTCTCTCTCCATCCTAGCATATGGGAGATTGTAGATAGTGGAATGCACTTTAATAGTTCGGATAGTCCTATATTCATTAATGAGCAAATCCATAAGAATGCACAAGCTACTACTGTTCTTCTAGCCTCATTGTGCAGGGATGAATATAATAAAGTGAGTGGCTTGGATAACGCCAAGCAAATCTGGGATACCCTCAAGATCTCTCATGAGGGAAATGACGCTACCTTGCTCACCAAAATGGAGTTGGTGGAGGGCGAGCTTGGACGGTTCGCGATGATAAGGGGCGAGGAGCCAACTCAGACATACAACCGGCTCAAGACCCTTATCAACAAAATAAGGAGCTACGAAAGCACGCGATGGACGGACCACGACGTCGTCCGACTAATGCTCAGGTCCTTTACCGTTCTTGATCCTCATTTGGTGAATAATATTCGTGAGAATCCCAGGTACACCAAAATGTCGCCCGAAGAAGTCCTAGGAAAATTCGTCAGCGGGCGAATGATGATCAAGGAGGCAAGGTATGTGGACGACGCCTTGAATGGACCGATCAACGAGCCGCAACCTTTTGCTCTCAAAGCCACAGGGAACAAGGAGGCGCTACCCAGCAAGGTGGCGCAAATTGAGGCGGCCGGTCTTAATGAAGAAGAAATGGCCCTCATTATCAAGAGATTCAAGACGGTGCTAAAGGGTCGCAATGGACAGCCGAGCAAGACTAAGACCAAGGGGAAGCGATCATGCTTCAAATGCGGTAAGCTTGGTCATTTTATTGCTAACTGTCCCGATAATGATAGTGACCAGGAAAAGGGAAACAAGAGGGAAAAGAAGAAGCATTACAAGAAGGCAAAGGGCGAGGCGCATCTAGGCAAGGAGTGGGACTCGGATTGCTCCTCGTCCGACTCCGACAATGAAGGACTCGCCGCCACCGCCTTCAACAAATCAACCCTCTTCCCCAACGAGCGTCACACATGCCTTATGGCAAGGGAGAAGAAGGTATGTACTCGCAACTCTACCTATGCTTCTTCAAGTGAGGACGAATCTAGTGATGAGGATGAAGTAGATTATTCATGTTTGTTCAAGGGCTTAGATAGATCTAAGATAGACAAAATTAATGAATTAATTGATGCCTTGAATGAAAAGAATATACTTTTAGAAAAGCAAGAGGATTTGTTGTATGAAGAGCATGATAAATTTGTTGAGGCACAAAAATCCTATGCTTTAGAAGTTAAAAGAAATGAAATGCTTTCTTTTGAACTATCTACTTGTCATGAAACCATTTCTACTTTGAAAGGTGTCAACAATGATTTAAATGCTAAATTAGAAGTAGCAAATAAATCCAATTCTTGTGTAGAACATGTTGAAATTTGTACTAGGTGTAAAGATTTTGACATTGATGCTTGTAGTGAACACCTAGTTTCAATTTCCAAGCTTAATGATGAACTGGCTAGTCTTAATGCTCAACTTAAGACTAGCAAGAATGATTTCGATAAGCTAAAATTTGCAAGGGATGCCTACACAATTGGTAGACACCCCTCAATTAAGGATGGACTTGGCTTCAAGAGAGAAGCTAAGAACTTAACAAGCCATAAGGCTCCCATTCCCGCCAAGGAGAAAGGGAAGGCCCCTATGGCTAGTAATGTGCAAAAGAACCATGCTTTTATGTATTATGATAGGAGACAAACTAGAAATGCTTATAGGAGTTATAATGCTTTTGATGATTTTGACTCTCATGCCATGTTTGCTTCTAGTTCTTCCTATATGCATGGTAGAAATATGTCTAGGAGAAATGCTATTCATCATGTGTCTAGAAAGAATGTTATTCATGCTCCTAGGAAAGTAGTGAATGAACCTTCTACAATTTATTGTGCTTTGAATACTTCATTTGCAATTTGTAGAAAGGATAGAAAAGTAATTGCTAGGAAGTTAGGGGCAAAATGCAAAGGTGATAAAACTTGCATTTGGGTCCCTAAGGAAATTGTGACTAACCTTGTAGGACCCAACAAGAGTTGGGTACCTAAGTCCCAAGCCTAAATTTGCCTTGCAGGTTTATGCATCCGGGGGTTCAAGCTGGATTATCGACAGCGGATGCACAAACCATATGACGGGGGAGAAGAAGATGTTCACCTCCTACGTCAAGAATAAAGATTCCCAAGATTCAATTATATTCGGTGATGGGAATCAAGGCAAGGTAAAAGGTTTAGGTAAAATTGCAATTTCTAATGAGCACTCCATATCTAATGTGTTTTTAGTTGAGTCTCTTGGATATAATCTGCTATCTGTGAGTCAATTATGCAAAATGGGATATAACTGTCTATTTACAAATGTAGATGTGTCTGTCTTTAGAAGAAGTGATGGTTCACTAGCTTTTAAGGGTGTATTAGACGGCAAACTTTATTTAGTAGACTTTGCAAAAGAAGAGGCCGGTCTAGATGCATGCTTAATAGCTAAGACTAGCATGGGCTGGCTGTGGCATCGCCGCTTAGCACATGTGGGGATGAAGAACCTTCACAAGCTTCTAAAGGGAGAACACGTGATAGGTCTAACTAATGTTCAATTCGAAAAAGATAGACCTTGTGCAGCTTGTCAAGCAGGGAAACAGGTGGGAGGCTCTCATCACACCAAAAATGTGATGACGACATCAAGACCCTTGGAGATGCTGCATATGGACCTTTTTGGACCCGTCGCCTATCTGAGCATAGGAGGAAGTAAGTATGGTTTAGTTATTGTTGATGACTTTTCCAGCTTCACTTGGGTGTTCTTTTTGCAGGAAAAGTCCGAAACCCAAGGGACTCTCAAACGCTTCCTCAGGAGAGCTCAAAATGAGTTTGAGCTCAAAGTGAAGAAGATAAGGAGCGACAATGGAACCGAGTTCAAGAACCTTCAAGTGGAGGAGTTCCTTGAAGAGGAAGGGATCAAGCACGAGTTCTCCGCTCCCTACACACCACAGCAAAATGGTGTGGTAGAGAGGAAGAACAGGACGCTCATCGATATGGCGAGGACGATGCTAGGAGAGTTCAAGACCCCCGAGTGCTTTTGGACGGAAGCCGTTAACACTGCTTGCCACGCCATCAACAGGGTCTACCTTCATCGCCTCCTCAAGAAGACGTCGTATGAGCTAGTAACCGGTAACAAACCCAATGTATCGTACTTTCGTGTATTTGGGAGTAAATGCTACATTCTAGTTAAGAAGGGTAGAAATTCTAAGTTTGCTCCCAAAGCGGTAGAAGGGTTTTTATTAGGTTATGACTCAAATACAAAGGCGTATAGAGTCTTCAACAAATCATCGGGTTTGGTTGAAGTCTCTAGCGATGTTGTATTTGATGAGACTAATGGCTCTCCAAGAGAGCAAGTTGTTGATTGTAATGATGTAGATGAAGAAGATGTTCCGACGGCCGCTATACGGACCATGGCGATTGGAGAAGTACGGCCACAGGAACAAGATGAACAAGATCAACCTTCTTCCTCAACTATGGTGCATCCCCCAACCGAAGATGACGAACAGGTACCTCAAGTGGAGGCGCTTGATCAAGGGGGAGCACAAGATGATCAAATGATGGAGGAAGAAGCGCAACCGGCACCTCCAACCCAAGTTCGAGCGATGATTCAAAGGGATCATCCCGTCGATCAAATTCTGGGTGACATTAGCAAGGGAGTAACTACTCGATCTCGATTAGTTAATTTTTGTGAGCATTACTCCTTTGTCTCTTCTATTGAGCCTTTCAGGGTAGAGGAGGCCTTGCTAGATCCGGACTGGGTGTTGGCCATGCAGGAGGAGCTCAACAACTTCAAGAGGAATGAAGTTTGGACACTGGTGCCTCGTCCGAAGCAAAATGTTGTGGGAACCAAGTGGGTGTTCCGCAACAAACAGGACGAGCACGGGGTGGTGACGAGAAACAAGGCTCGACTTGTGGCAAAAGGTTATGCCCAAGTCGCAGGTTTGGATTTCGAGGAGACTTTTGCTCCTGTGGCTAGGCTAGAGTCAATTTGAATCTTGCTAGCATATGCCGCTCACCATTCTTTCAGGTTGTACCAAATGGATGTGAAGAGCGCTTTCCTCAACGGGCCGATCAAGGAGGAGGTATACGTGGAGCAACCCCCTGGCTTCGAGGATGAACGGTACCCCGACCATGTGTGTAAGCTCTCTAAGGCGCTCTATGGACTTAAGCAAGCCCCAAGAGCATGGTATGAATGCCTTAGAGACTTTTTACTTGCTAATGCTTTCAAGGTTGGGAAGGCCGATCCAACTCTTTTTACAAAGACATGTGATGGTGATTTGTTTGTGTGCCAAATTTATGTCGATGACATAATATTTGGTTCTACTAACCAAAAGTCTTGTGAAGAGTTTAGCAGGGTGATGACGCAGAAATTCGAGATGTCGATGATGGGCGAGTTGAACTACTTCCTTGGGTTCCAAGTGAAGCAACTCAAGGACGGCACCTTCATCTCCCAAACGAAGTACACGCAAGATCTGCTAAAGCGGTTTGGGATGAAGGACGCCAAGCCCGCAAAGACTCCGATGGGGACCGACGGACACACTGACCTCAACAAAGGAGGTAAGTCCGTTGATCAAAAAGCATACCGGTCAATGATAGGTTCTTTGCTTTATTTATGTGCTAGTAGACCGGATATTATGCTTAGCGTATGCATGTGTGCTAGATTTCAATCCGATCCTAAGGAGTGTCACTTAGTGGCGGTGAAGCGAATTCTTAGATATTTGGTTGCTACGCCTTGCTTCGGGCTCTGGTATCCAAAGGGGTCTACCTTTGACTTAGTTGGATACTCAGACTCCGACTATGCTGGATGTAAGGTCGATAGGAAGAGTACATCGGGGACGTGCCAATTCTTAGGAAGGTCCCTGGTGTCATGGAACTCTAAGAAACAAACATCCGTTGCCCTATCCACCGCTGAGGCCGAGTATGTTGCCGCAGGACAGTGTTGCGCGCAACTACTTTGGATGAGGCAAACCCTCCGGGACTTTGGCTACAATCTGAGCAAAGTCCCACTCCTATGTGACAATGAGAGTGCTATCCGCATGGCGGAGAATCCTGTTGAGCACAGCCGCACAAAGCACATAGACATCCGGCATCACTTTTTGAGAGACCACCAGCAAAAGGGAGATATCGAAGTGTTTCATGTTAGCACCGAGAACCAGCTAGCCGATATCTTCACTAAGCCTCTAGATGAGAAGACCTTTTGCAGGTTGCGTAGTGAGCTAAATGTCATAGATTCGCGGAACCTGGATTGAATTGTAGCATACATGTACTTATGCTTTTGATCATGTTCCTTTTTGCATTTTGTTGCTTATTATGGTGCTCAAGTTGTACAAACACTCCCTGGACCTCACAAGTCCGTTGCAAAGTGATGCACATGTTTAGGGGGAGATGTGCTACAACTTGACCCTTTGAGACTAACCATGTGCTTGAGTTTGATAATTTAGTCTCGAAGGAGGATTGAAAGGGAAAAGGTGGACTTGGACCATGAAAAGACTTCCACTGCACTCCGATGAGAGGGTAACTAATTCCAAGTTCATCTCATGAAATCTTATTGCCATTTGCTCTTAATTGAAGACTTTGGTGAGGCAATGGGGTTAAAAAGGGCCAAGATTGATCCCGTTTTGGTGCTTGATGCCAAAGGGGGAGAAAATAAAGGCCAAAGCGATAAATGGATCAGCTACCACTTGAGAGATTTTGAAAACAGTAGAATAGAGCTTTTTGTCTTAGCAAAACTCTTTTATTGTGTCTCTTGTCAAAGTTGGCTTCTTGTGGGGAGAAGTGTTGATTATGGGAAATAGGGGGAGTTTTTGAAATCTTTGATCAATCTCTTTTGGAATGACTCTCTTTATACTTCAACATGTGTGTTTGACTTAGAGATAGAGATTTGAATTTGATTTGCAAAAACAAACCAAGTGGTGGCAAAGGATGATCCATATATGCCAAAATTGAATCAAAACCAATTTGAGTTTTTATTTGAAGTGATATTGCACTTGTTCTATTTACTTTATGTTGTGTTGGCATAAATCACCAAAAAGGGGGAGATTGAAAGGGAAATGTGCCCTTGGGCCATTTCTAAGTATTTTGGTGATTGAGTGTCAACACAAGTGCTTAGATGAGAACCAATGCCCATGAATGAACAAAGTGCAAATCTACAACAAAGGTATGTTTCTAAGTCTGAGTACATTGGTTTTGTGTACTAATATATTTGTCTAAGTATTAGAAACAGGAAGAGGAAGAGAAGAAGAAAGTTGGCTGTGTACAGCCAAGGGACTGCTTCGGTCTGGGGCACCGGACTGTCCGGTGGTACACCGGACAGTGTCCGGTGGTGCACCGGACAGTGTCCGGTGCGCCAGGCTCCCTCGGCCGAAGAGCCCGCTCTCGGGTTTTTCTCCGGCGACTTCGGCTAAAATTCACCGGACTGTCCGGTGTACACCGGACTGTCCGGTGAGCCAACGGTCGGCCGGGCCAACGGTCGGCCGCGTGATCGGCGCGCGACACGTGGCCGAGCCAACGGTCGGAAGGAAGCACCGGACTGTCCGGTGTGCACCGGACTGTCCGGTGCGCCAGATCTGCAACGGTCGGCAACGGTCGGCTTCGCCATTTAAGGAAAGAAATCGGGCACCGGACAGTGTCCGGTGTGCACCGGACTGTCCGGTGCGCCCGACGACAGAAGGCAAGGATAGCCTTCCAGATGTGTTCTCAACGGCTCCTAGCTGCCTTGGGGCTATAAAAGGGACCCCTAGGCGCATGGAGGAGGATAACCAAGCATTCCTTGAGCACTCTTGATCACTCACACATCAATCTCGCGCACTTGTTCGACATTCTAGTGATTTGAGCTCCGTTCTAGTGTGCTAGTCTTTTGAGCTCAAGTCTGGGTCTTGTGTGTGCGTATTCGCTGTGATCTTTGTGTCGTGTGTGAGTTGCTAATCCCTCCCTTGCTCTGTGATTCTCTGTGAACATCTTTTGTAAGGGCGAGAGGCTCCAAGTTGTGGAGATTCCTCGCAAACGGGATTGAGAAAAGAAAAGCAAGAACACCGTGGTATTCAAGTTGATCATTGGATCACTTGAGAGGAGTTGAGTGCAACTCTCGTCCGTTGGGACGCCACAACGTGGAGTAGGCAAGTTTTGTACTTGGCCGAACCACGGGATAACCACTGTGTCATCTCTGTGATTGGATTCTTGTGGTTATTGTGTTTTGACTCCTCTCTAGCCACTTGGCATAAACTGTGCTAACGCCTAATCAAGTTTTGTGGCTATAAGTTTAAGTTTTTACAGGATCACCTATTCACCCCCCCCTCTAGGTGCTCTCATATTCATCGTTACTATTCACCAACACTATTCACCATCGTTACTATTCATTGTTACTATTCATCATTGTTACTATTCATCATCGTTACTACTCATCGATGATATCTATAGTAACTTTTTCGTCGTCACTATTCATCGATTAGCCGATCACCCCAAATTTCAACTACTCATACATCATGATGTCCAGTCCACCTAAGACCAGCCAGACCCATATTCCAGTCATACGAACTCCGGTGACTGTGATTTTCCTTCCAGTGGGAACTTCCCATCTGGTCACCCATCCTAGGTTTCTCCAAGTTGAGCACACTTAACTTTAAGATTCCTTCGAACCAGGCTTCCAAACTCCGATTCCAATAATTCTTGTTTCTAAATTCTTATCAAACTATTCCCTATCCAACCATGTCATCCCTTAAGCATGGTCCATATTCCAGAAAACTCCCAAAATACTCTTGTCCCATATTCTGCCTATAACTCTCCTGATCATACTAAGTCAGACGATTCATTCGTCACTATTCTCACCAATAGTGAACTTCACTGTGCTACACCACATACACCCAGCTATAAATACACCCAGCTACCCTCTCCCTCTCCACACACACCCAACACCCTCAGCCAAGGCAAACACCCCACCCACTTAGTTACTCTGCTCTGCCGGCTACACGCATAGTGTCGCTCCGCCTCCAGTCCACCCTCCTGGTAAGCACCTCCGCTCCACCACCAGTAATATCACAACACCACATGACACAGATTCTACTCAAGACTCTACCCATCCATATATCACTATTCTGACCACTGTACTAAATATTTGTTGGTATACTTGCTTGTTTGTATGTTTGCTTATTCATGTTGCATAGTTATCAGAGCGTTCGTGCCATCTCGTGGAGGCCAGACCTGCAAGTCTACGCAAGGCAGAGGAGCTAGAAGCCAGTTCCGCGAGCTCCCCTTCCCCCTTCGCCGAATAAGCACAACAAGCTCACTGGATCCCTTTGATGCATAAATTACCTATGATTATTCAACCACAACCCTCAGCATGTTATTTTATGCATGATATGATTTTGAGACAAGTTATTATGGCCACCCAAGCCGCTTGCCGCAATCAATCCTTAATATATTTGTTACAAATGATTTGAGAAAAGGGTGTGAGTTTTCAAAAGAAAATGCTTTTCAAAATGTGTATGATGAAGGGTTTTCACCCTTATCACCTTTGAGTAGGGATGATCAGGGACTCCCTGGTTTAGGGGAGGGCCTAAGGTGATGGCTCAGCTGGTTTAGGCGTGAGCAGAAGGATTGTCCCCTCGTATAAGGACCGGTTTGTCATCTTTCACTACCTGTACTCATGATAAGTACAACCACTCGAGACTGTGTGGGCAGTCACTCAATCTGAACTCGTACGGTCCAACCCCAGGGTTATGAAGGCTGGGGAGCACCGAGAGGATAAGGAGGGTGAATGTTTTGTCCGGTTTGGACAGGGCGGTGGCCTGACTCCTTCCGGTATAACCGTTAAGGTTAGGACGTGCGAGGAAAGAAAGAGATTCGGATTCGGATCTCACTAGCTATGAGATCGCAGAGCCGTACTAGTGGGTAAAGTGTACACCTCTGCGCAGAGTTTGAAAACCTATTCGAATAGTCTGTGTCCACAGGAATGGACGAGTCTAGTATGGTATGACAATTAATGTTTTGTTTAAAAAAAGGTGCTTTTAAGAAAAGTGATTTTTAAAAGGTTCGGCTGTTGAACCGTGAGCTATGGTGGACGGGAAGTCCAGTAGCTGTTTTTGGAAATGAAAACCAGTGGGAAACTGCTGAGATACCTGGATGGTTGAGTCCAGGGGATTTTGTTATAATACTGAAAAACTTCCTGCTCCTTTTGGAGAGGATGCGCTTTGCAAAATACAAAATGTTTTTCAAAAACAACCCTGCATAAAATATTGCTGTTTCTGCAAATATCCTGAGCTCCACATATTCCATGCATTATATCTTATTTCCCCATTCCGCGGGTGAAGGTGGGCTGCTGAGTACGTTTGTACTCACCCTTGCTTATTTGTTGTTTTTCAGAAAAAGGAGATCGGGTAAGAGTTACGACTCTTCCCAACCTTGCCTGTGGCTGTTGGACCGCTGATTTGCTTCGCTGCGTATATCAGGCTACTTCAGCCCCACTCTGATGATATGTCCCGAGTTGTGGACCAACTCTTAAAGTTGATCGCCACCTTTATAGGTTTGTCTTTGTTTAAGCAGATCTGGAATCATCTGATGTATAAATGTGTTTACTAGCCTCCTGGGACTAGTAATTGTATCACATTTGAGTCCCAGAGGATTAGGACGCTTTAGTTTGCTACAAGTGTGGTAAGCCTGGTCACTTTATAGCAAAATGTCCTATTTCTAGTGACAGTGACAGGGGCGACGACAAGAAGGGGAGAAGAAAAGAGAAGAAGAAATACTACAAGAAGAAGGGTGGCGACACTCATGTATGCCACGAGTGGGATTCGGACGAGAGCTCCTCCGACTCCTCCTCCGACGAGGATGCCGCCAACATCGCCATCAACAAGGGCCTTCTCTTCCCCAACGTCGGCCACAAGTGCCTCATAGCAAAGGATGGCAAAAAGAAGAAGGTTAAATCCAAATCCTCCACTAAATATGAGTCCTCAAGTGATGATAATACTAGTGATGAGGAGGATAATTTGCGTACCCTTTTTGCCAACCTAAACATGCAACAAAAGGAAAAATTAAATGAATTGATTAGTGCTATCCATGAGAAGGATGATCTCTTGGACACCCAAGAGGACTTCCTTATTAAAGAAAATAAGAAGCATGTTAAGGTTAAAAATGCTTACGCTCTAGAAGTAGAAAAATGTGAAAAACTATCTAGTGAGCTAAGCACTTGCCATGAAACTATTGACAACCTTAGAAATGAAAATGCTAGTTTAATTGCTAAGGTTGAATCAAATGCTTGTAATGTTTCAATTCCCAATCTTAGAGATGATAATGTTGATTTGCTTGCTAAGATTGAAGAATTGAACAATTCTCTTGCTAGCCTTAGGAATGAAAATGAAAAATTGCTTGCTAAGGCTAAAGAATTAGATGTTTGCAATGCTTCCATTTCCGACCTTAGAAGTAAAAATGATATATTGCATGCTAAGGTTGTAGAATTAAAATCTTGCAAACCCTCTACATCTACCGTTGAACACACTTCTATTTGCACTAGATGTAGAGATATTGATATTGATGCTATTCATGATCATATGATATTAATTAAGCAACAAAATGATCATATAGCAAAATTAGATGCTAAAATTGCCGAGCATGAACTTGAAGATGAAAAATTTAAATTTGCTCGTAGTATGATTTATAGTGGGAGACGCCCTGGCATCAAGGATGGCATTGGCTTCCAAAAGGGGGACATGTCAAACTTAATGCCCCTCCTAAGAAATTGTCCAACTTTGTTAAGGGCAAGGCTCCCATGCCTCAGGAAACGAGGGTTACATTTTGTACCCTGCCGGCTATCCCGAGAGCAAAATTAGGAGAATTCACTCTAGGAAGTCTCACTCTGGCCCTAATCATGCTTTTATGTATAAGGGTGAGACATCTAGTTCTAGGCAACCAACCCATGCTAAGTAGCCTAAGAAAATAACTCCTAGTGCATCAAATGACCATATCATTTCATTTAAAACTTTTGATGCCTCTTATGTTTTAACTAACAAATCCGGCAAAGTATTTGCCAAGTATGTTGGGGGCAAGCACAAAGGGTCAAAGACTTGTGTTTGGGTACCCAAAGTTCTTGTGTCTAATGCCAAAGGACCCAAAACCATTTGGGTACCTAAAGTCAAGAACTAAACTTGTTTTGTAGGTTTATGCATCCGGGGGTTCAAGTTGGATCATCGATAGCGGGTGCACAAACCACATGACAGGGGAGAAAAAGATGTTTTCCTCCTACGAGAAAAACCAAGATCCCCAACGAGCTATCACATTCGGGGATGGAAACCAAGGTTTGGTCAAAGGTTTGGGTAAAATTGCTATTTCACCTGACAATTCCATTTCCAATGTTTTTCTTGTAGATTCTTTAGATTACAATTTGCTTTCCGTTTCTCAATTATGTCAAATGGGCTACAATTGTCTATTTACTGATGTAGGTGTCACTGTCTTTAGAAGAAGTGATGATTCAATAGCATTTAAGGGAGTGTTAGAGGGTCAGCTTTACTTGGTAGATTTTGATAGAGCTGAACTCGACACTTGCTTAATTGCTAAGACTAACATGGGTTGGCTCTAGCACCGCCGACTAGCCCATGTTGGGATGAAGAATCTTCATAAGCTTCTAAAGGGAGAGCACATTTTAGGATTAACAAATGTTCATTTTGAGAAAGACAGGATTTGTAGCGCATGCCAAGCAGGGAAGCAAGTTAGTGCTCATCATCCACACAAGAACATCATGACGACTGACAAGCCACTGGAGCTCCTACACATGGACCTATTCGGCCCGATAGCTTACATAAGCATCGGCGGGAGTAAGTACTGTCTAGTTATTGTGGATGATTATTCTCGCTTCACTTGGGTATTCTTTTTACAGGAAAAATCTCATACCTAAGAGACCTTAAAGGGATTCTTGAGACGGGCTCAAAACAAGTTCGGCTTAAGGATCAAGAAAATTAGAAGCGACAACGGGACGGAGTTCAAGAACTCTCAAATTGAAGGCTTCCTTGAGGAGGAGGGCATCAAGCATGAGTTCTCTTCTCCCTACACCCCACAACAAAATGGTGTAGTGGAGAGGAAGAATAGAACTCTATTGGACATGGCAAGAACCATGCTTGATGAGTACAAGACTTCGGATCGGTTTTGGGCCGAGGCGGTCAACACCGCCTGCTACGCCATCAACCGGTTGTATCTACACCGAATTCTCAAGAAGACATCTTATGAACTCCTAACCGGTAAAAAGCCCAATATTTCATATTTTAGAGTCTTTGGTAGCAAATGCTTTATTCTTGTTAAAAGAGGAAGAAAATCTAAATTTGCTCCTAAGACTGTAGAAGGCTTTTTACTAGGATATGACTCAAACACAAGGGCATATAGAGTCTTTAACAAGTTCTCTGGACAAGTTGAAGTTTCTTGTGACGTTGTGTTTGATGAGACTAACGGCTCTCAAGTAGAGCAAGTTGATCTTGATGAGATAGGTGATGAAGAGGCTCCGTGCATCACGCTAAGGAACATGTCCATTGGGGATGTGTGTCCTAAGGAATCCGAAGAGCCTCCAAATGCACAAGATCAACCATCCTCCTCCACGCAAGCATCTCCACCAACTCAAAATGAGGATGAGGCTCAAGTTGATGAAGGAGAAGATCAAGCAAATGAGCCACCTCAAGATGACTGCAATGATCAAGGGGGAGATGCAAATGATCAAGACAAGGAGGATGAAGAACCAAGACCGCCACACCCAAGAGTCCACCAAGCAATCCAACGAGATCACCCCGTCGACACCATCCTCGGCGACATTCATAAGGGGGTAACCACTAGATCTCGTGTTGCACATTTTTGTGAGCATTACTCTTTTGTTTCCTCTATTGAGCCACACAGGGTAGAGGAAGCACTTCAAGATTCGGATTGGGTGGTGGCGATGCATGAGGAGCTCAACAACTTCACTAGGAATGAGGTATGTCATTTGGTTCCACGTCCTAATCAAAATGTTGTAGGAACCAAGTGGGTTTTCCGCAACAAGCAAGACGAGCATGGTGTGGTGACAAGGAACAAAGCCCGACTTGTGGCCAAAGGATACTCCCAAGTCGAAGGTTTGGATTTCGGTGAAACCTATGCACCCGTAGCTAGGCTTGAGTCAATTCTTATATTATTACCCTATGCTACTTACCATGGCTTCAAGCTTTACCAAATGGACGTGAAGAGTGCCTTCCTCAATGGACCAATCAAGGAAGAGGTCTATGTTGAGCAACCTCCCGGCTTTGAAGATAGTGAGTATCCTAACCATGTTTATAAACTCTCTAAGGCGCTTTATGGGCTCAAGCAAGCTCCACGAGCATGGTATGAATGCCTTAGAGATTTCCTTATCACTAATGGATTCAAAGTCGGAAAGGCCGATCCTACACTCTTTACCAAAACACTTGAAAATGATTTGTTTGTATGCCAAATTTATGTTGATGATATTATATTTGGGTCTACTAACGAATCTACATGTGAAGAGTTTAGTAGGATCATGACACAGAAATTCGAGATGTCAATGATGGGGGAGTTGAAGTACTTCTTGGGATTTCAAGTGAAGCAACTCCAAGAGGGCACCTTCCTAAGCCAAACGAAGTATACTCAAGATATTCTGAGCAAGTTTGGGATGAAGGATGCCAAACCCATCAAGACACCCATGGGAACCAATGGGCATCTCAACCTTGACACGGAAGGTAAGTCCGTGGATCAAAAGGTATACCGGTCGATGATAGGCTCTTTACTCTATTTATGTGCATCTCGACCGGATATTATGCTTTCCGTATGCATGTGTGCAAGATTCCAAGCCGACCCTAAGGAAGCTCACCTTACGGCCGTAAAACGAATCTTGAGATATTTAGTTTATACTCCTAAGTTTGGGCTTTGGTATCCTAGGGGATCCACTTTTGATTTAATTGGTTATTCGGATGCCGATTGGGCGGGGTGTAAAATCAATAGAAAGAGCACATCGGGGACTTGCCAGTTCTTGGGAAGATCCTTGGTGTCTTGGGCTTCAAAGAAGCAAAATTCCGTAGCTCTCTCTACCGCCGAAGCCGAGTATATTGCCGCAGGCCATTGTTGCGTGCAACTACTTTGGATGAGGCAAACCCTTAGGGACTACGGTTACAAATTAACCAAAGTTCCTCTTCTATGTGATAATGAGAGTGCAATCCGCATGGCGGATAATCCCGTTGAGCATAGCCGCACTAAACACATAGCCATTCGATATCACTTCTTAAGGGATCACCAACAAAAGGGAGATATCGAGATTGCATACATTAATACTAAAGATCAATTAGCCGATATCTTTACCAAACTTAGGCATGAGCTAAATATTCTTGATTCTAGGAATTTCTTTTGATGTCTTGCACATATAGCTCATAATTATACCTTTGATCATCTCTCTTTTATATATGCTATGACTAATGTGTTTTCAAGTAAATTTCAAACCAAGTCATAGGTGTATTGAAAGGGAATTGGAGTCTTCGACGAAGACAAAGGCTTCCACTCCACTCCATAACTCATCCTTCGCCGTCGCTCCGAGCAACTCTCCGTCTTTGGTATAATCTTCACTCATGTTTTATTTGCCAAAGGGAGAAAGTAGTTAGTTAAGGGCTTATATTTCATTCTAAGTATCCGTTTTTGGCGATTCATGCCAAAGGGGGAGAAAGTATTAGCCCAAAGCAAAAGGACCGCACCACCACCTAATTTTAAAACTAATGATTTTAAAATTGTTATCTCATTGTGTTCAAAAGGGGGAGAAAGTAGTATTTTCAAAATCGATATCTTAAAACCCTCTTGAACACTAAGAGGAGGACTTCATTAAGGAGGAGTTTTGTTTAAGTCAAAGGAAAAGCATTTGAAACAGGGGGAGAAAATTTCAAATCTTGAAAATGCTTTGCAAAATCTTATTCATTTATCTTTGACTATTTGCAAAAGGACTTTGAAAAGGACTTACAAAAGAATTTGCAAAAACAAAACATGTGGTGCAAGCGTGGTCCAAAATGTTAAAAATAAAGAAACAATCCATGCATATCTTATAAGTATTTATATTGGCTCAATTCCAAGTAACCTTTACACTTACAATTATGCAAACTAGTTCAATTATGCACTTCTATATTTGCTTTGGTTTGTGTTGGCATCGATCACCAAAAAGGGGGAGATTGAAAGGGAATTAGGCTTACACCTATTTCCTAATTGATTTTGGTGGTTGAATTGCCCAACACAAATAATTGGACTAACTAGTTTGCTCTAGTCTATAAGTTATACAGGTGCCAAAAGCTTCACAAAAAGCCAATAAAATGACCAAGAAAAGGGTTCAACAAAAAAGAGCAAGGGATAACCGAAGGCTACCCTGGTCTGGCGCACCGGACTGTCAATGTCCGGTGCGCCAGGGGACTCCAAGCCAAACTTCGCACCTTCGGCAATTTTTATAGGCGCTTCGCTATAATTCACCGGACTGTCCGGTGCACCACCGGATAGTGTCCGGTGCCCCAGAGGAGAGCGACTCTGAACTCGCCAGCTTCGGATTTCTGCTCCGCTATAATTCACCGGACATGTCCGGTGCACACCGGACTGTCCGGTGAGCCAGTGGAGCAACGGCTACTTCGCGCCAACGGTCGACTGCAGGCGCATTGAATGCGCGCCAGCGCGCGCAGAAGTCAGAGCACGCGCGGGTGGCACACCGGACAGCCTATAGGGCTTGTCCGGTGCGCCACCGGACAGCCAGGCGGGCCCACAAGTCAGAGCTCCAACGGTCAGAACCCAACGGCCAGGTGACGTGGCTGGCGCACCGGACACTGTCCGGTGGTGCACCGAACTGTCCGGTGCACCATGCGACAGCAGCCTCCACCAAACGGCTAGTTTGGTGGTTGGGGTTATAAATACCCCCACCACCCCACATTCAAGTTATCCAAATTTTCCACCTTCCAACTACTTACAAGAGCTCTAGCATTCAATTCTAGACACACCCAAGTGATCAAATCCTCTCCCAATTCCACACAAAGCTTTAGTGATAAGTGAGAGAGATTTGTTGTGTTCTTTTGAGCTCTTGCGCTTGGATTGCTTTCTTTCTCATTCTTTCTTGAGATCAAACTCACTTGTAAATTGAGGCAAGAGACACCAATCGTGTGGTGGTCCTTGCGGGAACTTTGTGTTCCAATTGATTGAGAAGAAAAGCTCACTCGGTCCGAGGGACCGTTTGAGAGAAGGAAAGGGTTGAAAGAGACCCGGTCTTTGTGACCACCTCAACAGGGAGTAGGTTTGCAAGAACCGAACCTCGGTAAAACAAATTCGCGTGTCACACTCTTTATTCGCTTGCGATTTGTTTTGCACCCTCTCTCTCGGACTCATTTATATTTCTAACGCTAACCCGGCTTATAGTTGTGATTAACTTTGTAAATTTCAGTTTCGCCCTATTCACCCCCTCTAGGCGACTTTCACAATCTATGTCAATCTAGAGTTGGATTGGCGTAAACAAACAAAGTCTAAATCACCCAACAAAACCATCGATAACGCTTGTGGAGCCTCAAACCTAGACTTCTTCAAACGTCGGGTCAGATTTGAACTGGATCAACCCGTGGGTTGTTTGACACGATCCGCGTTTGACTCGTGCATAGTGTCGGGTCAGGTTGGGATGGCCTGTGTTTATCTATTGAACGTGTCAGGTCGAGTTTTTTTGGATTAGGTCAGGTTTTTTTCACTATGGGTCGAGATTTTTCGGGTTGGGTCAGATTTTGATAAAAAAATCATGGTCTGTACCAGACCGTGGATTGTTGCATATCAAAAACTATAGCTCATACACACCCTTGACATTGGTCGGGTCAAGTTTTTTCGGTCAAGTCGGATCAGGTGGCACATGCTCAGATCTACTCAAACCTATATATGGTAATAGGGATGACAATTTTAACCCGCAAAACCGACACTCGATGGGTGTCGGCGTTTCGACCCCGGGGGGTCCCTGGACCGACGAGTAAATTGTCGCTGCATGCCCCAGCCCAGATGGGTTGGCGCGAGACGGAAGACAGAGGGGGGGACCGCGGCTTCGTGTTGTCCTGCGCCAGAGTGGATGCGCTTGCAGTAGGGGGTTACAAGCGTTCGCGAGGGAGAGAGAGAGAGAGCCTGTTCGTCAGGCCGTCCTCCCGCGTGACCACCCTCCTCGTACGAGGGCCCTGGACCTTCCTTTTATAGATGTAAGGAGAGGGTCCAGGTGTACAATGGGGGTGTAGCTGAAAGGGAATTAGGCTTACACCTATTTCCTAAATGATTTTGGTGGTTGAATTGCCCAAACACAAATAATTGGACTAACTAGTTTGCTCTAGTCTATAATTTATACAGGTGCCAAAGGTTCACACTAAGCCAATAAAAAGACCAAGAAAAGGGTTCAAACAAAGCGAGCAAGGGACAACCGAAGGCTGCCCTGGTCTGGCGCACTGGACTATCCGGTGTGCCACCGGACAGTGTCCGGTGCACCACCAGACAGTGTCCGGTGCACCAGGGGACTCCAAGCTGAACACTTCACCTTCGGGAATTCTCAGAGGCGCTTCGCTATAATTCACCGGACTGTCTGGTGCACCACCGGACAGTGTCCGGTGCCCCAGGGGAGAGCGACTCTGAACTCGCCAGCTTCGGGAATCCGCTCCGCTAAAATTCACCGGACATGTCCGGTGCACACCGGACTGTCCGGTGAGCCGGCGAAGCAACGACTACTTCGCGCGCAACGGTCGACTGCAACGCATTAAATGCGTGCCTGCGCGCGCAGAGGACAGAGCACGCGCGGGTGGCACACCAGACAGTCTACAGGACTTGTCCGGTGCGCCACCGGACAGCCAGGCGGGCCCACAAGACAGAGCTCCAACGGTCGGAACCCAACCGCCAGGTGACGTGGCTAGCGCACCGGACAGTGTCCGGTGGCGCACCGGACTGTCCGGTGCGCCATGCGACAGCAGCCTCCACCAAACGGCTAGTTTGGTGGTTGGGGTTATAAATACCCCCAACCACCCCACATTCAAGTCATCCAAGTTCTCCACCTCCCAACTACATTACAAGAGCTAGCATTCAATACAAGACACACCAAAAAGATCAGATCCTCTCCCAACTCCACACAAAGCTTTAGTGATTAGAGAGAGTGATTTGTTGTGTTCATTTGAGCTCTTGCGCTTGGATTGCTTCTTTCTCTCATTCTTTCTTGTGATCATCTCATTTGTAATCGAGGCAAGAGACACCAATTGTGTGGTGGTCCTTGCGGGAACTTTATGTTCCGATTGATTGAGAAGAGAAGCTCACTCGGTCCGAGGGACCGTTTGAGAGAGGGAAAGGGTTGAAAGAGACCCGGTCTTTGTGACCACCTCAACGGGGAGTACGTTTGCAAGAACCGAACCTCGGTAAAACAAATCCGTGTGTCACACTCTTTATTCGCTTGCGATTTGTTTTGCGCCCTCTCTCTCGGACTCATTATTATTTCTAACGCTAACCCGGCTTGTAGTTGTGATTAAGTTGTTAAATTTCAGATTCGCCCTATTCACCCCCCCTCTAGGCGACTTTCAATTGGTATCGGAGCCCGGTGCTTCATTAGAGCCTAACCGCTCGAAGTAATGTCGGGAGATCACACCAAGAATGAGATGGAGACCGGCTACAAGCCCACTACAAGCCACGGGAAGGCTTCATCGGGAGAGTCCCGCAACAAGGGGAAGGGGAAGGAGAAGAAATCCTCTTCCCACAAGTCGCATCGGAGTGGCGACAAGAAAAAGAAGATGAGGAAGGTGGTCTACTACGAGACCGATACTTCATCACCTTCCACCTCCGGCTCCGATGCGCCATCCATTACTTCTAAGCGCCATGAGCGCAAGAAGTTTAGTAAGATCCCCCTACGCTATCCTCGCATTCCTAAACATACACCTTTACTTTCTGTCCCATTAGGCAAACCACCAACGTTTGATGGTGAAGATCATGCTAGGTGGAGTGATTTGATGCGATTTCACCTAACCTCACTCCACAAAAGTATATGGGATGTTGTTGAGTTTGGTGTACAGGTACCATCTGTAGGGGATGAAGATTATGATGAGGACGAAGTGGCCCAAATTCAACACTTCAACTCCCAAGCCTCAACTATACTCCTCGCCTCTCTAAGTCGAGAGGAGTATAATAAGGTGCAAGGATTGAAAGGTGCTAAAGAAATTTGGGACACGCTAAAGACCGCGCACGAAGGAGACGAGGTGACCAAGATCACCAAGCGGGAAACGATCGAGGGGGAGCTCGGTCGCTTCCGACTTCGCCAAGGGGAGGAGACACAAGACATGTACAACCGGCTCAAAACCTTGGTGAACCAAGTGCGCAACCTCGGGAGCAAACAATGGGATGACCACGAAATGGTTAAGGTTATTCTAAGATCACTTGTTTTCCTTAACCCTACTCAAGTTCAATTAATTCGTGGCAATCCTAGATATACACTAATGACTTCCGAGGAAGTAATCGGGAATTTTGTGAGCTTTGAATTGATGATCAAAGGCTCAAAGAAGATCAACGAGCTTGATGGCCCCTCCACGTCCGAAGCACAACCGGTCGCATTTAAGGCGATAGAGGAGAAGAAGGAGGAATCTACTCCAAGTCGAACACCCATCGATGCCTCCAAGCTCGACAACGAGGAGATGACGCTCATCATCAAGAGCTTCCGTCAAATCCTCAAGCAAAGGAGGGGGAAGGATTACAAACCCCACTCGAAGAAAGTTTTCTACAAGTGTGGTAAGCCCGGTCATTTTATTGCAAAATGTCCTATTTCTAGTGACAGTGACAGGGGCGACGACAAGAAGGGGAGAAGAAAGGAGAAGAAGAAGTATTACAAGAAGAAGGGCGGCGATGCCCATGTTTGCCGGGAGTAGGACTCCGACGAGAGCTCCACCGACTCCTCCTCCGACGAGGACGCCGCAAACATCGCCATCACCAAGGGTCTTCTCTTCCCCAACGTCGGCCACAAGTGTCTCATGGCAAAGGACGGCAAAAGGAAGAAGGTAAAATCAAGATCCTCCACTAAATATGAAACCTCTAGTGATGAGGATAATGCTAGCAATGAGGAGGATAACCTACGCATTCTTTTTGCCAACCTAAACATGCAACAAAAGGAAAAATTAAATGAATTAATTAGTGCTATTCATGAGAAGGATGATCTCTTGGACACCCAAGAGGACTTCCTTATTAAAGAAAATAAGAAGCATGTTAAGGTTAAAAATGCTTATGCTCTAGAAGTAGAAAAATGTGAAAAACTATCTAGTGAGCTAAGCACTTGCCATGAGACTATTGGCAACCTTAGAAATGAAAATGCTAGTTTAATTGCTAAGGTTGATTCAAATACTTGTGATGTTTTAATTCCCAATCTTAGAAATGATAAAGTTGATTTGCTTGCTAAGATTGAAGAATTGAATATTTCTCTTGCTAGCCTTAGGATTGAAAATGATAAATTGCTTGCTAAGGCTAAAGAATTAGATGTTTGCAATACTTCCATTTCCGACCTTAGAAGTAAAAATGATATATTGCATGCTAAGGTTGTAGAATTAAAATCTTGCAAACCCTCTACATCTACCGTTGAACATACTTCTATTTGTACTAGATGTAGAGATATTAACATTGATGCTATTCATGATCACATGGCTTTAATTAAACAATAAAATATCATATAGCTAAATTAGATGCTAAAATTGCCGAGCATGACTTAGAAAATGAAAAGTTTAAATTTGCTAGAAGCATGCTCTATAGTGGGAGACGCCCTGGCATCAAGGATGGAATTGGCTTCCAAAGGGGAGACAACGTCAAACTTAATGCCCCTTGTCGGGGACCATAATTAGGGGTACCCTCAAGACTCCTAATTCTCAGCTGGTAACCCCCATCAGCATAAAGCTGCAAAGGCCTGATGGGTGCGATTAGTCAGGGATCAGTCCATTCGAGCGACTCGATCACGCCTCGCCCGAGCCTAGCCTCGGACAAGGGCAGCCGACCCCGGAGGATTTCCGTCTCGCTCGAGGCCCCCCCTCCAACGGCGGACACATCTCCGGCTCGCCCGAGGCCCTGCCTTCGCTAAGAAGCAACCCTGACTAAATCGCCGCACCGACCGACCAAATCGCAGGAGCATTTAACGCGAAGGTGGCCTGACACCTTTATCCTGACGCACGCCCCCCCGGCAGAGCCGAAGTGACCGCCGTCACTTCACCGCTCCACTGACCGGCCTCACAGAAGGACAGCGCCGCCTGCGCCACTCCGACTACAGTGCCATTTGACAGAGTGAGACTGACAGGCAGTCAGGCCCTGCCAAAGGCACCATAGGAAGCTCCGCTCCGCCCGACCCAGGGCTCGGACTCGGGCTAAGACCCGGAAGACGGCGAACTCCGCTCCGCCCAGGGCTCGGACTCGGGCTAAGTCCTAGAAGACGGCGAACTCCGCTCCGCCCGACCCAGGGCTCAGACTCGGGCTAAGTCCCGGAAGACGGCGAACTCCGCTCTGCCCGACCCAGGCCTCGGACTCGGGCTAAGTCCCGGAAGACGGCGAACTCCGCTCCGCCCGACCCAGGGCTCGGACTCGGGCTAAGTCCCGGAAGACGGCGAACTCCGCTCCGCCCGACCCAGGGCTCGGACTCTGGCTAAGACCCGGAAGACGGCGAACTCCGCTCCGCCCGACCCAGGGCTCGGACTCGGGCTCAGCCCCAGAAGACGACGAACTCCGCTTCGCCCGACCCCAGGGCTCGGACTCCGCCCTGGCCTCTGCCGAACGACCTCCGCCTCGCCCGACCCAGGGGCTCGGACTCGGCCTCGGCCATGGAAGACAGACTCGACCTCGGCTTCGGAGGAGCCTCCACGTCGCCCAACCTAGGGCGCAGGCCAGCCACGTCAACAGGAAGCGCCATCATCACCCTACCCCGAGCTGACTCGGGCCGCAGAGAACAAGACCAGCGTCCCATCTGGCTAGCTCTGCCAGATAGGCAATGATGGCGCCCCGCGTGCTCTGTGACGACGGCGGCTCTCAGCTCTCTTACGGAAGCAGGAGGACGTCAGCAAGGACCCAACCGCTCCGACAGCTGTCCCTCCGCCAGGCTCCGTCGCTCCTCCGACGGCCACGACATCACACCAGCTGGGTGCCAAATTCTCTCTGGCTGCCACATCGGCATGTACTTAGGGCGCTAGCTCTCCCCCGCTAGACATGTAGCGCTCTGCTACACCCCCATTGTACACCTGGATCCTCTCCTTACGCCTATAAAAGGAAGGACCAGGGCCCTCTTAGAGAAGGTTGGTCGCGCGGGGACAAGGACGGGGCAGACGCTCTCTTGGGGCCGCTCGCTTCCCTCTCCCGCGTGGACGCTTGTAACCCCCTACTGCAAGCGCACCCGACCTGGGCGCGGGACGAACACGAAGGCCGCGGGATTCCCACCTCTCTCACGCCGGTCTCCGGCCGCCTCGCTCCTTTCCCCCCTTCGCGCTCGCCCACACGCTCGACCCATCTGGGCTGGGGCACGCGACACTCACTCGTCGGCCCGAGGGACCCCCCGGTCTCGAAACACCGACAGTTGGCGCGCTAGATAGGGGCCTGCTGCGTGTTGACGAACAGCTTCCCGTCGAGCTCTAGATGGGCAGTCTCCAGCAACCTCTCCGACCCGGGACGGTGCTCCATTTCGGGAGCCTTGAGTTCATGTCCTTCGACGGTAGCTACGACATGATACTCCTTCCACCGCCGCGCGACAACGACAATGGAGGCCGACAGCCCGCCCGCCGGCGGCGGAATCGACGACGTCTTCCCCGCGTGGTGGAAGAACAACATTCGAGCTCGCCCCGTCCTCTCCCCCGCCAATGGAGGAGGAGGCGGGGCAACCAAGGTCAAGCAGGAGGCCGCGCCTCGCCGGCTGTTGAGCGAGTCAACGTCCCCAGCACCCCAACGAGGGGCGCGTCAGGCGTCGACCTCGCGTTTGAGATGAAGGCGAGCGCCGTCTCCCCGCGACACACCAATTCCGAGCAAGCGGACGACGCCAGCACGCTCGCGGAGAGCTTGCAGGACGTCGCCCTCGTATCTGAAATGACGGTGCAATCAGTCCCCGACGTGACTTCATCGCCGCTCGACGACCAAAAGGTACCAACCGATCCCCATCCTACGTCATTTGGACTCAGCCTCAACTTGCCTAGCGACCTCGCTTTGGCGGGCGCCCCCGTAGAGGCAAGTTCAAACCCTCTGGGGTTTCGCATGCGGTCGCCTTGGGACCGGCTGACGGACGTCTCGACCTACGGGCCCTCTGGGTCCGAGGAAGATGACGACCCCAACATCTGTTGGGATTTCTCTGGACTTGGCAACCCCTGTGCCATGCGGGACTTCATGACCGCATGTGACTACTGCCTCTCCGACTATTCCGACGGTAGCCGCAGCCTCGACGACGAGGACTGCGGGCCAAGCCGCGAATGTTTCCACGTCGATCTAGGGGGTCCCTCCGAAGGCAATCATCTCGGTATGCCGGAGGACGGTGATCTCCCTAGGCTGGTGCCTCGCGCTGACATCCCGCGGGAGCTAGCTGTGGTCCCCGTTCCGGCGGGGGGTCACGACCCACAGCTCGAGCAAGTCCGCGGGGCGCTGGCCAGGCTTGACGAGGGAGCAGGAGCGCTTGAGCCGATCTGCCGGGACGTCGGGCTAGCATGGGCGGGCCAACCCCCGGCCGGAGAAATACGTCACCTGCCCCAAGGTCTCCAGCACCGCGTCGCCGACGACGTCAGGGTCAGGCCGCCGCCCGCATCCAGTGGGGTCGGTCAGAACCTGGCTGCAGCAGCGATGCTTCTCCGCGCGATGCCGGAGCCATCAACCACCGAGGGTCGGCGAATCCAGGGGGAGCTCAAGAATCTCCTGGAAGGCGCCGCGGTCTGACGGGCCGAGAGCACTGCCTCCCGAAGGCAGGGATACCCCTCGGAACCTCATGCCGTGACTTCCCGATTCATGCGGGAAGCCTCGGTCTACACCGGGCGCACACGCAACACCGCGCCTGCGGCCCCGGGCCGCCTCGGCAACGAGCACCATCAACGTGACCGTCGGGCCCACCTCGACGAGAGGGTGCGCTGAGGCTATCACCCCAGGCGTGGGGGATGCTACGACAGCGGGGAGGATCAGAGTCCCTCGCCCGAACCACCCGGTCTGCAGGCCTTCAGCCGGGCCATTCGACGGGCACCGTTCCCGACCCGGTTCCGACCCCCGACTACTATCGCAAAGTACTCGGGGGAAACGAGACCGGAACTGTGGCTCGCGGACTACCGCCTGGCCTGCCAACTGGGTGGAACGGACGACGACAACCTCATCATCCGCAACCTCCCCCTGTTCCTCTCCGACACCGCTCGCGCCTGGTTGGAGCACCTGCCTCCGGGGCAGATCTCCAACTGGGATGACCTGGTCCAAGCCTTCGCCGGCAATTTCCAGGGCACGTACGTGCGCCCCGGGAATTCCTGGGACCTCCGAAGCTGCCGACAGCAGCCGGGAGAGTCTCTTCGGGACTACATCCGGCGATTCTCGAAGCAGCGCACCGAGCTGCCCAACATCACCGACTCGGATGTCATCGGTGCGTTCCTTGCCGGCACCACCTGCCGCGACCTGGTGAGTAAGTTGGGTCGCAAGACCCCCACCAGGGCGAGCGAGCTGATGGACATCGCCACCAAGTTCGCCTCTGGCCAGGAGGCGGTCGAGGCTATCTTCCGAAAGGACAAGCAGCCCCAGGGCCGCCCATCAGAAGAGGCTCCCGAGGCGTCTACTCCGCGCGGTGTAACACCCCTGGTGTTACTATAACTAAAACTTGAGCATGGCATCATAAGCATTAGCATTGCATATGTGTGACACACCTAGAGTGCATTCACTAGGCAAAAATTTCAAACAAGTTGTATTGTTTTACTGTTTTTGCAAATGGAACCCTGGTTAATGGACTTAACCCTAAATAGTGGTTAAAGGGGTAAAACTTAACTCAAGTTAAGAAAACCTAAATACTTTAGGGTAAAAGTCATAAAATGACCCTAAGAATAAACTTGAATCACTTTTATGCCCCTGAGATACCAGAAACCCTAATTGGAACCCTGGAAAACCCTAAAACCAATCCCTAGGGGCTTATGTGCAAAAATGATGAACCTTTGGACTAAAGTGTAAAAACTACTATGTTTTGACATATAAAGTCATTTGGTTCACAAATATGTGAATTTACAAGCCAAACCCTAAGTTTTGGACTTAAATGCAAAATGGACCTCATTTGAGTTCTACACTAAGTCTGAAATTCAGTGTTAAAGGCTCCACTTTAGGGCTTTGTAACTTGCAAAGCATAGGGTTTTTGCCCTAGGTCACCACATCAAAGTTGAAGCCCAATTATAGGAGAACAACTTTGTTTAAGGATTCAAGCCATGGTCTTATGAGAAATTTGGAGAAAAACTCAGCCAAAGTTGGACTGTCAGGTCACTGAGTCTGAATTTTTAGAGAAACAGTGTAACCACAGAGACTTTGAGCAAAGATTCCTCTATGATCCAGCATGAATCTGCCCATGGCATCTATGACAAACTTGTAGCTGGTTAGTAGATCTATAACTTTGCCGCAGAGTTTGGTTTGTGTTGCCACAGAAATTTGGAAGAAAATCGACCCTCAATTCTGGCTGTCAGTCCATCAGATTGGTCCTAGCCATGGTACAGTGCCTGATTAACTGAAGAAGATCTCCCCCGTGCTCATCGCCGGTAGCCGTCGCCGTTGATCGCGGCTCGTCGTGATTCGTGCTCGGTGGTCATCGGATATGCACAGCCGGTATGAACCCTTGCCGCCGGTGAGCTGTAAGCCACTCCGGCCAGCTGTAGTGCTTTCCTCCCCTTGCTCTCCGCTCGGGGATAAGGATTTCACCGCCGTTGAGCCATCACCGGCGTCCGCCGCGTGGCTCTGTCTTTACACCGTGCCGTCGTGACTCCTCTAGGCCATCCCATCGTCGACGGGGAGCTTGCCACGCCATTAGCCACGATTTCACCGCGACGTCTTCTTCCTTATCTCCGGCCACCTCCGCTAGCCGCTTAAATTAAAGCGCCACCGCCTCGGGGCTCTATAAATTGACCCCGCCGTGAGCTTCACCACATCCTCACGCATTCAGCCACCACTAATCGCTAGCCGTCCTTCGCTAGAACTCGCGAATTTTGGATTTCCCCCAAATCTATTTTCCGCCGCCGTGAATCAAGCTCGCCGTGGTCAGCCCGTTTCAGGTCCAATCTCATCCTCGGTTCCCTTATTTCAACGTCCTTGCTTCCTCTTGATGCTTGCCGAGCCATTGAATTGAACTAAGGGCTCTCTGGTCGCCGGGAACATGATCATTTCGCCGCTATGCTTACGGCCACCGTGGCCGGAGCTCCATAGTTCACCAATAGTGCAATTAAGTTAGGGGAAATGGTCAGGCTGACCCCAATTTCATGTCCGCCGCTCGGAGAACCCAGCCATAGCCCCAATCGGCCGGTGTAGATGCTCGCCGGAGCGCGGCGGTGCGCGAGCGCCGTCGGGGACTTCCGGTTGCAAATTGATAGAAACGCAGGGGCCTTTTTGTAGGTGTCAGTGACTCTGCGCAATAGTGAACGGCCCTGTTCTGGTTTAGTCAAAACGCCGAGGGCCTCTGCGCAAAATCTCCCTCGCGGGCGCGGGCGCGCGCACGAATCCACTCGGGCTTGGGCCGCCTGGACATGAATTGGCCCAGTACTGTTTAGAGTTTTTCCTTTTCTTTTTCAGTGGAACTTTAGAAATCTGTAGAAAATTATAGAAAAATGATAAAATTGTGAAACCAATTTTCCTAGGTTCCTTATTTTCCCTAGTATTTAATAAAAATAAATTCATGATTTTTAGATCAAACAGGGAATTTTAGGGTATTTAAAATAGCCTAAACCATTGATTCTTGATTTTTAGAAAATAAATAATAAATCCAAAATTTCCCAAACTTTTTATGTGAGCTTTTCACATTATTTAGAAGCCATGAGTAGAGTTTGGTTTGATTTGAACATTGTTTGATAACTAGAACCCAAAACCACCCCCCTGCCCTGTGAACTCCTTTACCGACTCCGGAAACCCTAAGTTCCCGGAACTCCGTGAAGGCAAGTTGTATTCAAGACATAGATAATAAGTTTATATTATCTTTGCATTCTCATGAGCATCCCATGGCATCCATTCTTATACTTGTGAATGGCTATGATTAGAACGTGAAGAAGAGATAGAAGTCACTGAAGAGCAAGTACAACCACCTTTGGACACTCAGGCCGGGAATAGTTTCTACTTCGACATTTGTGGATCCGAGCCTGAATCACCTGTAAACGAAGGCAAGCCCCGGTGCATTTGCCACCTCCCTTGCTATTTCAAAATCTTTCTCACTTGATTGCTGCATTAGGTGATAGGAGTTGCTTGATAAAACCATTCCTGCATTACCTTCCTTGAATTTGATTACCTTCCTTGATCACCTGTTTTACAAAAGCTTTTTGATGCTTAGCTTTGCTTTAGAAAAACAAAAGGTTTTGTTTTTACAAAATATGATGTGGCAAAAGTGGGTGGGATGTTTTTCGAAAATAAAACTTGATGATGGATCTATCAAAGGCCTTGATAGGTTCAACATCGGAAAAGATGTACCTCTGCCAGGTACCAACTTTGGGTTTGAAATGATTAAGCTGAGACCGGGCGGGTGACTTGCACAAGAAGAGAGTCTCGGTGTAGTGTCTCCATCTGAGTCGATTAAGGACCGTCTCGATGTAGGCTTGTTGATCGAGGACCCTTTAGCTGGTCACATGCCTCGTCATGGGTAAGCCTTGCCTCGGGCAGACTAAGGCCGGAATAAGACAACACGAGATGGGCGTGGAGCGGTGGCGAGAGTAGCGTGTACCCTCCGTGGCAAGAGGCTGGACGGTGGTGTATCTGTGCTCTCGGTCTGCGTGAACCTGATCCGGTCTTAAGAACCCCGGTGGCGGGTTGACATATGCAAGGGTTAAGTGCTACATATGTCGTGTGATTGGAGATCCTCAGCTGAGTATAATCGATTCGGATCGCCGTACCTTCGCGGTTATGAAGACTTGGTCACTACCCTACACGTAGCATTCCACTAAAGACGATGGGCTCTTGTTAAGAAATTGGCTAGTGCAGGACCAGTGATTGAACTAGGGTAGAAAGAACTCTAGTGCAGGTAATTTTACCTAACTTGACAAATAAAACTGGATTTTAAGGATCCACTTTAGTAAGCATTTCTGCAAAACAGAGTCTTTGAATATTGAAAAGCCTTACCTTGACTCCCATATAACCAGCATACCCTTGAGAGTCTTTTCTTTAGTCGGGTAAGACTTGCTGAGTATTCCATACTCAGGGTTTATCCCTTTGTTGTTTTTAGGTGAGGAAGTAGCAGACTTTTGCTGCTTCTGTGCCAAGGTGGTTCCAAAAGAAAATCAAGACTGAAGTGCGGGAGGACTCGGTCCTCCACTTAGGATCTTTTGCTTTTAGCTTATCGGGAGGAGTTTGTGCCTCCCCTGGTTTGTATTATATTACTTCTATGCACTCACTTTTAGTCTGGTCTGTAATAACATAACTCAAGCTTGCTTTTGAAATAAATGTAAGATTATGTAATTCGCTTCCGCATTTCTTTATCTCCGATGTTCTGTAATGTCTGCAAGACGGGTGAGACGTTCCTGGTGAGGTAAGGAAAGATACCGAACTTGTCAAGTAGTTCAGGGGCACCTACATGGTTGTTTGATGTCCGTTGGACAAGGACAACTGTAGGTGGGCCTAATTACTTGGGAGGTTCCGTCACAGCTGGTATCGGAGCGTAGCCCTTCTTGGTAGATATTATGAGGCATCTTCAAAAGGATTTTCAAAAGTCTTACCTAAAAATTCTTTTCTCTTCTTACCTAAGTATTCTGAAGAAGTTTATTTTAAAGACCAGATAGGAAGAGTGCAACATATAGAAGGTTGAATCGACTAAGGTTGATTCTGTAATTATACATGCATCATGCTAAGAATCATACTAATAACATTTTCCCCCTTAGAAAAGATGCCGCCACGTACCAGGCTAACGGCACGCAAGTCCACGGGACCAATTGGGGTGCCTCGGCATCAATTGGCTCCCCGACATGAAAGCAGCAGCAGTGGAAGTAACGACCCCATCGGAGACCTTGAAGCTCGTGTGAGTCGACTTCAAGCAGCGCTGCAACATAGGACTGATGCTTGGGTCGCCGACGGAGATAGAATCAACGAACTGAGAAGGGACATCCGACACTTGCAGGATCAACTCGCTGATCGAGACTTAGCACTTGACTGGGCCGTGCAGTCTCGTTTGCTAATGTGTGCTAAGGAAGCAAGGGCTCAGGCCCGAGTTAAAGAACTTAGCTCGACTGTTGATGACCTGCAGGTTTACTGCAATACGTTGCACGAGGAAGTCCATGTATTATACTCACAACTACACCCAAGTGAGCCTGCACCACCTGCTGAGGCAGAAGCTGGACCATCTCACGTTGCGGGACGTGCGCTGGGTGGGGAGTTAGACCTTTTTGAGCCCCCTCCTTCTTTGAGGTTGGTGGATGTCTGGACTCCCACACCTGACGATGAGGCCGCCAAGAGTAATGGCAAGCAGGAATAAGGGTGTAATAGAAGTAGAGTAGTGTATGGTAGGGTATTGAAGGGTGTACTGTTGTATAATGGGTATTGTATCCTGTTAATAGGTTGAACTTTTGTATAATGGGTATTGTATCCTGTTATGTAATATCGAGTCTGTATCATTACTTTTTATAGTAATGTAAAATGGAAGGATTTCTTTGGCACATTATGTTTACTTCAAATGTTTTCGCCACAGATGCCGACCAGGACTCGAGGACAGGATGCAGCAGGAACTTCTGGGGGACGGGATGTTACCCCAAACCCACCTCCAGTTCCTCCCACGTTAGCCGAGGCGATCGCCGCCTTGGTGAATGCCACCGCCGATAATACCCGCTTCCTTAGGGAAATGGCGGGTCAGCAGCAGTTCCAGCAGCAAGCAGCAAGAGGTTATCCGCAGGGTCCCCGTGAGACCACTTATCTGGATTTCTCGGAAACTCGTCCACCTCTATTCGTCAAGGCAGAAGATCCCCTAGAAGCTGACGAGTGGATTCGGGTTATCGAGCAAAAGTTTGGTCTTCTTCGTTGCTCAGAGACGCAGAAGCCGTTGTTCGCCGCACAACAACTCCGTGGTCCTGCCAGTACCTGGTGGGGAAATTTCATGGCTATTCAACCTGATAACCATCAAGTCACCTGGAATGAGTTTAAAGCAGCTTTCCGTGAACACTACATCCCCAAAGGAGTGCTGCATATGAAACAAGAGGAGTTTATGAAGTTACAACAAGGCGGAGATACCATTACTCAATATCTCAACAAATTCAATCACCTGTCGCAGTATGCTATCGACCAGGTGAATACGGATTTAAAGAAGAAGAACTGTTTTATGCGGGGACTGAATGATCGGCTACAAAGGAAAATGGCCACATGCATAGATCTCACATATGGAAAGGCTGTCAGCACAGCCTTATCTGTTGAAGCCAAATACACAAATTCTGGAAAGAATAAGGGATTCGGTGGTGAGCGGCCTAATCAGGGCCAGGCGAAGAAACCACGGTTTGTGATTCGACCCTCAAACCAGAATCGCACTTTTTCTTGTCCACCTTCATTTCCCTTTAAACAGCCTATTATTATCCGCCCCAACAATATCCCCACTACCCCAAAACAGCCGGGTGCCCCAGGCACTCGATTTCCTGCCTTGCCTAGTTCTTCAACTGGGTGTTTTAATTGCGGCAAATCAGGACATTTTATCAAGGACTGCCCATATCTTAGGCAAAATCAATCTAATGCTTCGCAAGGATCTGGGAAATCAGTTCAGCCTAAAGGAAATACTATGGGGAAGAATATGAAGAAAACAGGGCATGTGTATTATACTCAAGTGGCTACTACACCGGAAGGAGAGCCGGTGATGATGGGTACGTTTCCCGTGGCCAGTCACCCAGCAATTATTCTTTTTGATTCTGGTGCTTCACATACATTCATTAGCAAGAAGTTTGTGGAACAACATCATATTGCATACCATGAATCAAAGGAGGGATTTAAAATTCATTCACCTGGGGGACACATTTATACTAGAGAAGTGGCCTATGGAGTGCCACTAATAATGGCCAGACGGAACTTTCCTGCTAACATGATTGTTCTGAAGGGCCAGGATATAGATGTAATCTTGGGTATGAATTGGTTAACCCAACACAAAGCAATCCTCAACACTGAACTCAGAACCGTCAGGTTGAGCTATAATCAAAAAGAGATTCTCTTGACTCTCCCCGCAACCAATCCGGCCAAAACTTCTGGTAGAGTCTATGAAGCCATTGTACCGGAGATCAAGAGCATTCCGGTAGTATGTGAGTTTCCAGATGTATTTCCGGAAGATTTGCCTGGACTGCCCCCTGAAAGAGATGTAGAATTCGTAATTGAGCTAAAGCCCGGTACGGCTCCCATCTCCCGAAGATCGTACCGTATGCCCCCTAATGAGTTGGCGGAACTGAAGATTCAATTACAAGACCTACTGAATAAGGGATTCATCCGGCCAAGCTCGTCCCCTTGGGGTTGTCCCGCCATTTTTGTTAAGAAGAAGGATCAAACCTTGAGAATGTGCGTGGATTATCGACCCCTAAATGAGGTCACTATCAAGAATAAGTACCCTCTCCCAAGGATCGACATCTTATTTGATCAACTGACTGGGGCAAGGGTATTTTCCAAAATTGATCTCAGGTCGGGCTATCATCAAATCCGTATTCGGCTCGAGGATATACCGAAGACCGCGTTTACTACGCGGTATGGATTGTTTGAATACTTGGTAATGTCTTTCGGGCTCACAAATGCTCCTGCCCATTTCACTTATTTGATGAACTCGGTGTTCATGCCCGAGTTGGACAAGTTCGTGGTAGTCTTCATCGACGATATTTTGATATATTCTAAGAATGAAGAGGACCATGCTCAGCATTTACGGATTGTATTAACGCGCCTCAGGGAACATCAGCTATATGCCAAGTTCAGTAAGTGCGCATTTTGGCTGGAAGAAATTCAATTTTTGGGGCACGTGTTATCAGCTAAAGGAATTGCGGTAGATCCTAGCAAGGTCAAAGATATTCTGGAGTGGAAACCCCCAACAACTGTTCACCAAGTCCGGAGTTTCCTTGGACTAGCTGGGTATTATCGCAGATTCATACCAGATTTTTCTAAGCTTGTGAAGCCAATTACAAGTTTGTTGAAGAATGACACTAAGTTCAATTGGTCTTCTAAGTGCAATGAAGCCTTTGAGCAATTGAAGACACTATTGACCACTGCTCCGGTTTTGGCTCAACCGGACATCACTAAACCTTTTGATGTATATTGTGATGCATCTGGCAGTGGGCTCGGCTGTGTACTGATGCAAGAGGGCCGAGTGATTGCGTATGCTTCAAGGCAGTTGCGCCGACATGAGGAGCACTATCCAACTCATGATCTGGAGCTAGCTGCTGTGGTTCATGCCCTAAAGATTTGGCGTCACTATCTGCTGGGAAATATCTGTCACATATATACAGATCATAAAAGTTTGAAGTACATCTTCACCCAGTCAGAGTTAAATATGAGGCAAAGACGATGGCTTGAGCTCATTAAAGACTATGAACTGGAGATCCATTATCACCCAGGCAAGGCCAATGTGGTGGCAGATGCATTGAGTCGTAAGACTTCCTGCCACTGTCTTATGGCGAAGACCTTTGAGAACACTTTGTGTCAAGAAATGGAAAAGCTAAACCTGGGGATCATTCAACAAGGGACTCTAAATCAGTTAAGGCTTGAGTCAATCATTTTGCAAAGAATAATTGATGCTCAAAAGGATAATCTGGGTATGAAGCACATACGAGAAAAGATAAGGGCTGGAATAGCCAAGTGTTTCAAAGAAGACGATCAAGGTGTGATATGGTTTAAAAACCGCATAGTTGTGCCAAAGAACGAAGAGCTCCGCCAGCAAATTCTGGATGAAGCACATCTTAGTCGCTATTCTATTCATCCCGGAAGCACTAAGATGTACCAAGATTTAAAGCAACATTACTGGTGGACAAAAATGAAGATTGAAATTGCACGCTATGTGGCTAAGTGTGACACCTGCAGACGTGTCAAGGCCATACACATGAAAACTGCTGGTCCATTACAATCTTTGCCAATCCCAACATGGAAATGGGAAGACATCAGCATGGACTTCATTGTGGGATTGCCCAGAACCGCAAAAGGCTTTGACTCCATCTGGGTTATCATCGATCGACTTGCAAAGATCGCCCACTTTCTCCCGGTCAAGGTAAAATATCACGTCAATGTCTATGCTGAGTTGTACATCGCCCGTATTCTCAGTTTGCATGGTATCCCAAAGACTATAGTGTCGAATCGTGGACCACAATTTGTATCTAAATTCTGGGAAGAACTTCATAAATTCCTGGGTACTAAACTGCTCCACAGTTCGGCCTATCATCCTCAAACCAGTGGACAAACTGAGAGAGTGAACCAAATACTTGAAGATATGCTGCGGGCATGTGTCCTGGATTTCTCACTAAAATGGGATGAATGTTTACCTTTAGCGGAGTTTTCATACAATAATAGCTACCAAGAAAGTATCAATATGGCACCCTTTGAAGCTTTATATGGACGACGGTGTCAGACTCCGCTAAATTGGTCTGAACCTGGAGAAAGATACTTCTTTAGACCTGATATGGTGAAAGAGGTTGAAGAAAAGGTTCAGAGAATTATCCATAATATGAAGAAAGCTCAAGCACGGCAAAAGAGTTATGCAGACAAACGGCGAATGCCCTTATATTTTCTTGAAGGGGACTATGTCTACCTGAAGGTATCGCCAATGAAGGGCGTATCGCGTTTCGGAGTTAAAGGAAAACTTGCACCACGATATATTGGTCCTTTTCTTATTCTGGAAAGATATGGGCCAGTGGCGTATCGACTCCAGCTCCCCGAAACATTGTCTGCTGTGCACAATGTGTTCCACGTGTCACAATTGAAGAAGTGTCTTCGGGTTCCTGATCGAACCGTTGAAGTGACTGATGTTGTCCTGGAACCAGATTTAACATACTCGGAACATCCTATTCGAGTTCTGGATCAAAGGGACAGGGTCACCCGAAGAAAGACTCTCAAGTTCTACAAGATACAGTGGAACCAGCATTCTGAAGATGAGGCTACATGGGAAACCCAAGACTTCTTAGATAAGAATTTCCCAGGCTTCCTAGCCTCATGTAAATTGTAAAGACTGTATAATTGTTGTAATAAAGAAGTAACCCCCACATCACCCCTGCCTTGTACCAAAATTAAAGAAATAAAAATGTGATGTGTTTCCTTTACCATTCCCTACCCTAGGATTTTTAATCTCGGGACGAGATTCTTTTATGGGGGGAAGGATGTAACACCCCTGGTGTTACTATAACTAAAACTTGAGCATGGCATCATAAGCATTAGCATTGCATATGTGTGACACACCTAGAGTGCATTCACTAGGCAAAAATTTCAAACAAGTTGTATTGTTTTACTGTTTTTGCAAATGGAACCCTGGTTAATGGACTTAACCCTAAATAGTGGTTAAAGGGGTAAAACTTAACTCAAGTTAAGAAAACCTAAATACTTTAGGGTAAAAGTCATAAAATGACCCTAAGAATAAACTTGAATCACTTTTATGCCCCTGAGATACCAGAAACCCTAATTGGAACCCTGGAAAACCCTAAAACCAAACCCTAGGGGCTTATGTGCAAAAATGATGAACCTTTGGACTAAAGTGTAAAAACTACTATGTTTTGACATATAAAGTCATTTGGTTCACAAATATGTGAATTTACAAGCCAAACCCTAAGTTTTGGACTTAAATGCAAAATGGACCTCATTTGAGTTCTACACTAAGTCTGAAATTCAGTGTTAAAGGCTCCACTTTAGGGCTTTGTAACTTGCAAAGCATAGGGTTTTTGCCCTAGGTCACCACATCAAAGTTGAAGCCCAATTATAGGAGAACAACTTTGTTTAAGGATTCAAGCCATGGTCTTATGAGAAATTTGGAGAAAAACTCAGCCAAAGTTGGACTGTCAAGTCACTGAGTCTGAATTTTTAGAGAAACAGTGTAACCACAGAGACTTTGAGCAAAGATTCCTCTATGATCCAGCATGAATCTGCCCATGGCATCTATGACAAACTTGTAGCTGGTTAGTAGATCTATAACTTTGCCGCAGAGTTTGGTTTGTGTTGCCACAGAAATTTGGAAGAAAATCGACCCTCAATTCTGGTTGTCAGTCCATCAGATTGGTCCTAGCCATGGTACAGTGCCTGATTAACTGAAGAAGATCTCCCCCGTGCTCATCGCCGGTAGCCGTCGCCGTTGATCGCGGCTCGTCGTGATTCGTGCTCGGTGGTCATCGGATATGCACAGCCGGTATGAACCCTTGCCGCCGGTGAGCTGTAAGCCACTCCGGCCAGCTGTAGTGCTTTCCTCCCCTTGCTCTCCGCTCGGGGATAAGGATTTCACCGCCGTTGAGCCATCACCGGCGTCCGCCGCGTGGCTCTGTCTTTACACCGTGCCGTCGTGACTCCTCTAGGCCATCCCATCGTCGACGGGGAGCTTGCCACGCCATTAGCCACGATTTCACCGCGACGTCTTCTTCCTTATCTCCGGCCACCTCCGCTAGCCGCTTAAATTAAAGCGCCACCGCCTCGGGGCTCTATAAATTGACCCCACCGTGAGCTTCACCACATCCTCACGCATTCAGCCACCACTAATCGCTAGCCGTCCTTCGCTAGAACTCGCGAATTTTGGATTTCCCCAAATCTATTTTCCGCCGCCGTGAATCAAGCTCGCCGTGGTCAGCCCGTTTCAGGTCCAATCTCATCCTCGGTTCCCTTGTTTCAACGTCCTTGCTTCCTCTTGATGCTTGCCGAGCCATTGAATTGAACTAAGGGCTCTCTGGTTGCCGGGAACATGATCATTTTGCCGCTATGCTTACGGCCACCGTGGCCGGAGCTCCATAGTTCACCAATAGTGCAATTAAGTTAGGGGAAATGGTCAGGCTGACCCCAATTTCATGTCCGCCGCTCGGAGAACCCAGCCATAGCCCCAATCGGCCGGTGTAGATGCTCGCCGGAGCGCGGCGGTGCGCGAGCGCCGTCGGGGACTTCCGGTTGCAAATTGATAGAAACGCAGGGGCCTTTTTGTAGGTGTCAGTGACTCTGCGCAATAGTGAACGACCCTGTTCTGGTTTAGTCAAAACGCCGAGGGCCTCTGCGCAAAATCTCCCTCGCGGGCGCGGGCGCGCGCACGAATCCACTCGGGCTTGGGCCGCCTGGACTTGAATTGGCCCAGTACTGTTTAGAGTTTTTCCTTTTCTTTTTCAGTGGAACTTTAGAAATCTGTAGAAAATTATAGAAAAATGATAAAATTGTGAAACCAATTTTCCTAGGTTCCTTATTTTCCCTAGTATTTAATAAAAATAAATTCATGATTTTTAGATCAAACAGGGAATTTTAGGGTATTTAAAATAGCCTAAACCATTGATTCTGGATTTTTAGAAAATAAATAATAAATCCAAAATTTCCCAAACTTTTTATGTGAGCTTTTCACATTATTTAGAAGCCATGGGTAGAGTTTGGTTTGATTTGAACATTGTTTGATAACTAGAACCCAAAACCACCCCCCCTGCCCTGTGAACTCCTTTACCGACTCCGGAAACCCTAAGTTCCCGGAACTCCGTGAAGGCAAGTTGTATTCAAGACATAGATAATAAGTTTATATTATCTTTGCATTCTCATGAGCATCCCATGGCATCCATTCTTATACTTGTGAATGGCTATGATTAGAACGTGAAGAAGAGATAGAAGTCACTGAAGAGCAAGTACAACCACCTTTGGACACTCAGGCCGGGAATAGTTTCTACTTCGACATTTGTGGATCCGAGCCTGAATCACCTGTAAACGAAGGCAAGCCCCGGTGCATTTGCCACCTCCCTTGCTATTTCAAAATCTTTCTCACTTGATTGCTGCATTAGGTGATAGGAGTTGCTTGATAAAACCATTCCTGCATTACCTTCCTTGAATTTGATTACCTTCCTTGATCACCTGTTTTACAAAAGCTTTTTGATGCTTAGCTTTGCTTTAGAAAAACAAAAGGTTTTGTTTTTACAAAATATGATGTGGCAAAAGTGGGTGGGATGTTTTTCGAAAATAAAACTTGATGATGGATCTATCAAAGGCCTTGATAGGTTCAACATCGGAAAAGATGTACCTCTGCCAGGTACCAACTTTGGGTTTGAAATGATTAAGCTGAGACCGGGCGGGTGACTTGCACGAGAAGAGAGTCTCGGTGTAGTGTCTCCGTCTGAGTCGATTAAGGACCGTCTCGATGTAGGCTTGTTGATCGAGGACCCTTTAGCTGGTCACATGCCTCGTCATGGGTAAGCCTTGCCTCGGGCAGACTAAGGCCGGAATAAGACAACACGAGATGGGCGTGGAGCGGTGGCGAGAGTAGCGTGTACCCTCCATGGCAAGAGGCTGGACGGTGGTGTATCTGTGCTCTCGGTCTGCGTGAACCTGATCCGGTCTTAAGAACCCCGGTGGCGGGTTTACATATGCAAGGGTTAAGTGCTACATATGTCGTGTGATTGGAGATCCTCAGCTGAGTATAATCGATTCGGATCGCCGTACCTTCGCGGTTATGAAGACTTGGTCACTACCCTACACGTAGCATTCCACTAAAGACGATGGGCTCTTGTTAAGAAATTGGCTAGTGCAGGACCAGTGATTGAACTAGGGTAGAAAGAACTCTAGTGCAGGTAATTTTACCTAACTTGACAAATAAAACTGGATTTTAAGGATCCACTTTAGTAAGCATTTCTGCAAAACAGAGTCTTTGAATATTGAAAAGCCTTACCTTGACTCCCATATAACCAGCATACCCTTGAGAGTCTTTTCTTTAGTCGGGTAAGACTTGCTGAGTATTCCATACTCAGGGTTTATCCCTTTGTTGTTTTTAGGTGAGGAAGTAGCAGACTTTTGCTGCTTCTGTGCCAAGGTGGTTCCAAAAGAAAATCAAGACTGAAGTGCGGGAGGACTCGGTCCTCCACTTAGGATCTTTTGCTTTTAGCTTATCGGGAGGAGTTTGTGCCTCCCCTGGTTTGTATTATATTACTTCTATGCACTCACTTTTAGTCTGGTCTGTAATAACATAACTCAAGCTTGCTTTTGAAATAAATGTAAGATTATGTAATTCGCTTCCGCATTTCTTTATCTCCGATGTTCTGTAATGTCTGCAAGACGGGTGAGACGTTCCTGGTGAGGTAAGGAAAGATACCGAACTTGTCAAGTAGTTCAGGGGCACCTACAGGGTTGTTTGATGTCCGTTGGACAAGGACAACTGTAGGTGGGCCTAATTACTTGGGAGGTTCCGTCACACGCGGCGCCAAGAAGAAAGGCAAGAAGAAGTCGCAAGCGAAACGCGACGCCGCCGACGCAGACCTTGTCGCCGCCGCCGAGTACAAGAACCCTCGGAAGCCCCCCGGAGGTGCCAACCTCTTCGACAAGATGCTCAAGGAGCCGTGCCCCTATCATCAGGGGCCTGTCAAGCACACCCTTGAGGAGTGCGTCATGCTTCGGCGCCACTTCCACAGGGCCGGGCCACCCGCGGAGGGTGGCAGGACCCGCGACGACGACAAGAAGGAAGATCACCAAGTAGGAGAGTTCCCCGAGGTCCGCGACTGCTTCATGATCTACGGCGGGCATGCGGCGAATGCCTCGGCTCGGCATCGCAAGCAAGAGCGCCGGGAGGTCTGCTCGGTGAAGGTGGCGGCGCCAGTCTACCTAGACTGGTCCGACAAGCCCATCACCTTCGACCAAGCTGACCACCCCGACCACGTGCCGAGCCCAGGGAAATACCCGCTCGTCGTCGACCCCATCGTCGGCGACGTCAGGCTCATCAAGGTCCTTATGGACGGGGGCAGCAGCCTCAACATCATCTACGCCGAGACCCTCAGGCTCCTGCGCGTCGATCTGTCCTCCGTCCGAGCAGGCGCTGCGCCCTTCCACGGGATCATTCCCGGGAAGCGCGTCCAGCCCCTCGGATGACTCGACCTTCCCGTCTACTTCGGAACGCCCTCCAACTTCCGAAGGGAGACTCTACGTTCGAGGTGGTCGGGTTCCGAGGAACCTACCACGCGGTACTAGGGAGGCCATGCTACGCGAAGTTCATGGCCGTCCCCAACTACACCTACATGAAGCTCAAGATGCCGGGCCCCAACGGGGTCATCACCGTCGGCCCCACGTACAAACACGCGTTCGAATGCGACGTGGAGTGCGTGGAGTACGCCGAGGCCCTCGCCGAGTCCGAGGCCCTCATCGCCGACCTGGAAAACCTCTCCAAAGAGGTGCCAGACGTGAAGCGTCATGCCGGCAACTTCGAGCCAGTGGAAACGGTTAAGGCCGTCCCTCTCGACCCCAGTGGCGACGTCTCCAAGCAGATCCAGATCGGTTCCGGGCTCGACCCCAAATAGGAAGCAGTGCTCGTCGACTTTCTCCGCGCGAACGCCGACGTCTTCGCGTGGAGTCCCTCGGACATGCCCGGCATACCGAGGGATGTCGCCGAGCACTCGCTGGATATTCGGGCCGGAGCCCGACCCGTCAAGCAGCCTCTGCGCCGATTCGACGAGGAGAAGCGCAGAGCGATAGGCGAGGAGATCCACAAGCTAATGGCAGCCGGGTTCATCAAAGAGGTATTCCACCCCGAATGGCTTGCCAACCCTGTGCTTGTGAGAAAGAAAGGGGGGAAATGGCGGATGTGTGTAGACTACACTGGTCTCAACAAAGCATGTCCGAAGGTTCCCTACCCTCTGCCTCGCATCGATCAAATCGTGGATTCCACTGCTGGGTGCGAAACCCTGTCTTTCCTCGTTGCCTACTCAGGGTATCACCAAATCAGGATGAAAGAGTCCGACCAGCTCGCGACTTCTTTCATCACGCCCTTCGGCATGTACTGCTATGTCACCATGCCGTTCGGTTTGAGGAATGCGGGCGCGACGTATCAGCGGTGCATGAACCATGTGTTTGGCGAACACATCGGTCGCACGGTCGAGGCCTACGTCGATGACATCGTAGTCAAGACGAGGAAAGCTTCCGACCTCCTCACCGACCTTGAAGTGACATTCCGATGTCTCAAAGCGAAAGGCGTCAAGCTCAACCCCGAGAAGTGTGTCTTCGGGGTGCCCCGGGGCATGCTCTTGGGGTTCATCGTCTCCGAGCGGGGTATTGAAGCCAACCCGGAGAAGATCGTAGCCATCACCAGCATGGGGCCCATCAAGGACTTAAAAGGCGTACAGAGGGTCATGGGATGTCTTGCGGCCCTGAGCCGCTTCATCTCACGCCTCGGCGAAAGAGGCCTGCCTCTGTACCGCCTCTTAAGGAAGGCCGAGTGTTTCGCTTGGACCCCTGAGGCCGAGGAAGCTCTCGGGAACCTGAAGGCGCTCCTCACAAAGGCGCCTATCTTGGTGCCTCCAGCTGACGGGGAAGCCCTCTTGGTCTACGTCGCCGCGACCACTCAGGTGGTTAGCGCCGCGATTGTGGTCGAGAGGCAAGAAGAGAGGCATGCACTGCCCGTTCAGAGGTCGGTTTACTTCGTCAGCGAGGTACTGTCCGAAACCAAGGTCCGCTACCCACAAGTTTAGAAGCTGCTGTATGCAGTGATCCTGACGAGGCGGAAGCTGCGACACTACTACGAGTCTCATCCGGTAACTGTGGTGTCATCCTTCCCCCTGGGGGAGATCATCCAGTGCCGAGAGGCCTCGGGTAGGATTGCAAAGTGGGCGGTGGAAATCATGGGCGAGACAATCTTGTTCGCCCCTCGGAAGGCCATCAAGTCCCAGGTCTTGGCGGACTTCGTAGCCGAATGGGTCGACACCCAGCTACCGACGGCTCCGATCCAACCGGAGCTCTGGACCATGTTTTTCGATGGGTCGCTGATGAAGACGGGAGCCGGCGCGGGCCTACTCTTCATCTCACCCCTCGGGAAACACCTACGCTATGTGCTACGCCTCCATTTCCCGGCGTCCAACAACGTGGCTGAGTACGAGGCTCTGGTCAACGGATTGCGGATCGCCATCGAGCTAGGGGTCCGACGCCTCGACGCTCGCGGTGACTCGCAGCTCGTCATCGACCAAGTCATGAAGAACTCCCACTGCCGCGACACGAAGATGGAGGCCTACTGCGATGAGGTTCGGTGCCTGGAAGACAAGTTCTACGGGCTCGAGCTCAACCACATCGCTCGGCGCTACAATGAGACTGCGGACGAGCTGGCAAAAATCGCCTCGGGGCGAACAACGGTTCCCTCGGACGTCTTCTCCCGGGATCTGCATCAACCCTCCGTCAAGATCGACGACTCGCCCGAGCCTGAGGCGCCCTCGGTCCAGCCCGAGGTACCCTCGGCACAGCCCGAGGCACCCTTAGCTCGGCCCGAGGTGCCCTCGGTTCAGCCCGAGGTACCCTCGGCCTCCGAGGGCGAGGCACTGCGTATCGAGGAGGAGCGGAGCGGGGCCACGCCTGATCGAAATTGGCAGACCCCGTACCTGCGATATCTCCGCCAAGGAGAGCTACCCCTCGACCGAGCCGAGGCTCGGCGGGTAGCGCGACGCGCCAAGTCGTTCGTCTTCCTGGGCGATGAGAAGGAGCTCTACCACCGCAGCCCCTTGGGCATCCTCCAGTGATGCATCTCCGTCGCCGAAGGTCAGAAGCTCCTACAAGAGATACACTCGGGGGCTTGCGGCCATCACGCAGCGCCTCGAGCCCTTGTCGGGAATGCTTTCCGGCAAGGCTTCTACTGGTCAACGGCGGTGGCTGACGCCACTAGAATTGTCTGCACCTGCGAAGGGTGTCAATTCTATGCGAAGCAGACCCACCTGCCCGCTCAGGCTCTACAGACTATACCCATCACCTGGCCCTTTGCTGTGTGGGGTCTGGACCTCGTCGGCCCCTTGCAGAAGGCGCCCGGGGGCTACGCGCACCTGCTGGTCGCCATCGACAAGTTCTCCAAGTGGGTCGAGGTTCGACCCCTGAACTGCATCAGGTCCGAGCAGGCGGTGTCGTTCTTCACCAACATCATCCATCGCTTCGGGGTCCCGAACTCTATCATCACCGACAACGGTACCCAGTTCACCAACAGAAAATTCTTGGACTTCTGCGAGGATCACCACATCCGAGTGGACTGGGCTGCCGTGGCTCATCCCATGTGGAATGGGCAAGTAGAGCGTGCCAACGGCATGATTCTACAAGGGCTCAAGCCTCGGATTTACAACGACCTCAACAAGTTCGGCAAGCGATGGATGAAGGAACTCCCCTCGGTGGTCTGGAGCCTGAGGACAACGCCGAGCCGAGCCACGGGCTTCACGCCGTTCTTCCTGGTCTACGGGGCCGAGGCCGTCTTGCCCACTGACCTGGAATACGGCTCCCCGAGGACGAGGGCCTACAGCGATCAAAGCAACCAAGCTAGCCGAGAAGACTCGCTGGACCAGCTGGAAGAGGCTCGGGACAAGGCCTTACTACACTCGGCGCGGTACCAACAGTCCCTGCGACGCTACCATGCCCGAGGGGTCCGGCCCCGAGACCTCCAGGTGGGCGACCTGGTGCTTCGGCTGCGGCAAGACGCCCGAGGGAGGCACAAGCTCACGCCCCCCTGGGAGGGGCCATTCGTCATCACCAAAGTTCTGAAGCCCGGAACGTACAAGCTGGCCAACAGTCAAGGCGAGGTCTACGACAACGCTTGGAACATCCAACAGCTACGTCGCTTCTACCCTTAAGATGTTTTCAAGTTGTTCATATACCTCGCACCCACACAAAGTTTAGTCATCTAGGAAGGGTCGGCCTCGCCTCGGCAAAGCCCGACCCTCCCTCGGAGGCTAAAAGGGGGGAACCCCCTCTGCGTTTGAAATTTTCCTCGAAAAAAGATCTCTTCTGCCAGAATATCTTTCGTACTTTCTGACTACTTTGAAAAGTGGATCCTGAAAACGACGGAGTACACGTAAGCAGCCAAGGCTGACCGAGCCGAGGGACTCCTACGCCTCCGGGATACGGATACCTCACTCATCACCTTCTGCGATAAGTAACTCGCGTTCGGATAAAGTGATTCCGCGGACTGAACAAGTCTTCACGTTCGGAAGCTCTTCTGCCGAAGCGATCCTTCAAGCCTTCTCGACTGAGTCGGTGACAGGGCCTCATGGACGGGTGAAAGTGCGCGTAAGCGGCAAGGCCGACCGAGCCGAGGGACTCCCACGCCTCTGGGATACGGATACCTCACTCACCACCTTCCGCGAGAAGCAACTCTCGCTCGCATAAACATCCCTGTTACCGACAAAAAAGTCTAGATACTCGAAACAAGAGGAAAGGAGACGCAGCTTTACAACACAGCAAGGGTGTGTATTCTAGCCTCGGTAGCCGCAGAAGGCACACGCTCCAAGGCCCTCCCCTGCGGCGCGGGGGCTGGGTCCCGCATGTCATGCAAACCGGCTCAGAGCAGAAGAAGCCAAACCGCCGCGCGTGGTGCACATAACCGCCCAGCGGTTACAAGTGACACCCCACTTTTGCCCAGACCAACGGGCGAAAGAGGCGGGCAGCCATGCAGGCGGCATGCAACCGCGCCAAGTGGACGCGCTTCTCCGACTCCTGACACGCCAGCATGAAGGCCTAGGCCCACGCGTCACGCAACCGGCGCGCCGGATGCTGCATGCAAGCAACTGCACCGCCACTTGCGCCACCACCGTGCCTCCTCGATTGCGGAACCAATACCGTGACTCGAGGCGACCCAGCGCACGACCCAGCAGCGCCAGCCTGACACGGCGGTCAATGCGGCCGAAAGTGGGCCGGCAGTAATGACGGTGGCAGGCGGGCGGGAGCAGCGGTCACGTCGTCGGCCAAGCTCACGTCCCATCCGGGGGCAGCAAGAGAACCCCCTCTCACGGCGTGAAGACAACGCGCCCGTGATCCGTTCCTCGAACGGCTCGCGCACGCGCAACGGCCGCCCCACCAACCGCTCGCCCCGTCGCATTAACTCCGCGGCAGGACAGGCGGCGCTTCTGGCAGGAGCAATGGGCCACGCTTCGCCTTCGCCGTAATAACCACGCCAAAAAAGGTACGCCGCGTCGTTCGATTTCGCATCCTTTTCCTTTTTTCCTCTTTCTCTATCTCTTGCAACAGGGACCGGGAAAGGGGGATACCCCGAAAAGGATCCTTCCCCGTGAAGGGACCAGGCTCCGAGCGTCCCTACTGATCAGAGGTTCGAAGGCTGGCCCCCCGAAGGGTTTCAACAGCCGCCTCAGATCGCGTGGGCCCTACACCCACTACTGGTCAGAGGTTTGAAGGCCGGCCCCCCGAAGGGTTCCACGGCCGCCTCAGGCTACCTGGGCTCCGCGCCTATTACTGATCAGGGGTTCGAAGGCTGGCCCCCTAAGGGTTCACAGCCGCCTCAGACGCCGAGCGAGGGATGACCAGGGGTACGTTCGATACATAACCAAGGCTCGGGCTGCGCTCCCGAGGTACCCTAGGACATTTCCGAGACCAGCGGGAGCGATCTTGTAACGGAATCCCATCAGAGGGAGGCATCGAGCCCTCGGACCCCGTCGCCAAGGGACCGGGTCCGGCAGATCACCCGTAGGTACTTTTGGGCGTGCCTCTGGGCCCCTAGCCGACCCCTAACGAACGGGGCACGGACGTCCACTCGGATTACCCGTTTGCAGCTCACCGGAGACACCATGTTCGACACCCATCGAGGGTAACATGGCGCTTTCCCCCCTCCTCCTTGCGGAAAGGCGACGCAGGGGCGTATGTAAAAAAAGCCGAGTCTGTCCCTGATCGCCCTCTCGCCCTGTGCAGAGGCTCGGGGGCTGCTCTCGCAAACCCGGCTCCGGCCGAACCGTTGACAGCGTCAACATACCAGCCCGAGAACTTGGGCCCCGACCGTACACCCGGGCTACGACCAGTTCGCATGAGGGAACAACCAAACCAGCCGAAGCATTACGCAAGGCATTAAGACCTCGAAGGAGTGAAACCACTCCTCCGAGGCCTCGGGGGCTACACCCGGCGGGTGCGCTCGCGCGCACCCACCGGAACAAAATGCAATCGAGAAAGGCTGGTCCCCTTGCAAAAAAGTGCGACGAAAGCCTCCAAGCGAGTGCTAACACTCCCTTCGAGGCTCGGGGGCTACTGTCGGGGACCATAATTAGGGGTACCCTCAAGACTCCTAATTCTCAGCTGGTAACCCCCATCAGCATAAAGCTGCAAAGGCCTGATGGGTGCGATTAGTCAGGGATCAGTCCATTCGAGCGACTCGATCACGCCTCGCCCGAGCCTAGCCTCGGACAAGGGCAGCCGACCCCGGAGGATTTCCGTCTCGCTCGAGGCCCCCCCTCCAACGGCGGACACATCTCCGGCTCGCCCGAGGCCCTGCCTTCGCTAAGAAGCAACCCTGACTAAATCGCCGCACCGACCGACCAAATCGCAGGAGCATTTAACGCGAAGGTGGCCTGACACCTTTATCCTGACGCACGCCCCCCCGGCAGAGCCGAAGTGACCGCCGTCACTTCACCGCTCCACTGACCGGCCTCACAGAAGGACAGCGCCGCCTGCGCCACTCCGACTACAGTGCCATTTGACAGAGTGAGACTGACAGGCAGTCAGGCCCTGCCAAAGGCACCATAGGAAGCTCCGCTCCGCCCGACCCAGGGCTCGGACTCGGGCTAAGACCCGGAAGACGGCGAACTCCGCTCCGCCCAGGGCTCGGACTCGGGCTAAGTCCTAGAAGACGGCGAACTCCGCTCCGCCCGACCCAGGGCTCAGACTCGGGCTAAGTCCCAGAAGACGGCGAACTCCGCTCCGCCCGACCCAGGGCTCGAACTCGGGCTAAGTCCCGGAAGATGGCGAACTCCGCTCTGCCCGACCCAGGGCTTGGACTCAGGCTAAGTCCCGAAAGACGGCGAACTCCGCTCCGCCCGACCCAGGGCTCGGACTCGGGCTAAGACCCGGAAGACGGCGAACTCCGCTCTGCCCGACCCAGGGCTCGGACTCGGGCTCAGCCCCAGAAGACGACGAACTCCGCTTCGCCCGACCCCAGGGCTTGGACTCCGCCCTGGCCTCTGCCGAACGACCTCCGCCTCGCCCGACCCAGGGGCTCGGACTCGGCCTCGGCCATGGAAGACAGACTCGACCTCGGCTTCGGAGGAGCCTCCACGTCGCTCAACCTAGGGCGCAGGCCAGCCACGTCAACAGGAAGCGCCATCATCACCCTACCCCGAGCTGACTCGGGCCGCAGAGAACAAGACCGGCGTCCCATCTGGCTAGCTCCGCCAGATAGGCAATGATGGCGCCCCGCGTGCTCTGTGACGACGGCGGCTCTCAGCTCTCTTACGGAAGCAGGAGGACGTCAGCAAGGACCCAACCGCTCCGACAGTTGTCCCTCCGCCAGGCTCCGTCGCTCCTCCGACGGCCACAACATCACACCAGCTGGGTGCCAAATTCTCTCCGGCTGCCACATCGGCATGTACTTAGGGCGCTAGCTCTCCCCCGCTAGACACGTAGCGCTCTGCTACACCCCCATTGTACACCTGGATCCTCTCCTTACGCCTATAAAAGGAAGGACCAGGGCCCTCTTAGAGAAGGTTGGCCGCGCGGGGACGAGGACGGGGCAGGCGCTCTCTTGGGGCCGCTCGCTTCCCTCTCCCGCGTGGACGCTTGTAACCCCCTACTGCAAGCGCACCCGACCTGGGCGCGGGACGAACACGAAGGCCGCGGGATTCCCACCTCTCTCACGCCAGTCTCCGGCCGCCTCGCTCCTTTCCCCCCTTCGCGCTCGCCCACGCGCTCGACCCATCTGGGCTGGGGCACGCGACACTCACTCGTCGGCCCGAGGGACCCCCCGGTCTCGAAACGCCGACACCCCTCCTAAAAGATTGTCTAATTTTGTTAAGGGCAAGGCTCCCATGCCTCAGGATAACGAGGGCTACATTTTGTACCCTGCCGGTTATCCCGAGAGCAAAATTAGGAGAATTCATTCTAGGAAGTCTCACTCTGGCCCAAATCATGCTTTTATATATAAGGGTGAGACATCTAGCTCTAGGCAAACAACCCATGCTAAATTGCCTAAGAAGAAAACTCCTAGTGCATCAAATAATCATAACATTTCATTTAAAACCTTTGATGCATCTTATGTCTTAACTAACAAATCCGGCAAGGTAGTTGCCAAATATGTTGGGGGGCAAGCACAAGGGATCAAAGACTTGTGTTTGGGTACCCAAAGTTCTTGTTGAGAGCACCTAGAGGGGGGGTGAATAGGTGATCCTGTAAAAACTTAAACTTATAGCCACAAACACTTGTTAAGTGTTAGCACAATGATTGCCAAGTGGCTAGAAAGGAGTCTCAGTAAAACACAATACCACAAGAGATCAAACACAGAGATGACACAGTGGTTTATCCCGTGGTTCGGCCAAGACCAACGCTTGCCTACTCCACGTTGTGGCGTCCCAACGGACGAGGGTTGCAATCAACCCCTCTCAAGCGGTCCAAAGACCAACTTGAATACCACGGTGTTTTGCTTTGCCTTTCAATATCCCGTTTGCGAGGAATCTCCACAACTTGGAGCCTCTCGCCCTTACACTTAAGATTCACAAAGAAATACGGAGTAAGGGAGAAACTAGCAACGCACACAAGACTCAAAATCAAAGCAACAGCACGCACACAAGTCGCAACAAGAGCTCGCAACACAACTCAATGAGTCCACAACTCAACAAGAGCTCTAGATGCTATCACAATGAACCAAATGCGTGGAATCGATGTCTTGGTGCTTAGGAATGTTGTAGGAATGCTTGATATACTCCTCCATGCGCCTAGGGGTCCCTTTTATAGCCCCAAGGCAGCTAGGAGCCGTTGAGAGCAATTCTGGAAGGCTGATCTTGCCTTCTGTCTTCGGGCGCACCGGACAGTCCGGTGCACACCGAACACTGTCCGGTGCCCGATTTCTTTCCTTAAACGGCGCAGCCGACCGTTGCAGATCTGGGAGCCGTTGGCGCACCGGACAGTCCGGTGCACACCGGACAGTCCGGTGCCCCCTTCCGACCGTTGGCCCGACCACGTGTCGCGCACAGATTCCGCGGCCGACCGTTGGCCCGGCCGACCGTTGGCTCACCGGACAGTCCGGTGCACACCAGACAGTCCGGTGAATTTTAGCCGTACGCCGTCGGCAAATTCCCGAGAGCGGCCACTTCGCTCGAGGCAACCTGGCGCACCGGACACTGTCCGGTGCACCACCGGACACTGTCCGGTGCACCACCGGACAGTCCGGTGCTCCAGACCGAACAGCCTTTTGGCTGTACACAGCCAACTTTTCTCTGACTCGATTTCTCCTGTTTCAAGCACTTAGACACAATACATTAGTCTTCAAAACAATGTACTAAGGCTTAGAAACATACCTTTACTCTTGATTTGCACTATGTCCACCCATGGGTATAGATTCACATTTAAGCACTTGTGTTGGCACTCAATCACCAAAATACTTAGAAATGGCCCAAGGGCACATTTCCCTTTCAATCTCCCCCTTTTTGGTGATTTATGCCAACACAACATAAAGCAACTAGAACAAGTGCAATATCACTTCAAATAAAACTCAAATTTATTTTGATTCAATTTGGCATATATGGATCATTCCTTTGCCACCACTTGGTTTGTTTTTGCAAATCAACCTCAAAATCCTATCTCTAAGTCAAATCCACTTGTAGAGACATCAAGAGAGGTTTTCCAAAGAAAATTGATTCAAGATTCCAAAAACTCCCCCTATTTCTCATAATCAATACTTCTCCCTACAAGAAGTCAACTTTTGACAAGAGAGACAACAAAAGAGTTTTGAAAAAGCTCTATTCTACTATTTTCAAAGACTCCCCCTATTTCTCATAATCAATACTTCTCCCTACAAGAAGTCAACTTTTGACAAGAGAGACAACAAAAGAGTTTTGAAAAAGCTCTATTCTACTATTTTTAAAGACTCTATTTTCAATCAAAATTTCTCAAGTGGTAGCTAATCCATTTATCGCTTTGGCCTTTATTTTCTCCCCCTTTGGCATCAAGCACCAAAACGGGATCAATCTTGGCCCCTTAACCCCATTGCCTCACCAAAATCTTCAACTAAGAGCAAATAGGCAATAAGAGTATAAAGATGAACTTGGAAGAGTTACTCTTTTCATCGGAGTGCAGTGGAAGTCTTGCATGGTCCAAGTCCACCTTTTTCCCTTTCAATTCTCCTTGGAGACTAAAACAACCGAACTCAAACAAATGGTTAGTCTCAAAGGGTCAAGTTGCAACACGTCTCCCCCTAAAACTGTGCATCACTTTGCAACGGACTTGTGAGGTCCAGGGAGTGTGTGTACAACTTGAGCAACAAAATGCAAAAAGGAACATGATCAAAGGCATAAACACATGTATGCTATAAATCAATCCAGGTTCCGCGAATCTAAGACATTTAGCTCACTACGCAACCTGCAAAAGGTCTTCTCATCTAGAGGCTTGGTAAAGATATCGGCTAGCTGGTTCTCGGTGCTAACATGAAACACTTCGATATCTCCCTTTTGCTGGTGGTCTCTCAAAAAGTGATGCCGGATGTCTATGTGCTTTGTGCGGCTGTGTTCAATAGGATTTTCCGCCATGCGGATAGCACTCTCATTATCACATAGGAGTGGGACTTTGCTCAGATTGTAGCCAAAGTCCCGGAGGGTTTGCCTCATCCAAAGTAGTTGCGCGCAACACTGTCCTGCGGCAACATACTCGGCCTCAGCGGTGGATAGGGCAACGGAGGTTTGTTTCTTAGAGTTCCACGATACCAGGGACCTTCCTAAGAATTGGCACGTCCCTGATGTACTCTTCCTATCGACCTTACATCCAGCATAGTCGGAATCTGAGTATCCAACCAAGTCAAAGGTCGACCCTTTTGGATACCAGAGCCCAAAACAAGGCGTAGCAACCAAATATCTTAAAATTCGCTTCACCGCCACTAAGTGACACTCCTTAGGATCGGATTGAAATCTAGCACACATGCATACGCTAAGCATAATATCCGGTCTACTAGCACATAAATAAAGTAACGACCCTATCATTGACCGGTATGCTTTTTGATCAACGGACTTACCTCCTTTGTTGAGGTCGGTGTGTCTGTCGGTCCCCATCGGAGTCTTTGCGGGCTTGGCGTCCTTCATACCAAACCGCTTTAGCAGATCTTGCATGTACTTCGTTTGGGAGATAAAGGTGCCGTCCTTGAGTTGCTTCACTTGGAACCCAAGGAAGTAGTTCAACTCGCCCATCATCGACATCTCGAATTTCTGCGTCATCACCCTGCTAAACTCTTCACAAGACTTTTGGTTAGTAGAACCAAATATTATGTCATCGACATAAATTTGGCACACAAATAGATCACCATCATATGTCTTAGTAAAAAGAGTTGGATCGGCTTTCCCAACCTTGAAAGCATTAGCAAGTAAAAAGTCTCTAAGGCATTCATACCATGCTCTTGGGGCTTGCTTAAGTCCATAGAGCGCCTTAGAGAGCTTACACACGTGGTCGGGGTACCGTTTATCCTCGAAACCAGGGGGTTGCTCCACGTACACCTCCTCCTTGATTGGACCGTTGAGGAAAGCGCTCTTCACATCCATTTGGTACAACCTGAAAGAATGGTGAGCGGCATATGCTAGCAAGATACGAATTGATTCTAGCCTAGCCACAGAAGCAAACGTCTCCTCAAAGTCCAAACCTGCGACTTGGGCATAACCTTTTGCCACAAGTCGAGCCTTGTTCCTCGTCACCACCCCGTGCTCGTCCTGTTTGTTGCGGAACACCCCCTTGGTTCCCACAACATTTTGCTTGGGACGAGGCACCAGTGTCCAAACTTCATTGCGCTTGAAGTTGTTGAGTTCTTCCTGCATGGCCAATACCCAATCCGGATCTAGCAAGGCCTCCTCTACCCTGAAAGGCTCAATAGAAGAGACAAAGGAGTAATGCTCACAAAAATTAACTAATCGAGATCGAGTAGTTACTCCCTTGCTAATATCACCCAGAATTTGATCGACGGGATGATTCCTTTGAATCATCGCTCGAACTTGGGTTGGAGGTGCCGGTTGCGCTTCTTCCTCCATCACATGTTCATCTTGTGCTCCCCCTTGATCACACGCCTCCTGTTGATGAACCTGTTCATCGTCTTGAGTTGGGGGATGCACCGTTGTTGAGGAAGAAGGTTGATCTCGTCCATCTTGTTCCTGTGGCCGCACTTCTCCAATCGCCATGGTTCGTATAGCGGCCGTTGGAACATCTTCTTCATCTACATCATCACAATCAACAACTTGCTCTCTTGGAGAGCCATTAGTCTCATCAAATACAACGTCGCTGTAGACTTCAACCAAACCCGATGATTTGTTGAAGACTCTATACGCCTTTGTATTTGAGTCATAACCTAACAAAAACCCTTCTACAGCTTTGGGAGCAAACTTAGAATTTCTACCCTTCTTTACTAGAATGTAGCACTTGCTCCCAAATACACGAAAGTAAGATACATTGGGTTTGTTACCGGTTAGTAGCTCATACGAAGTCCTCTTGAGGAGGCGATGAAGGTAGACCCTGTTGATGGCGTGGCAAGCTGTGTTCACGGCTTCCGACCAGAAACACTCGGGGGTCTTGAATTCTCCAAGCATCGTCCTCGCCATATCGATTAGCGTCCTGTTCTTCCTCTCTACCACACCATTTTGCTGTGGTGTGTAGGGAGCGGAGAACTCGTGCTTGATCCCTTCCTCCTCAAGGAACTCCTCCATTTGAAGGTTCTTGAACTCGGACCCGTTGTCGCTCCTTATCTTCTTCACCTTGAGCTCAAACTCATTTTGAGCTCTCCTGAGGAAGCGCTTGAGGGTTCCTTGGGTTTCAGACTTATCCTGCAAAAAGAACACCCAAGTGAAGCGGGAAAAGTCATCAACAATAACTAGACCATACTTACTCCCTCTTATGCTCAGATAGGCGACAGGTCCGAAGAGGTCCATATGCAGCAGCTCCAGGGGTCTTGAAGTGGTCATCACATTCTTGCTGTGATGCGCTCCTCCCACTTGTTTACCTGCTTGACAAGCTGCACAAGGTCTATCTTTTTCGAATTGCACGTTAGTTAAACCTATCACGTGTTCTCCCTTTAGAAGCTTGTGAAGGTTCTTCATCCCCACATGTGCTAAGCGGCGATGCCACAGCCAGCCCATGCTAGTCTTAGCTATTAAGCATGCATCTAGACCGGCCTCTTCTTTTGCAAAATCAACTAAATAAAGTTTGTCGTCTAATACACCCTTAAAAGCTAGTGAACCATCACTTCTTCTAAAGACAGACACATCTACATTTGTAAATAGACAGTTATATCCCATATGACATAATTGACTAACAGATAGCAAATTATATCCAAGACTCTCCACTAAAAACACATTAGAGATAGAATGCTCATTAGAAATTGCAATTTTACCTAACCCTTTTACCTTGCCTTGATTCCCATCACCGAATATAATTGAATCTTGGGAATCCTTATTCTTGACGTAGGAGGTGAACATCTTCTTCTCCCCCGTCATATGGTTTGTGCATCCGCTGTCGATAATCCAGCTTGAACCCTCGGATGCATAAACCTGCAAGGCAAATTTAGGCTTGGGACTTAGGTACCCAACTCTTGTTGGGTCCTACAAGGTTAGTCACAATTGTCTTAGGGACCCAAATGCAAGTTTTATCACCCTTGCATTTTGCCCCTAATTTCCTAGCAGTCACCTTTCTATCCTTTCTACAAATTGCAAAGGAAGCATTCAAAGCATGATATATTGTAGAAGGTTCATTTACTTTCCTAGGAACATTAACAACATTTCTCCTAGGCATATTATGAACAGCATTCCTTCTACCAACATTTCTATCATGCACATATGAAGAACTAGAAGCAAACATAGCATGAGAAAAATCATCGTAAGCATTATAACTCCTATAAGCATTTCTAGTTTGTCTCCTATCATGATACAAAAAGGCATGGTTCTTTTTAGCACTAGTAGCTATAGGGGCCTTCCCTTTCTCCTTAGCGGGAATGGGAGCCTTATGGCTTGTTAAGTTCTTGGCTTCCCTCTTGAAGCCAAGTCCATCCTTAATTGAGGGGTGTCTACCGATCGTGTAGGCATCCCTTGCAAATTTTAGTTTATCAAATTCATTCTTGCTAGTCTTGAGTTGGGCATTAAGACTAGCCAACTCATCATTAAGCTTGGAAATTGAAACTAGGTGTTCACTACAAGCATCAATGTCAAAATCTTTACACCTAGTACAAATTACAACATGTTCTACACAAGAATTAGATTTATTTGCAACTTCTAATTTAGCATTTAAATCATCATTAAAACTCTTTAACTTAGCAATAGTTTCATGACAAGTAGATAGTTCAAAAGAAAGCATTTCATTTCTCTTAATCTCTAATGCAAGTGATTTTTGTGCTTCTACAAATTTGTCATGTTCTTCATACAACAAATCCTCTTGCTTTTCTAAAAGCCTATTCTTATCATTCAAGGCATCAATCAATTCATTAATCTTATCTATCTTAGATCTATCTAAGCCCTTGAACAAGCATGAATAATCTATGTCATCATCATCACTAGACTCATTATCACTAGAAGAAGCATAAGTGGAGTCTTGAGTACTCACCTTCTTCTCCCTTGCCATAAGGCATGTGTGATGCTCGTTGGGGAAGAGGGATGACTTGTTGAAGGCAGTGGCGGGTGGCGGCGAGTCCTTCATTGTCGGAGTCGGAGGAGGAGCAATCCGAATCCCACTCCTTGCCTAGATGTGCTTCGCCCTTTGCCTTCTTGTATGCCTTCTTCTTCTCCCTCTTGCTCCCTTGTTCCTGGTCACTTTCATTATCGGGACAGTTAGCAATAAAATGACCAAGCTTACCGCATTTGAAGCATGAGCGCTTCTCCTTTGTCTTGGTCTTGCTTGGCTGTCCCTTGCGACCTTTAAGCGCTGTCTTGAAGCGCTTAATGATGAGGGCCATCTCCTCATTATTTAGCCCGGCCGCCTCAACTTGCGCCACCTTGCTTGGTAGCGCCTCCTTGCTCCTTGTTGCCTTGAGAGCAATGGGTTGAGGCTCATGGATTGGACCATTCAATGCGTCGTCCACGTACCTTGCCTCCTTGATCATCATTCGCCCGCTTACAAATTTTCCAAGAACTTCTTCGGGCGACATCTTGGTGTACCTAGGATTTTCACGAATATTGTTCACCAAATGAGGATCAAGAACGGTAAAGGACCTTAGCATTAGGCGGACGATGTCGTGGTCCGTCCATCGCGTGCTTCCGTAGCTTCTTATTTTGTTGATAAGGGTCTTCAGCCTGTTGTAAGTTTGGGTTGGCTCTTCTCCCCTTATCATTGCGAATCGTCCAAGCTCGCCCTCCACCAACTCCATTTTAGTGAGCATGGTGATGTCGTTCCCCTCGTGAGAGATTTTGAGGGTGTCCCATATCTGCTTGGCGTTGTCCAAGCCGCTCACCTTATTGTACTCTTCCCTGCACAAAGATGCTAATAGAACAGTAGTAGCTTGTGCATTTCTATGGATTTGTTCATTTATAAGCATAGGGCTATCCGAGCTATCAAATTTCATTCCATTCTCTACAATCTCCCATATGCTTGGATGGAGAGAGAATAAGTGACTACTCATTTTGTGACTCCAAAATCCGTAGTCTTCCCCATCGAAGTGTGGAGGTTTGCCAAGAGGAATGGAAAGCAAATGCGAATTCGAACTATGTGGAATACGAGAATAATCAAATGAAAAGTTCGAATTGACCGTCTTCCTGTAGTCGTTGTCGTCGTCCTTTTGGGAAGAGGTAGACTCATCGCTATCGTCGTAGTAGACGATCTCCTTGATGCGCCTTGTCTTCTTCTTCTTCCCGTCTTTGCGCTTGTGGCCCGAGCCCGAGTCATTGGACTTGTCATCCCTTGGCTCGTTGACGAAGGACTCCTTCTCCTTGTCGTTGATCACGATTCCCTTCCCCTTAGGATCCATCTCTTCGGGCGATTAGTCCCTTCTTGAAGAGAACGGCTCCGATACCAATTGAGAGCACCTAGAGGGGGGGTGAATAGGTGATCCTGTAAAAACTTAAACTTATAGCCACAAACACTTGTTAAGTGTTAGCACAATGATTGCCAAGTGGCTAGAAAGGAGTCTCAGTAAAACACAATACCACAAGAGATCAAACACAGAGATGACACAGTGGTTTATCCCGTGGTTCGGCCAAGACCAACGCTTGCCTACTCCACGTTGTGGCGTCCCAACGGACGAGGGTTGCAATCAACCCCTCTCAAGCGGTCCAAAGACCAACTTGAATACCATGGTGTTTTGCTTTGCCTTTCAATATCCCGTTTGCGAGGAATCTCCACAACTTGGAGCCTCTCGCCCTTACACTTAAGATTCACAAAGAAATACGGAGTAAGGGAGAAACTAGCAACGCACACAAGACTCAAAATCAAAGCAACAGCACGCACACAAGTCGCAACAAGAGCTCGCAACACAACTCAATGAGTCCACAACTCAACAAGAGCTCTAGATGCTATCACAATGAACCAAATGCGTGGAATCGATGTCTTGGTGCTTAGGAATGTTGTAGGAATGCTTGATATACTCCTCCATGCGCCTAGGGGTCCCTTTTATAGCCCCAAGGCAGCTAGGAGCCGTTGAGAGCAATTCTGGAAGGCTGATCTTGCCTTCTGTCTTCGGGCGCACCGGACAGTCCGGTGCACACCGGACACTGTCCGGTGCCCGATTTCTTTCCTTAAACGGCGCAGCCGACCGTTGCAGATCTGGGAGCCGTTGGCGCACCGGACAGTCCGGTGCACACCGGACAGTCCGGTGCCCCCTTCCGACCGTTGGCCCGACCACGTGTCGCGCACAGATTCCGCGGCCGACCGTTGGCCCGGCCGACCGTTGGCTCACCGGACAGTCCGGTGAATTTTAGCCGTACGCCGTCGGCAAATTCCCGAGAGCGGCCACTTCGCTCGAGGCAACCTGGCGCACCGGACACTGTCCGGTGCACCACCGGACAGTCCGGTGCTCCAGACCGAACAGCCTTTTGGCTGTACACAGCCAACTTTTCTCTGACTCGATTTCTCCTGTTTCAAGCACTTAGACACAATACATTAGTCTTCAAAACAATGTACTAAGGCTTAGAAACATACCTTTACTCTTGATTTGCACTATGTCCACCCATGGGTATAGATTCACATTTAAGCACTTGTGTTGGCACTCAATCACCAAAATACTTAGAAATGGCCCAAGGGCACATTTCCCTTTCACTTGTGTCTAATGCCAAAGGACCCAAAACCATTTGGGTACCTAAAGTCAAGAACTAAACTTGTTTTGTAGGTTTATGCATCCGGGGGCTCAAGTTGGATAATCGACAGCGGGTGCACAAACCACATGACAGGGGAGAAGAAAATGTTCTCCTCCTACGAGAAAAACCAAGATCCCCAACGAGCTATCACATTCGGGGATGGAAATCAAGGTTTGGTCAAAGGATTGGGTAAAATTGCTATATCACCTGACCATTCCATTTCCAATGTTTTTCTTGTAGATTCTTTAGATTACAATTTGCTTTCCATTTCTCAATTATGTCAAATGGGCTACAACTGTCTATTTACTAATGTAGGTGTCACTGTCTTTAGAAGAAGTGATGATTCAGTAGCATTTAAGGGAGTGTTAGAGGGTCAGCTATACTTGGTAGATTTTGATAGAGCTGAACTCGACACTTGCTTAATTGCTAAGACTAACATGAGTTGGCTCTGGCACCGCCGACTAGCCCATGTTGGGATGAAGAATCTTCATAAGCTTCTAAAGGGAGAGCACATTTTAGGATTAACAAATGTTCATTTTGAGAAAGACAGGATTTGTAGAGCATGCCAAGCAGGAAAGCAAGTTGGTGCTCATCATCCACACAAGAACATCATGACGACTGACAGGTCGCTGGAGCTCCTACACATGGACCTGTTCGGCCCGATTGCTTACATAAGCATCGACAGGAGTAAGTACTGTCAAGTTATTGTGGATGATTATTCTCGCTTCACTTGGGTATTCTTTTTGCAGGAAAAATCTCATACCCAAGACACCTTAAAGGGATTCTTGAGACGGGCTCAAAATGAGTTCGACTTAATGATCAAGAAAATTAGAAGCGACAACGGAACAGAGTTCAAGAACTCACAAATCGAAGGCTTCCTTGAGGAGGAGGGCATCAACCATGAGTTCTCTTCTCCCTACACGCCACAACAAAATGGTGTAGTGGAGAGGAAGAATAGAACTCTATTGGACATGGCAAGAACCATGCTTGATGAGTACAAGACTTCGGATCGGTTTTGGGCCGAGGCGGTCAACACCGCCTGCTATGCCATCAACTGGTTGTATCTACACTGAATCCTCAAGAAGACATCATACGAACTCCTGACCAGTAAAAAGCCCAATATTTCATATTTTAGAGTCTTTGGTAGCAAATGCTTCGTTCTTGTTAAAAGAGGTAGAAAATCTAAATTTGCTCCTAAGACTGTAGAAGGCTTTTTACTAGGATATGATTCAAACACAAGGGCATATAGATTCTTTAACAAGTCCTCTGGACAAGTTGAAGTTTCTTGTGACGTTGTGTTTGATTAGACTAACGGCTCTCAAGTAGAGCAAGTTGATCTTGATGAGATAGGTGATGAAGAGGCTCCGTGCATCGCTCTAAGGAACATGTCCATTGGGGATGTGTGTCCTAAGGAATCCGAAGAGCCTCCAAATGCACAAGATCAACCATCCTCCTCCACGCAAGCATCTCCACCAACTCAAAATGAGGATGAGGCTCAATTTGATGAAGGAGAAGATCAAAGAGATGAGCCACCTCAAGATGACGGCAATGATCAAGGGGGAGATGCAAATGATCAAGACAAGGAGGATGAAGAACCAAGACCGCCACACCCAAGAGTCCACCAAGCAATCCAACGAGATCACCCCGTCGACACCATCCTTGACGACATTCATAAGGGGGTAACCACTAGATCTCGAGTTGCACATTTTTGTGAGCATTACTCTTTTGTTTCCTCTATTGAGCCACACAGGGTAGAGGAAGCACTACAAGATTTGGATTGGGTGGTGGCGATGCAAGAGGAGCTCAACAATTTCACTAGGAATGAGGTATGGCATTTAGTTCCACGTCCTAACCAAAATGTTGTAGGAACCAAGTGGGTCTTCCGCAACAAGCAAGATGTGCATGGTGTGGTGACAAGGAACAAAGCCCGACTTATGGTCAAAGGATACTCCCAAGTCGAAGGTTTGGATTTCAGTGAAACCTATGCACCTGTAGCTAGGCTTGAGTCAATTCGCATATTATTGGCCAATGCTACTTACCATGGCTTCAAGCTTTATCAAATGGACGTGAAGAGTGCCTTCCTCAACGGACCAATCAAGGAAGAGGTCTATGTTGAGCAACCTCCCGGCTTTGAAGATAGTGAGTACCCTAACCATGTTTATAAACTCTCTAAGGCGCTTTATAGGCTCAAGCAAGCCCCAAGAGCATGGTATGAATGCCTTAGAGATTTCCTTATCATTAATGGATTCAAAGTCGGAAAGGCTGATCCTACACTCTTTACTAAAACACTTGAAAATGATTTGTTTGTATGCCAAATTTATGTTGATGATATTATATTTGGGTCTACTAACGAATCTACATGTGAAGAGTTTAGTAGGATCATGACACAGAAATTCGAGATGTCTATGATGGGGGAGTTGAAGTATTTCTTGGGATTTCAAGTAAAACAACTCCAAGAGGGCACCTTCATTAGCCAAACGAAGTATACTCAAGATATTCTCAGCAAGTTTGGCATGAAGGATGCTAAGCCCATCAAGACACCCATGGGAACCAATGGGCATCTTGACCTCGACACGGAAGGTAAATCCGTCGATCAAAAGGTATACCGGTCAATGATAGGTTCATTACTCTATTTGTGTGCATCTCGACCGGATATTATGCTTTCCGTATGCATGTGTGCAAGATTCCAAGCCGACCCTAAGGAAGCTCACCTTACGGCTGTAAAACGAATTTTGAGATATTTAGTTTATACTCCTAAGTTTGGGCTTTGGTATCCTAGGGGATCCACATTTGATTTGATTGGTTATTCGGATGCCGATTGGGCGGGGTGTAAGATTAATAGAAAGAGCACATCGGGGACTTGCCAGTTCTTGGGAAGATCCTTGGTGTCTTGGGCTTCAAAGAAGCAAAATTCCGTAGCTCTTTCTACCGCCGAGGCCGAGTACATTGCCGTAGGCCATTGTTGCGCGCAACTACTTTGGATGAGGCAAACCCTTAGGGACTACGGTTACAAATTAACCAAAGTTCCTCTTCTATGTGATAATGAGAGTGCAATCCGCCTGGCGGATAATCCCATTGAGCATAGCCGCACTAAACACATAGCCATTCGGTATCATTTCTTGAGAGATCACCAACAAAAGGGAGATATCGAGATTGCATATATTAACACTAAAGATCAATTAGCCGATATCTTTACCAAGCCACTTGATGAACAAACTTTTAACAAACTTAGGCATGAGCTAAATATTCTTGATTCTAGGAATTTCTTTTGATGTCTTGCATACATAGCTCATAAATATACCTTTGATCATATCTCTTTTATATGCTATGACTAATGTGTTTTCAAGTGAATTTCAAACCAAGTCATAGGTGTATTGAAAGGGAATTGGAGTCTTCGGCGAAGACAAGGCTTCCACTCCACTCCATAAATCATCCTTCGCCGTCGCTCCGAGCAACTCTCCGTCTTTGGTATAATCTTCACTCATGTTTTATTTTCCAAAGGGGAGAAAGTAGTTAGCAAAGGGCTTATATCTCACTCAAAGTATCCATTTTTGGCGATTCATGCCAAAGGAGGAGAAAGTATTATCCCAAAGCAAAAAGGACCGCACCACCTAATTAAAAAAAACTAATGATTTTCAAATTGGTATCTTATTGTGTTCAAAAGGGGGAGAAAGTAGTATTTTCAAAATCGATATCTCAAAACCCTCTTGAACACTAAGAGGAGAATTTCATTGAGGGGGAGTTTTGTTTAGTCAAAGGAAAAGCATTTGAAACAGGGGGAGAAAATTTCAAATCTCGAAAGTGCTTCTCAAACTTTTATTCATTTACCCTTGACTATTTGCAAAAGAACTTTGAAAAGAATTTATAAAAGAATTTGCAAAAACAAAACATAGTGGTGCAAGCGTGGTCCAAAATGTTAAAAATAAAGAAACAATCCATGCGTATCTTATAAGTATTTATATTGGCTCAATTCTAAGTAACCTTTGCACTTACATTATGCAATCTAGTTCAATTACACACTTCTATATTTGCTTTGGTTTGTGTTGGCATCAATCACCAAAAAGGGGGAGATTGAAAGGGAATTAGGCTTACACCTATTTCCTAAATGATTTTGGTGGTTGAATTGCCCAAACACAAATAATTGGACTAACTAGTTTGCTCTAGTCTATAAGTTATACAGGTGCCAAAGGTTCACACTAAGCCAATAAAAAGACCAAGAAAAGGGTTCAAACAAAAAGAGCAAGGGACAACCGAAGGCTGCCCTGGTCTGGCGCACCGGACTATCCGGTGTGCCACCGGACAGTGTCCGGTGCACCAGGGGACTCCAAGCTGAACACTTCACCTTCGGGAATTCTCAGAGACGCTTCGCTATAATTCATCGGACTGTCCGGTGCACCACCGGACAGTGTCCGGTGCCCCAGGGGAGAGCGACTCTGAACTCGCTAGCTTCGGGAATCTGCTCCGCTAAAATTCACCGGACATGTCTGGTGCACACCGGACTGTCCGGTGAGCCAGCGGAGCAACGACTACTTCGCGCACAACGGTCGACTGCAACGCATTAAATGCGCGCCTGCGCGCGCAGAGGAAAGAGCACGCGCGGGTGGCACACCGGACAGTCTACAGGACTTGTCCGGTGCGTCACCGGACAGCCAGGCGGGCCCACAAGACAGAGCTCCAACGGTCGGAACCCAACGGCCTGTTCGGTGGCGCACTGGACTGTCCGGTGCGCCATGCGACAGCAGCCTCCACCAAACGGCTAGTTTGGTGGTTGGGGTTATAAATACCCCCAACCACCCCACATTCAAGTCATCCAAGTTCTCCACCTCCCAACTACATTACAAAAGCTAGCATTCAATACAAGACACACCAAAAAGATCAAATCCTCTCCCAACTCCACACAAAGCTTTAGTGATTAGAGAGAGTGATTTGTTGTGTTCATTTGAGCTCTTGCGCATGGATTGCTTCTTTCTCTCATTCTTTCTTGTGATCATCTCATTTGTAATCGAGGCAAGAGACACCAATTGTGTGGTGGTCCTTGCGGGAACTTTGTGTTCCGATTGATTGAGAAGAGAAGCTCACTCGGTCCGAGGGACCGTTTGAGAGAGGGAAAGGGTTGAAAGAGAGCCGGTCTTTGTGACCACCTCAACGGGGAGTAGGTTTGCAAGAACCGAACCTCGGTAAAACAAATCCGTGTGTCACACTCTATATTCGCTTGCGATTTGTTTTGCGCCCTCTCTCTCGGACTCATTATTATTTCTAACGCTAACCCGGCTTGTAGTTGTGATTAAGTTGTTAAATTTCAGATTCGCCCTATTCACCCCCTCTAGGTGACTTTCAGTAGCAATATGCTAACGTGTCCGGTAGAGAGGAGCCAGAGCCCTATGTACATGCCAACGTGGCTGTCAGAGAGGTGCTAGAGCCCTGTGCATGCGATGTCGTGGCCGTCGGAGGAGCGCTTGAGCTTTGTAGAAGCATAGCTGTCGGGGCTGTCGGGACCTTGCTGATGTCTCCTTGCTTCCGTAAGGGGCTGAGAGCCGTCGTCGTCATGGGCGCATGCGGGGAGCCATCATTACTTGTCACCGAGGCGAGCCTGGATGGGACACCGGTCTTGTTCCCCCGTAGCCTGAGCTAGCTAGGGGTAGGGCAATGATGTACCCCCTGCGGCGTGGTCGGTCCGAGCCCAAGGTCGGGCGAGGCGAAGACTCCTCCTGAGGCCGAGGCCGGGGTTGGGTAAGGACGCGATTCCTCCCTAGGTCGAGGTTGAGTCCGAGCCCTGGGGTCGGGCGAGGCGGAGACCGCCTTCCGAGGTCGAGGTTTAGGCCGAGCCTTAGGGTCGGGCGAGGCGGAGACCACCTTCCGAGGCCGAGGCGGGGGCCGAGCCCTGGGGTCGGGCGAAGCGGAGCTTCCTGTGGCGCCTGAGGCTGGACTCGGCTGCTGTCAGCCTCACCCTGGCGGGTGGCACAATAGTCGGAGCAGGGCAGGCGGCGCTGTTTTCCTGTCAGGTCAGTCAGTGGAGGGGCGAAGTGACTGTGGTCACTTCGGCCCTGTCGACTGAGGAACGCGCGTCAGGATAAGGTGTCAGGCGATCCTTGCATTGAATGCTTCTGCGATACGGTCGGTTGGCGAGGCGATCTGGCCAAGGTTGCTTCACTGCGAAGCCTGCCTGAGCTGGGCCTCGGGCGAGTCGAGGGTGTGCCCGTTGCTTGAGGAGGCCCTCGGGCGAGGCGTGAATTCGCCTGGGTCTACTGTTCCTACCCGAGGCTGGTCTCGAGTGAGGCGAGATCGCGTCCCTTGAGTGGACGGAGCCTTGACCTGAATTGCACCCATTAGGCTCTACAGCTTGTGCTGATGGTGATTACCAGCCAAGTTTAAGAGTGTTGGGGGTACCCCTAATTATGGTCCCCGACAGTAGCCCCCGAGCCTCAAAGGGAGTGTTGGTACTCGCTTGGAGGCTTTATCGCACTTTTTTGCAAGGGGACCGGCCTTTCTCGGTTACATTTTGTTCCGGTGGGTGCGCGCGAGCGCACCCGCCGGGTGTAGCCCCCGAGGCCTCGGAGGGGTGGTTTGACTCCTCTGTGGTCTTAATGCCTTTCGTGATGCCTCGGCCGGTCTAGTTGTTCCCTCATGCGATCTGATCGTAGCCCGGGTGCATGGTCAGGTTCCAAGTTCTCGGGCTGGTTTGTTGACGCTGTCAACGGTTTGGCCGGAGCCGAGTTTGCGAGAGGAGCCCCCGAGCCTCTGCACAGAGCGAGAGGACGATCAAGGACTGACTCGGCTTTTATCATACGCCCCTTCATCGCCTTTCCGCAAGGAGGGGGGGAAGCGCCATGTTGCCCTCGGAGGGCGCCGAACATGGTGTCTTTAGTGAGTTGCTAACGGGTGATCCGAGTGGACGCCCGTGCCCCGTTCGATAAGGGTCGGCTAGTGGCCCAGAGGCGCGCTCCAAAAGTACCTGCAGGTGATTTGCCGGACCCGGTCCCGTTCGATAGGGTCCGAGGGCTCGATGCCTCCCTCTGATGGGATTCCGTTACAGAATCGCTCCTGCTGGTCTCGGAAATGTCCTAGGGTACCTCGGGAGCGTAGCTCGAGCCTCGGCCATGTATCGGACGTACCCAGAGTAATCCCTCGCTCTTTGTGTTCTGGGGCGGCTATCAAACCCTTTGAGGGGCCAGCCTTCGAACCCCTGATCAGTAGTGGGCGCGGAGCCCGAGTGCTCTGAGGCGGTTGTCGAACCCTTCCGAGGGGCCAGCCTTCGAACCTCTGATCAGGAATGAGCCTAAAGCTCGAGTGCTCTGGGGCGGCTGTCCAACCCTTCCGAGGGGCCAGCCTTCGAACCTCTGATCAGTAATGAGCCTGAAGCCCGAGTGCTCTGGGGCGGCTGTCGAACCCTTCTGAGGGGCCAGCCTTCGAACCCCTGATCAGTAGGAGGGCTTGGGGCCCGCTTCCTTCGTGGAGAAGGATCCCTTTCAAAATATCCCCTTTCCCGGTCCTTGTAGCAAGAGAGAGAAAGGGGAAGAGGAAAAGGATACGAAATTAAACGATATGGCGCACCTTTTTTGACATGGTCATCATGGCGGAGGTGAAACGTCGCCTGCTTCGCCTGCCAAAGGTGTCGCCTGCCCTACCACGAAGTTAATGCGACGGGACGGGTGGTTCGCGGGGCAGTCGTTGTGCGTGCGCGAGTCGTTCGAGGAACGAGCGTTTCGCCTTCGAGTTTGAATTTCGCGGCGGGTTTGAGCGAAGTGTTGAACGGGTCTTGCCCGGGCCTTTACATACCCAGAAGAGGGACTGGTGGTGGTTCTTTACTCTGCTGCTCGCCTCCTGCTTTGGTTTCTGCGACCCAAGGGAATAGCCAGAGAAAGAAAACCACGCACCTTGTCCGCTCCGCCGCCGCCCCTTCGTTTGGCGATGGCCGACCGGGTAACCGTCGTTCCGCCGCGCGACCCGTGGCCTTTCTCCACCGTCATGGTGGACGATCTGGAGGCCCTTGTCGCCGATGGTTTGCTCTGTCCCCTCTCCGGTGACCCGCAGCCGGAGTGCATGGTCCCTCCGAACGGGGCCGGCCCAACCCCGCCGCCGGGGTACGTGCTGAGTTTCGTCTCCTTCCATGAGCAGGGGTTCGAAGGGCCAGCAAGCCGTTTCATGCGGGCGCTCCTGCTTTACTACGGGGTGGAGCTGCACAATCTCAACCCCAACTCCATTGCGCAAGCGGCCATCTTCGCGGCGGTTTGCGAGGGTTTTTTGGGGATTGACCCCCACTGGGATCTGTGGACCCATCTCTTCACCGTGGAGCCTTTTGCCTTGACGATGGGGGAAAAGAAGGTCCGCATGGCGGTGCGAGCCGGTGGCTGCATCCTCCAGTTGAGGCAGGCGCGCGCGCAACAGTACATCCCCGCCATCCTTGTGTCTTCGAACAAGGGGTGGTAGCGCCGGTGGTTTTACCTCTGGAATGACGACGGGAGGCTCCCGTCGTTTTCTCAACGAGTGGTGACTGCCGCCGGCAGCAACTGGCGCTATGGGGCCACGCGCGAGAAACAGGAGAAACTCCAGCCCCTTCTGGAGGCCTTGCAGGAGCATACCGTTGGCACGCTCTACCTGCCCATTCGTCATGGGGTGAGCTACGGCGGCCCAGTCCACACGGATGTGGTGGTCCTCGCATAAGTCCAGGAACTTCCTGCCAGTGAACTGGGTGCCGTTGTCGGTGATGATGGAGTTCAGGACCCCAAAGCGATGGATGATGTTGGTGAAGAACGCCACCGCCTGCTCGGACCTGATGTTGTTTAGGGGTCGGACCTCGATCCACTTGGAGAATTTGTCGATATCGACCAGCAGGTGCGTGAAGCCCCCGGGTGCCTTCTGCAAGGGACCAACGAGGTCCAGACCCCACACAACAAACGACCAGGTGATGGGTATTGTTTGCAGGGCCTGAGCGGGCAGGTGTGTCTGCCTTGTGTAGAATTGACACCCTTGGCAAGTGCGTACAATCCTAGTGGCGTCAGCCACCGTGGTTGGCTAGTAGAAACCTTGTCGGAAGGCGTTTCCAACGAGGGCTCGAGGTGCTGCGTGGTGACCGCAAGCCCCCGAGTGTATTTCTTGCAATAGCTCCTGACCTTCGGCGATGGATATGCATCGTTGGAGGATGCCTGAGGGGCTGCGGTGGTAGAGCTCCTTCTCATCACCCAGCAAGACGAACGACTTGGCGCGCCGCGCCAGTCGCTGAGCTTCGGCTCTGTCGAGGGGTTGCTCTCCTCGGTGGAGATATTGCAGGTACGGGGTCTGCCAGTTTCAATTAGGCGTGACCCCATTCCGCTCTTCCTTGACGCGCAGTGCCTCACCCTCGGCGGCCGAGGGTGCCTCGGGCTGGGCCGAGGCCTCCTCGGGCTGGACCGAGGCCTCCTCGGGCTCGGGCGTGTCGTTGGTCTTGACGGAGGTTTGATGTAGGTCTCGGGAGAAGACGTCTGGGGGAACCGTTGTCCGCCCCGAGGCTATTTTAGCCAGCTCATCCGCAGTCTCGTTGTACTGTCGAGCGATGTGGTTGAGCTCGAGCCCGTAGAACTTGTCTTCTAGGCACCGAACCTCGTCGCAGTAGGCCTCCATCTTCGGGTCGCAGCAGTGGGAGTTCTTCATGACTTGGTCGATGACAAGCTGCAAGTCGCCACGAGCGTCGAGGCGCCGAACCCCTAGCTCGATGGCGATGCGCAACCCGTTAACCAGAGCCTCATACTCGGCCACGTTGTTTGACGTCGGGAAATGGAGGCGCAACACGTAGCGGAGGTGTTTCCCGAGGGGTGAGATGAAGAGCAGGCCCGCACCCGCTCCTGTTTTCATCAGCGACCCGTGAAATACATGGTCCAGAGTTCTGGTTGGATCGGAGCTGTTGGAAGCTGGGTGTTGACCCATTCAGCCATAAAGTCCGCCAAGACTTGGGACTTGATGGCCTTCCGAGGAGCGAACGAGATTGTCTCGCCCATGATCTCCACCGCCCACTTTGCAATCCTACCCGAGGCCTCTCGGCACTGGATGATCTCCCCCAGGGGGAAGGATGACACCACAGTCACCGGATGAGACTCGAAGTAGTGTCGCAACTTTTGCCGCGTCAGAATTACCGCGTACAGTAGCTTCTGAATTTGCGGGTAGCGGATCTTGGTCTCGGATAGCACTTCGCTGATGAAGTAAACCGGCCTCTGGACGAGCAATACATGCCCTTCTTCTTGTCTCTTGACCACGATCGTGACGCTGACCACCAAAGTGGTTGCGGCTATGTAGATCAAGAGGGCTTCTCCCGCAGCGGGGGGCACCAAGATGTGCGCGCTTGTAAGGAGCGCCTTTAAGTTCCCGAGGGCTTCCTCGGCCTCGGGGGTCCAAGTGAAGCGCTCGGTCTTCCTTAAGAGGCGGTACAGGGGTAGGCCTCTTTCGCCGAGGCACGAGATGAAGCGGCTCAGAGCCGTAAGGCATCCCATGACCCTCTGTACTCCTTTCAAGTCCTTGATAGGCCCCATGTTGGTGACGGCCGTGATTTTCTCCGGGTTGGCCTCGATGCCCCGCTTGGAGACGATGAACCCCAGGAGCATGCCTCGGGGGACTCCGAAGACACACTTCTCGGGATTGAGTTTTACGCCTTTCGCCTTGAGACACTTGAATGTCGTTTCAAGGTCAGAGAGGAGGTCGGAGGCTTTCCTCGTCTTGACTACGATGTCATCGACGTAAGCCTCGATCGTTCGGCCGATGTGCTCTCCGAACACGTGGTTCATGCACCTTTGGTATGTCGCGCCTGCATTCCTCAAACCAAATGGCATAGTAATATAGCAGTACATGCCAAAGGGTGTGATGAAAGAAGTCGCGAGCTGGTCGGACTCTTTCATCTTGATTTGGTGATACCCTGAGTAGGCATCGAGGAATGACAGGGTTTTGCACCCAGCAGTGGAATCCACGATTTTATCGATGCGAGGCAGAGGGTAGGGAACCTTCGGACATGCTTTGTTTAGACCAGTGTAGTCTACACACATCCTCCATTTCCCACCTTTCTTTCTCACAAGCACAGGGTTGGCTAACCATTCAGGATGGAATACCTCTTTGATGAACCCTGCGGCCATCAGCTTGTGGATCTCCTTGCCTATGGCTCTGCGCTTTTCTTCGTCGAATCGGCACAGAGGCTGCTTCACGGGTCGGGCTCTAGCTTGGATATCCAGCGAGTGCTCGGCGACATCGCTCAGTATGCCAGGCATGTTCGAGGGACTCCACGCAAAAACCTTGGTGTTCGCGTGGAGAAAGTCGATGAGCACTGCTTCCTATTTGGGGTCGAGCTCGGAGCCGATCCGGACTTGCTTGGAGGCGTCGTTGCTGGGGTCGAGAGGGATAGACTTAATCGCCTCTGCTGGTTCAATGTTGCCGGCATGGCGCTTCGCATCTGGCACCTCCTTGGAGAGGCACTCCAGGTCGGCGATGAGGGCCTCAGATTCGGCGAGGGCCTCAACGTACTCCATGCGCTCCACGTCGCATTCATACGCGTGTCGGTACGTGGATCCGACGGTGATGACCCCGTTGGGGCCCGACATCTTGAGCTTGAGGTAGGTGTAGTTGGGGACGGCCATGAACTTGGCATAGCATGGTCTCCCCAGCACTGCGTGGTAAGTTCCTCGGAACCCGACCACCTCAAACGTGAGGGTTTCCTTTCGGAAGTTGGAGGGAGTCCCGAAGCAGACGAGCAGATCGAGTTGTCCAAGGGGCTGGACGCGCTTCCCGGGGATGATCCCGTGAAAGGGCGCCGCACCGGCCCGGATCGTGGACAGATCGATCTGCAAGAGCTTGAGGGTCTCAGCGTAGATGATGTTGAGGTTGATGCCTCCGTCTATGAGGACCTTGGCGAGCCTGACGTTGCCGATGACGGGGTCGACAACGAGCGGGTACTTGTAACACTATAACAATCATCAAATAAAAATAATATATTTAGTTATTAATGGTATTTATGATAATAAATTTTCCATTTAAGTGTTTGTTATTTATTTCATTCAGAATGATTTTTTTATTGCTCATAAGTAAATTTGTAACACTATAACAATCATCAAATAAAAATAATATATTTAGTTATTAATGGTATTTATGATAATAAATTTTCCATTTAAGTGTTTGTTATTTATTTCATTCAGAATGATTTTTTATTGCTCATAAGTAATTTTTGATATTGAATATCATTTCTTCTTAAATTAAAATTCATATAAATAATAAATAAATATTAGTCCAAGAATTAATATGTTGTTTATAAATAATTTTGGTTTGATTATTATGATTTTTAGGGTTATTTTGAAATGTATTTTGAATTCGGAAAAGGAAAAGAAAAAAAAACAAAACCCTAACTAAATTGGCCCATTTGGCCCAGCAAGGAGCCGCGCCCTGCCCCTGGTGTCCAAGCCACCGCCGCCACCCTTCACTCTCTTTCTCTCTCTCCTCCCTTCTCTTCTCTCTCTGCTCTCTCCCAACGCACGCCGCCAGGAACCTGCAGCGCCGCACACGCCAAGCCCGCCTCCCCGCGCGCCACTCGGACCCGCCCTACAGCCGCGCGCCAGCGACCGTGTGACGTCCAGCTCCGGGACCGTGCACCGCGCGCCCAGCCGCTCGCCGAACTGGCTGCTCAGCGCCCTGCCCTGCGGTCGAGCAGCCGAGCTTGACCCGCCGAGCGACTAGCGCCCAAGGCCACCCGCGCCCTGCATCCACGACGCGAAGCCGCCGACCGATCCCGCCCCTGCACACCGAAGCCTGACCTCGCACCGTCCGTTTCTGCATCGCGTTAATGGAGATTTAACTCGTCTGTTCCTCTTCCTCCCCATTCCTCTCCCCGTTAGTGGTGATAATGACGACGTTAATGGCTTTGAAGACAGTCGTTTCTCTTCCCGTCTCTCCCTCTCCCCTCGCCTATAAAACGTGCTCGCCATCCCTGCTTTCACCGTCGCACACACTCCTCTGTTCTTCGCCTGCTCCTCACTTTCTCTCGTGTTCTCTTGTCGTGCGCCGCCCGTAGAGCCGGTCACCGTGTCCTTCATCGCCGGAGCAGCCGTGCTCGTCGCCGGACTGACCGCATCCGTACGCCGTTCCCCTGCTCGCCGGAGACGTGCCCGAACCCGTCCAAACCTCATCGTTTCCTGCCCGTCGAGCCGTTCACCGTCGTCCGTTCACTCAAGGTTGAAGTTAACCCACTGTTTTATTTTCTAAATCATATTTTGAATCTTGCGATTTATCGGTGTAACATTATGATGTGATTTGGTGATTTGTGTATGATTTTAGAGATTTCCGATGTACACGTGTAACAAAAATCGAACCTTGCGACAATATTTTAAAATGTGTATGATTTTATAGTTCTAAAAATGAACATGGTCACTATTCACTAACTCGGTGATTTTCATACTCGAAAACGTTTACAGATTTGATTTCGCTGTAGTGTGAGGAATAATAATGGTTAGTAGTATTTTAAATGTAAACATATTGACGTGAAGAAATTGAAATAGACACCAAGTCATGTATTTTCTAGTCGAATGAAAATATATATAGATTTTACTATTCCTAATAAAAGTATTCATAAGTATAACACTTAAGTACTTAGAGTTGGTAAAATATTTATGTGTGTAGTAATAACCATGAATATGTTATTAAAAGACTCATTTAGTAATTTAAAATTAATTCTTAGTATATTAATGTTAAAGGAATTAAACAAGTTTTAGTATACGTATAAATTCTATTTAGAAAAGAAAGGAGAAAACCGAAATAGTAGGATTTATAATGTTAAAATGACTTAACTAGGCACTCATACTTTTCTAATAAAGAAAATAATAGTTATGTTGATAAACATAGGTTTCTTACTAATGAAGTAGATAATTTGTTTCTAGTTTAAAATGACTTTTTTTAAATAGATATCATATTTAACAGGTTTCGTGTAAATGTTTAAGTATAGCCGTACTAAATAGTAATATGTCATATAACTTTTCTAATAATTATATAATGGCTTAATTAAGTGCTCACATTGTTATAACTAAAACAATAGTTAATAACATACCAATGAATATAATATTCATTTTAAATATTTAGGTCATATGTTTCGAAACTAAATGTAAAGATAAATAATAGAGTAATTATGTCCTCTCATAACCTAGTTAATTAGATTTATATTTATTTACAACTGGTTATATAGGCTTAATTTATCATTTAATCAAAATTAGTTCATATTATTTATATATGTGTCACTTAGTTTTTCCTAAAGAATAAACTAAGGAAATTAGTGTTCATGTTCTTTAATAACAATGTAAGTTTGTATATTGTTTTGTATATAGCTTTCTTAATAAAATATAGGACATGTACTTTCTAATAAAAATAAAATATAATTGTTTGTTCATTGTCTTTTTCATAAAAGTTCATTAAAGCATATATCATAACTTTCCATAAATAGGTGTTTAATAATAATAATGATCTTTTCACATAAAACCTATTTAGACTTATATCTTAATTTATCACAAGTGAAGGTTTAACAATGAATTATAATATGTTCCATAATGTTTACAAATAAATAACGTGTTTCGTAGCGCATTAACCTTAGATATAGAACATATATCTTTTATAAAAGGTTAAAAAGGTTTAGTAATGTTAAAACATGTTTTATCGTCTTATAAACCCTTAATATTAGACATATCACATATGACGATTTATAAAAGATTAATTTGGTGAACCTAATATTTGTATATTTTAAATTAAGATATTTTAAGCTTATGTCTTGTTTTGTAAAGTATATATCACACATTTTTGAAAAGAATATCTCTTATTATAACCATTACTTGCGACGTTTTTGAAAAGCGAACGCTCTTTTCGTTAGGCTTTCTTTTAGCTTTGCGTATGGTGAATGTTGTATGTTATTGAGTGGTGTTTGTTCTTCTTGTTTGTTTGTGTGATATTCAGTGGTTGATCTAGTAGTTAAGAATCAAGATCTATTCAGATCCGTGGAAGAGTCTCAAGTTTTCAATAAGCAAGGCAAGTGGACTTCTCCCTCTGCATACTCTGTTTGATCCTAAACAATACATTTAATAAAGTTTATTCTTTTGGATATATATATATGCATAATTTGACAGGTTACCTATTTAGATAACCTTTCCAACCTTATTCCTTGATCAAACCTGGGAATTATACTTTACATTTGTAGCTATGCTATTGCTACAACTTAACTTTATGCAGTCACTCCCGCTTATGATATTAATGTTACAAAATGGTAAGTTTACATTATTGTTGTTAACCCGATGGTTAAACAAGATTATTGCATATTAATTGGAACATGGAGTGACCACCCGGGAAAACAGTGCTACCATGAGAACTATCATGGCTCTGGTCTTGGCTAAATAACTAGGGAAGTCTTATGTTGGGTGTTGGTCGTGGTCGACCAGGAACATGGGCATCTGGCAAGCGCTTATAGTTCCGACTCAGGCAGATTGGATACGGGCATAGTTCCCAAAGCTTTACCCTGTAGTCTGGGCTATAAGTTGGTTACGGTAGGTGTACCTTATGCAGTTGACCATTTCCAGCATTTGCGTAATGAGGACTCTAGGGAGAAGCCTCGTAGTGAGACCCTGGCCATTCACCTCGGAAGTGAATACGGGTCTAGCTAACCCGGGCTAGAAGGGAATCGCGACTCATGGGTAAAGATGCGCCACCTCTGCAGAGTGTAAAACTGATATATCAGCCGTGCTCACGGTTATGAGTGGCCTGGACTCCTCACATGATAATTGAACTTGAAGATGGAAATAAATCGAGATCCGATGATCTGCCAATGGTTTGCTTAAGTGGTTTCACTTAAGTGTTTTTATATACTCTTATACCTTTGCTTAATGGGAATACTTGGGATTCACAATTATTAGTAAGACAGGTGTTGTTAATAAAATGTTGACCAACTAAAATGCTTACTGCTCAACCTTAGCCTCACCTTGTTACCTTGCATTAGTTTTCCCCCACTTGCTGAGCCCCGACCATAAGTGAGCTCACCCTTGCTTAATTTTGATCAGAAGTTGCAGATGAAGATATGATGCTGAACTTCATGGATGCTAGTCTAGTGATACCCCCGATCATCTTCCTATGGATGGATGTCCATATTTCGCTGTACTTTGATGAATAAAGGTTAAGACATTATGTCTGTTCGAAGTGTAATATGTTAATATAATCATTATTTACGCTCTTATGCATTGTTCTTTTGATATATTACACTTGTGACGTCAACATATGTGTGGAAATAGATCCTGGCACACATATGCCATGCACCCGACTCTGTCCCTTAGAAACGGGTGTGACAGAAGTGGTATCAAAGCAATGTGACCGTAGGTCGCTAGATTAGTTAGAAATGGAAAGCCCAGTCAGTCTTTCAAAGCCTGATATATTTTCTCCATAAAAACTTACTTTATATCAAAACTCGTCTCTTTTATCTTCAACCCTTCTTGTCTGATTCTTCATCTATCAGAAGGTTCTAATGAGAAGCATTGCAAGATGATCAAGCTAGGATTGCGGAACTTGAAGCAAAGTTTTCCAGAAGAAACCTTTTCGAAGCTATCAACGATGCCCTATCCTCTGTCTTATCCCCACTCCGCAAGAAGTTTTGCTATGGATCCTTTGGATCTATTACCAAACTTCTTGGCTAGGTTGATAGGATTGTTCTTTAGTATTAAGATTTTCGACTAGATCGGTAAAGACGATATTATATCATAGTGGTTTTCTAATCCCTAATATTGCTATATAATCCTTGACTTCTTATACTTTTGTTTTCTTGCCATTGTATTGCCACCCTTGCGCAATATGTACCTTGATATATTAAACTTTTGCCTCTCTACTTTTTTACTTGATAATGCTTTCTCCCTATTGAATTCTTATACTTTTGTTTTCTTGCCATTGTATTGTCATCCTTGGACAATATCCACCTCGAGATATTGAACCCTTTGTCTCTCTACTTGATAATGCCCTTGTATTTTGTATCCTTAAAAAAAGAAAAAAAACTTTCTCATATCCTTGGTTGTATAATTTATCCTCGCTTCACCAGTTAGTGGTTATCTTATTTCATTATTGGTCATTAACAATAATGTTTTGGTCTTGTCTAACTCCTTGATAATTCTTACCTGACTCCTTGACTTTATAATATCTTTCTTATTCCAAACCTTGTCTCACCTTTTGTTTTGGTTGAATGAGTAGAATTGGATTGTGTTGTGCTGGTATGCTTGAATTCATTGTTCTTTGTGTTCATGTTTGATTTGCTTCTTTGAAATGATTGTTGGTGTATTGTGTGACTTTTGTCCACAATGGCATCAGTTAGCTAGGTAAAACCTTAGATAAATGGTTTTTTCTGCTCTCTATAATCTGTCTTTGCTCAACCCTTTCGTCCATTCCATTCTTCCATACCCTTACAGATGTCAGACCTTGGAATGTCAACTACAAGAGATGTCACTAAATGCAAAGAATGCGGTGTGTTGGCAAGTCAAAACAACACTCTAAATAAAACAGCTGATGAACAGACATTGAAGACACAAAAGGATGCACAACCAAACCAACAAACAAGTGACCTTGGAACATGTTGTTGTTGTGAGTACTATGGAATTCCTTGTCGCCAGATCAGTACAAATGAAAGTGAAAGTACAAAACAGAAGAACCGAATTTTATTTTCTGACATAAACAGACAAATGTCTCCTCAAGAACAACTAATAGCATATTCTCTCATACCTAATGCACTGTCAGTTGATGAATTGCAAAGTATTCCAAAAAGGAAACATCACAAGGATGCCCATCCCCAAGAAGAAACACATGAGTGTTACATTGATGGATGGACTATTACTTGCACACAGTTTCAGCCTCGTCGTCGCATCAGGTCCAAGAAACAAAAAGGGAAACATGGAAAAAGTCAAGACATAACTTCAAGAAAAGCTTGCTATCAATGTGGACGTGAAGGTCATTACTTCCGTAACTGTCCTGAGAAGAGTTCACTACAGATCACCTCCGAGATGAAGCTATCTCAGTCTTTAGACATGGAATATGAACAAAAATGCACAGAAACTTCTACCAACAACGTAAAGACAACTCCACCATGTAACTTATCAAGTCGTGCTTGCTTTGGCTGTGGTAATACCGGCCATCTTGTTAATGGTTGTCCTAAGAAAGATGTGGAGATCAATAAGGTCCAAAAGAAAAGACAACACCCTCAAACCCATGCATCAACAAAGAATAAACAACGGAAAGAGACCACATGAAAGATAAGTTATGCAGTGACAGGAACCATTCCATATGATGATGCAGTAATTTTTGGAACACTAGTCATTCACTCAACTGTCGCCACCGTATTGTATGATCCTCGTACAACACATTCTTTTATCAGTGCCTAGTTTGCAACAAAGTATGGTATCTTTAAGTGTCCCTTAAGATCAAGAAAGACCATCAGTGCACCCGAAGGAAAAATGTTAGTAAACTACATATGTCCAAAAGTAAGTATTAAAATCAATGGTATAGATTTTTCCAGTTGATCTCCTAGTGATAGAATCAATGGGAAAGGATGTGATTCTTGGAAAGAATTGGTTACAAAGAACTAAAGCAGTAATCCAACATACTGAGAGAACCATATGTTTGGAAACTCCATCTGGAGAAACAACAGTAGTTGAAGACAACCGACCTCCAGCTCAGATTGGTACATCTATCAAGGACGAATAATATGTCGTTTAGCTAAAAGGAGTATGTCTCACGAAAAAAATGTCAAGTTGTTGCCCCTTTCAAGATTTGTAATCGTGCTAAGTGATATATGAATAAATTTGGAGAATATCTCGCACCTATTGTGTTTTGCCTCTTTATAAAGAAAATAAAGTATGGTGTCATCTACTATATGCAAACAATGTGATGCTCTACTCTAGTTGCCCTAAAGTCCCACTCAAGTCTTTCTCTCAATTTGTGCTCAAAGAAATACTGTTGGATCAGAAAGATGATTTGGATATCATGCTCTGAAATCTATAAGGTTCAAAAGATCTTTGTTAAGGATTATAACACTTGTACACTTTTGTAGTATGATGAAGCTAGGAGAAATATGAAACCATCCTTGTTCCTTGACTAATCTTATCTTGGAAAAGTTATGTTCGCTCTTTATCTTAATGTCATACAAGCCTCTTATGCAGTCTGTCTCACTAACTCTTTTACCCTCTGACTAGATGATGAACCCCAACGGAAATGAAGTAAATGGTGCCAATGACAATACCCCTACCTTAATAACTATGAATGAGAAAAATGAGTCACAGAGATATTCGATGAATGGAATGAAGAACAACAAAAGGAATAGAAAAATGTTTGGATACATGATTAGTCCACCTCAACCACAAGCAAAAGCTACGAAACACATGGATATCCAAACAGAAGAATCAAGTCAGGCTCAGCTATATGAGATACAGACACCCAGTCAACCCTCACCCCCTGTTGGTCAAACAAAGTTGACTCGCAAAGAACTCAAAGCAAGAGGTGCTTGCTACTACTGCAAAAACGAAGGACATCTCATTCGCGAATGCCCCAAGAAGCGTCTAGACCGAATAAAGAAGAAAGCTGCCAAGCATGACCTAAGCAATAGTTCAGAAGACCCACCATTCTATAAGTATGATGATGAAGGACGCATGATTAGTATACATTTTGGAGCAAAGAAGTAAGGAAGTTCCTTAAGTTTGGAAGAGTTCAATGAGAACTAAGAACCTACAAATAAACCATGTATCTCCCTTGCTTTCGTGCTAGCCTTTTTTAATCTCGAGGACGAGATTCTTTTTAAGAGGGGTAGATTTGTAACACTATAACAATCATCAAATAAAAATAATATATTTAGTTATTAATGGTATTTATGATAATAAATTTTCCATTTAAGTGTTTGTTATTTATTTCATTCAGAATGATTTTTTTATTGCTCATAAGTAATTTTTAATATTGAATATCATTTCTTCTTAAGTTAAAATTCACATAAATAATATAATAAATATTAGTCCAAGAATTAATATGTTGTTTATAAATAATTTTGGTTTGATTATTATGATTTTTAGGGTTATTTCGAAATGTATTTTGAATTCGGAAAAGGAAAAGAAAAAGAAAAAAACAAAACCCTAACTAAATTGGCCCATTTGGCCCAGCAAGGAGCCGCGCCCTGCCCCTGGTGTCCAAGCCGCCGCCGCCACCCTTCACTCTCTTTCTCTCTCTCCTCCCTTCTCTTCTCTCTCTGCTCTCTCCCAACGCACGCCGCCAGGAACCTGCAGCGCCGCACACGCCAAGCCCGCCTCCCCGCGCGCCACTCGGACCCGCCCTGCAGCCGCGCGCCAGCGACCGTGCGACGTCCAGTGCCGGGACCGTGCACCACGCGCCCAGCCGCTCGCCGAACCAGCTGCTCAGCGCCCTGCCCTGCGGTCGAGCAGCCAAGCTTGACCAGCCGAGCGACTAGCACCCAAGGCCACCCGCGCCCTGCATCCACGACGCGAAGCCGCCGACCGATCCTGCCCCTGCACACCGAAGCCTGACCTCGCGCCGTCCGTTCCTGCATCGCGTTAATGGAGATTTAACTCATCCGTTCCTCTTCCTCCTAATTCCTCTCCCCGTTAGTGGTGATAATGACGACGTTAATGGCTTTGAAGACAGTAGTTTCTCTTCCCGTCTCTCCCTCTCCCGTCGCCTATAAAACGTGCTCGCCATCCCTGCTTTCACCGTCGCACACACTCCTCTGCTCTTCGCCTGCTCCTCACTTTCTCTCGTGTTCTCTTGCCGTGCGCCGCCCGTAGAGCCGGTCACCGTGTCCTTCATCACCGGAGCAGCCGTGCTCGTCGCCGGACTGACCGCATCCGTACGCCGTTCCCCTGCTCGCCGGAGACGTGCCCGAACCCGTCCAAACCTCGTCGTTTCCTGCTCGTCGAGCCGTTCACCGTCGTCCCTTCACTCAAGGTTGCAGTTAACCCACTGTTTTATTTTCTAAATCATATTTTGAATCTTGTGATTTATCGTTGTAACATTATGATGTGATTTGGTGATTTGTGTATGATTTTAGAGATTTCCGATGTACACGTGTAACAAAAATCGAACCTTGCGACAATATTTTAAAATGCGTATGATTTTATAGTTCTAAAAATGAACACGATCACTATTCACTAACTCGGTGATTTTCATACTAGAAAACGTTTACATATTTGATTTCGCTGTAGTGTGAGGAATAATAATGGTTAGTAGTATTTTAAATGTAAACATATTGACGTGAAGAAATTGAAATAGACACCAAGTCATGTATTTTCTAGTCGAATGAAAATATATATAGATTTTACTATTCCTAATAAAAGTATTCATAAGTATAACACTTAAGTACTTAGAGTTGGTAAAATATTTATGTGTGTAGTAATAACCATGAATATGTTATTAAAAGACTCATTTAGTAATTTAAAATTAATTCTTAGTATATTAATGTTAAAGGAATTAAACAAGTTTTAGTATACGTATAAATTCTATTTAGAAAAGAAAGGAGAAAACCGAAATAGTAGGATTTATAATGTTAAAATGACTTAACTAGGCACTCATACTTTTCTAATAAAGAAAATAATAGTTATGTTGATAAACATAGGCTAATGAAGTAGATAATTTGTTTCTAGTTTAAAATGACTTTTTTAAATAGATATCATATTTAACAGGGTTCGTGTAAATGTTTAAGTATAGCTGTACTAAATAGTAATATGTCATATAACTTTTCTAATAATTATATAATGGCTTAATTAAGTGCTCACATCGTTATAACTAAAACAATAGTTAATAACATACCAATGAATATAATATTCATTTTAAATATTTAGGTCATATGTTTCGAAACTAAATGTAAATAAATAATAGAGTAATTATGTCCTCTCATAACCTAGTTAATTAGATTTATATTTATTTACAACTGGTTATATAGGCTTAATTAATCGTTTAATCAAAATTAGTTCATATTATTTATATATGTGTCACTTAGTTTTTCCTAAAGAATAAACTAAGGAAATTAGTGTTCATGTTCTTTAATAATAATGTAAGTTTGTATATTGTTTTGTATATAGCTTTCTTAATAAAATATAGGACATGTACTTTCTAATAAAAATAAAATATAATTGTTTGTTCATTGTCTTTTTCATAAAAGTTCATTAAAGCATGTATCATAACTTTCCATAAATAGGTGTTTAATAATAATAATGATCTTTTCACATAAAACCTATTTAGACTTATATCTTAATTTATCACAAGTGAAGGTTTAACAATGAATTATATTACGTTCCATAATGTTTACAAATAAATAACGTGTTTCGTAGCGCATTAACCTTAGATATAGAACATATATCTTTTATAAAAGGTTAAAAAGGTTTAGTAATGTTAAAACATGTTTTATCGTCTTATAAACCCTTAATATTAGACATATCACGTATGACGATTTATAAAAGATTAATTTGGTGAACCTAATATTTGTATATTTTAAATTAAGATATTTTAAGCTTATGTCTTGTTTTGTAAAGTATAGATCACACATTTTTGAAAAGAATATCTCTTATTATAACCATTACTTGCGACGTTTTTGAAAAGCGAACGCTCTTTTCGTTAGGCTTTCTTTTAGCTTTGCGTATGGTGAATGTTGTATGTTATTGAGTGGTGTTTGTTCTTCTTGTTTGTTTGTGTGATATTCAGTGGTTGATCTAGTAGTTAAGAATCAAGATCTATTCAGATCCGTGGAAGAGTCTCAAGTTTTCAATAAGCAAGGCAAGTGGACTTCTCCCTCTGCATACTCTGTTTGATCCCAAACAATACATTTAATAAAGTTTATTCTTTTGGATATATATGCATAATTTGATGGGTTACCTATTTAGATAACCTATCCAACCTTATTCCTTGATCAAACCTGGGAATTATACTTTACATTTGTAGCTATGCTATTGCTACAACTTAACTTTATGCAGTCACTCCCGCTTATGATATTAATGTTACAAAATGGTAAGTTTACATTATTGTTGTTAACCCGATGGTTAAACAAGATTATTGCATATTAATTGGAACATGGAGTGACCACCCGGGAAAACAGTGCTACCATGAGAACTATCATGGCTCTGGTCTTGGCTAAATAACTAGGGAAGTCTTATGTTGGGTGTTGGTCGTGGTCGACCAGGAACGGGGGCATCTGGCAAGCGCTTATAGTTCCGACTCAAGCAGATTGGATACAGGCATAGTTCCCAAAGCTTTACCCTGTAGTCTGGGCTATAAGTTGGTTACGGTAGGTGTACCTTATGCAGTTGACCATTTCCAGCATTTGCGTAATGAGGACTCTAGGGAGAAGCCTCGTAGTGAGACCCTGGCCATTCACCTCGGAAGTGAATACGGGTCTAGCTAACCCGGGCTAGAAGGGAATCGCGACTCATGGGTAAAGATGCGCCACCTCTGCAGAGTGTAAAACTGATATATCAGCCGTGCTCACGGTTATGAGCGGCCTGGACTCCTCACATGATAATTGAACTTGAAGATGGAAATAAATCGAGATCCGATGATCTGCCAATGGTTTGCTTAAGTGGTTTCACTTAAGTGTTTTTTATATACTCTTATACCTTTGCTTAATGGGAATACTTGGGATTCACACTTATTAGTAAGACAGGTGTTGTTAATAAAATGTTGACCAACTAAAATGCTTACTGCTCAACCTTAGCCTCACCTTGTTATCTTGCATTAGTTTTTCCCCCACTTGCTGAGCCCCAACCATAAGTGAGCTCACCCTTGCTTAATTTTGATCAGAAGTTGCAGATGAAGATATGATGCTGAACTCCATGGATGCTAGTCTAGTGATACCCCCGGTCATCTTCCTATGGATGGATGTCCATGTTTCGCTGTACTTTGATGAATAAAGGTTAAGACATTATGTCTGTTCGAAGTGTAATATGTTAATATAATCGTTATTTACGCTCTTATGCATTGTTCTTTTGATATATTACACTTGTGACGTCAACATATGTGTGGAAATAGATCCTGGCACACATATGCCATGCACCCGACTCTGTCCCTTAGAAACGGGTGTGACAGTACTTTCCTGGGCTCGGCACGCGGTCGGGGTGGTCGCGTTGGTCGAAGGTGATGGGCTTGTTGGACTAGTCTAGGTAAACTGGCGCCGCCACCTTCACCGAGCAGACCTCCCGGCGCTCCTGCTTGCGGTGCCAAGCCGAGGCGTTCGCCACTTGCCCACCATAATTCATGAAACAGTCGTGGACCTCGGGGAACTCCTCTGCCTTGTTGCCCTCCTTCTTGTCGTTGTCGTGGCCTCTGCCACCTTCTGCCGGGGGCCCGGTCTTATGGAAGTAGCGCCGAAGCATGACGCATTCCTCGAGGGTGTGCTTGACGGGGCCCTGATGATAGGGGCACGAATCCTTGAGCATCTTGTCGAACAAGTTGGCCCCTCCGGGAGGCTTCCGAGGGTTCCTGTGCTCGGTGGCGGCGACAAGATCTGCGTCGGCGGCGTCGCGTTTCGCTTGCGACTTCTTCTTGGCCTTCTTCTTCGTGCCGCGCTGGGCGGACGCCTCGGGGACGTCTTCCTGCTGGCGTCCCTGAGGCTGCTTGTCCTTCCGGAAGATGGCCTCAACCGCCTCCTGACCAGAGGCGAACTTGGTGGCGATGTCCATCAACTCGCTCGCCCTGGTGGGAGTCTTGCGACCCAGCTTGCTCACCAGGTCGCGGCAAGTGGTGCCGGCGAGGAACGCGCCGATGACATCTGAGTCGGTGATGTTGGGCAGCTTGGTGCGCTGCTTCAAAAATCGCTGGATGTAGTCCCGCAGGGATTCTCCTGGCTGCTGGCGGCAGCTTTGGAGATCCCAGGAGTTCCCAGGGCGCGCGTATGTGCCCTGGAAGTTTCTAGCGAAGGCTTTAACCAAGTCATCCTAGCTGGAGATCTGCGTAGAAGGTAGATGCTCCAACCAGGCACGGGCGGCGTCGGAGAGGAACAGGGGGAGGTTACGGATGATGAGGTTGTCATCGTTCGTTCCACCTAGCTGGCAGGCCAGCCGGTAGTCCGCAAGCCACATTTCCGGCCTTGTTTCCACCGAGTACTTGGTGATGGTAGTCGGGGCTCGGAACCGGGTCGGGAACGGCGCCCGCCGTATGGCCCGGCTAAAGGCTTGCAGACCAGGCGGTTCGGGCGAGGGGCTCCGATCCTCCCCGCTGTCGTAGCGTCCACCACGCCTGGGGTGGTAGCCTCGGCGCACCTTCTCATCGAGGTGGGCTCGACGGTCGCGGTGGTGGTGCTTGTTGCCGAGGCGACCCGGGGCTGCAGGCGTCGCGTCCCGCGTGCGCCCAGTGTGGACCGAGGCTTCCCGCATGAATCGGAAAGTCACGGCGCGATGCTCCGGGGGTACCCTTGCCTTTGGGAGGCAGAGCTCTTGGTCCGTCGGACCGCGGCATCCTCCAGGAGATTCTTGAGTTCTCCCTGGATACGCCGCCCCTCGGTGGTGGATGGCTCCGGCATCACTCGGAGTAGTATTGCCGCTGCAGCCAGGTTCTGGCCGACCCCACTGGAAGCCGGGGGCAGCCTTGCCCTAGCATCGTCAGCGATGTGGTGCTGGACATCCTGGGCCAGATGACGCGCTTCTCCGGCTAGTGCTCGGCCTGCCCACTCCTGCCCGATGTTCTGCCGGAGCTGCACAAGTTGTCCTGCTTCCTCGTCGAGCTTGGCCTGCATCTCGCGGATTTGCTCGAGCTGTGTGTCCTGACCCCCCGCAGGGACTGGGACCACAGCTAGCTCCCATAGGATGTCAACGCGAGGCGCAGGCCTAGGGGGATCATCGTCCTCCGGCAAACCAAGGTGGTTGCCTTCGTCGTGACCCCCCAGATCGACGTGGAAACATTCGCGACTTGGACCACAACCTTCATCGTCAAGGCTGTGGCCATCATCGGAGCAATCGGAGAGGCAGTAGTCACATGCGGTCATGAAGTCTCGCATGGCGCTAGGATTACCGAGCCCAGAGAAATCCCAACCAGAGTCGGGCTCGTCGTCTTCCTCGAAGCCCGGAGCCCGTAGGTCGAAACGGTCGTCAGTCGGTCCCAGGTTGACCACATATGGTACCCCGGAAGGTTAGGATATGCCTTTATGAAAGCGTCCACCGAAGCGGGGTCGCTTGGCGGATCGAAGCTGAATCTAAAAGGCACAGGGTGGAAAACAGACTGTACCTCCTGATCGACGGACGGTGACAAAGTCACGTAGGGGACGGACTGCACCGTTATCTCAGGTACGAGGCTAACGCCCAGCAAGTCCTTCGCGAGCGTGCTGGCATCATCCGTCCGCTTGGGGTTGGCATGTTGCGGGGAAACGACGCCCGTCTTCGTCTCAGACACGAGGTCAACGCCCGACGTGTCCCCCGCTGGGGCGCCGGCATCGTTGACTCGCTCAACAGCCGACGAGGTGCCGCCTCATGCTTGGCCATGGTTGCCCCACCTCCTTCTCCTGCGGCGAGGAAGGCGACGGGACAAACCCGGATGTTGCTTTTCCGCCATGGAGGGAAGACGTCGCCGAGTCCGCCGCCGCTTGGCGGGCTGACGGCCGTCGTTGTCGCGCGGCGGAGGAAGGAGTACCATGTCGTAGCTGCCGTCGAGGGACATGAACTCGAGACTCCCGAAACGGAGCATCGTCCCGGGTTGAAGAGGTTGCTGGAGACTACCCATCTAGAACTTGACGGGAAGTTGTTCGTCAACACGCAGCAGGCCCCTACCTGGCACGCCAACTATCGACGTTTCGACCCCGGGGGGTCCCTGGACCGACGAGTAAAATGTCGATGCGTGCCCTAGCCTAGATGGGTTAGCGCGAGACGGAACACAGAGGGGGGTGGGAAAACCGCGGCTTCGTGTTGTCCTGCGGTAGAGTGGATGCGCTTGTAGTAGGGGGTTACAAGCGTTCGCGAGGGAGAGAGAGAGAGAGAGAGAGCCTATTCGTCAGCCCGTCCTCCCGCGCGACCACCCTCCTCGTACGAGGGCCCTGGACCTTCCTTTTATAGATGTAAGGAGAGGGTCCATGTGTACAATGGGGGGTGTAGCAATATGCTAACGTGTCCGGCAGAGAGGAGCCAGAGCCCTATGTATATGCCAACGTGGCTGTCGGAGAGGTGCTAGAGCCCTGTGCATGCGATGTCGTGGCCGTCGGAGGAGCGCTTGAGCCCTGTAGAAGCACAGCTGTCGGGGCTGTCGGGACCTTGCTGATGTCTCCTTGCTTCCGTAAGGGGCTGAGAGCCGCCGTCGTCATGGGCGCACACGAGGAGCCATCATTACTTGTCACCGAGGCGAGCCTGGATGGGACGCCGGTCTTGTTCCCCCGTAGCCTGAGCTAGCTAGGGGTAGGGCAATAATGTACCCCCTGCGGCGTGGTCGGTCCGAGCCCAAGGTCGGGCGAGGCGAAGACTCCTCCTGAGGCTGAGGCCGGGGTCGGGTAAGGACGCGATTCCTCCCGAGGTCGAGGTTGAGTCCGAGCCCTGGGGTCGGGCGAGGCGGAGACCGCCTTCCGAGATCGAGGTTGAGGCCGAGCCTTGGGGTCGGGCGAGGCGGAGACCACCTTCCGAGGCCGAGGCGGGGGCCGAGCCCTGGGGTCGGGCGAGGCGGAGCTTCCTGTGGCGCCTGAGGCTGGACTCGGCTGCTGTCAGCCTCACCCTGGCGGGTGGCACAACAGTCGGAGCAGGGCAGGCAGTGCTGTTTTCCTGTCAGGTCAGTCAGTGGAGGGGCGAAGTGACTGCGGTCACTTCGGCCCTGTCGACTGAGGAACGCGCGTCAGGATAAGGTGTCAGGCGATCCTTGCATTGAATGCTTCTGCGATATGGTCGGTCGGGCGAGTCGAGGGTGTGCCCGTTGCTTGAGGAGGCCCTCGGGCGAGGCGTGAATCCGCCTGGGTCTACTGTTCTTGCCCGAGGCTGGGCTCGAGTGAGGCGAGATCGCGTCCATTGAGTGGACGGAGCCTTGACCTGAATTGCGCCCATCAGGCTCTGCAGCTTGTGCTGATGGTGATTACCAGCCGAGTTTAAGAGTGTTGGGGGTACCCCTAATTATGGTCCCCGATAATGGGTGAAGATTTTAACACGCAGGTGTTACCCGACCCAAAGTTTCGCGGGTGTGGGTGCGGGTTTCTATTTTAACCCGCGATTAACCGCACCCGACCCGAAACTCGGTTTATTCTTTATTTTGCGCAAAAATCAATTAAGATATAATAATAAATATTTTTAATAAGTAAATTGGCTAATAATTTATGATTTTTTGATGCTACTCAACATAAAAAGTTTAAAATTCGTACAATAACTCAACTTTTGTTGCTACTTAATTTCGTATTGCTAAATTATTATTTAAAATTTACACTCAGTAAAACCAGCTTGACCCGAAACCCGATAGGTTCGGATGCGGGTTTGAAATTGTACCGCGGTCCGCGAGTGCGACCGTGGCGCGTGCTTCGGTAGTCTTCACAGATGCGATCGTGGATGAGTTTTTGCTCCACCCGATCTGAACCCGACCCATTGTCATCACTGTACGGTAATTTTTCATGATTTAAATGTTTCTTCACAATCATTTGAGCCCTTAATTAATTTCAGTTTAAAATAAATATAAATAGAACTCATCTTAATCCGATCCCTAAATTTTACAGTCTAAATTTTAGAGTCCGTTACCAATTATTTTAAAATCAGTTTCTATCCCTCTATTTTCTAAAAACTGGTTATACAAATAGTTGGGTGGGATGTTCAGAACTTAGTTTCTATCTTTTTATACATGATTACTATTATACTCTTCCTCTATTTAAAAAAGGTAATAGATGTAAATTTCATAAAACCAAGGATATAATTAAATAAACAAAATCTGATTTTAGCTAGAGAAGTGTAGTTTCTTATTTTTTAAAAACTGGAAATATAGTTTCTACAAACTAAAACATAAACTAGTATATTTTGGAACTACTTTAGTTTCTCCAAACGAGTGCGTCCTATGGCAACGATTCAAATCGGCATAGCCATAGCCTGGAGCGGCGTAGACATTCCGAGTGTCACCCCAAGATTCTCCGACATGTCCACCCCGTTCCTTTCAACATCAGCCGGAAGCCTCCACTCGAACCGGTGGAGCAAGGTCGCGAGCATCAGATGCACCATGCGAGCGGCCAGCGGCAGGCCGGGGCATATCCTCCGGCCAGCCCCAAACGGGAGCAGATCGAAGTCCCTGCCGCGGAAATCGACCTCCTTCTCCAGGAACCTCTCCGGCATGAACTTCTCTGGCTCGGCCCACCGCGCGGGGTCCTGACCGATCGCCCACACGTTCACCAGGACGCGCGTGCCCTTCGGCACCGTGTATCCTCTGACCTCCGTCGTCGTCTCGGCTTGGCGGGGCAGGAGCAGTGGCGCCGGAGGGTGGAGGCGGAACGTCTCCTTCACGACGGCCTGGAGCCACTTGAGCTGCCCGACGTCGGATTCCTCCACCTCTTGTTTGGAGCCGATCACTTCCACGAGCTCGTCACGAGCCTTCGCCATCGACGAGGGGCTCTGTAGTAGCTCGGCCATCGCCCATTCTATTGTGGCTGCGCTTGTATCACTCCCAGCAGTGAATAAATCCTGCGAGTAGAGTTAGTTATGAGTAAAACCGAATTTATGCATGGTAAAACACAAACTGAAAAGCAACAGCGTAGGTTATATTTTCTGACTCTTGTTTTTTTCTTAACTGTACGTTGATCAGACTTGTTATCTAATTCTACCCGGGACTGAAGAAAAATGTTACCCTTATCTTTGAATAAGATGGAGTCTCTAAGTATCTTTCTAAAATCCGCTCTACAATCAATATTTAAAGACTTGTTTAAATGAAATTCATGTTCCATATATTTTCGCTTTTATAAGTTCAACTATTCATCTCTGTCTTCCTTTATTGTTGTATAATAGGGGCGCTCATAAGAACCTGTCACATTGTTGTTGTGTACTGCGCGCACAGGTTGTCGAAAGAGCAAACCTCTGAAACTCTGTTCACGCATACAGATTGTCGGAAGATCACGTCTTTGAAACTATGACTTGTACATATAGACGGGCAATCAAGTTTTTGGATTGTGCATCGGCGTGATTGCTCGATTTATCGCACGTCTAGTTCTGCTGTTCGCGTACAAGACAATCAACTATTTCAACTGTTTTGTGGTGGTATCTTACTCACGTTGTCGCTGTCTACTTTCATGCTTAGTTTAGAAACTCAAATTGATTCAGTCGAGATTGAGGGCTAGTTTAGAAACTCAAATCCTCTTCGAAATTGAAAAGGGTTGGACAGGATTTCCACCCCAATCCCCTCCAATACCGAAATGAATTTGAGTTTCCCAAAGTAACCCTAAGGAGATTGAAGGGATTAAATTTTTTCCTAATTAAAATTGAATAGAAAGGGGTTTAATCTCGTTCAATCTCTTCCGATTCATGTGCAACCGAACAAAGCCTCCGGGTTGGAGAGGGTCAAGAAAAAATAAACTAATTTCTCTCTCAATTATGAATATTACTTCATCCTCAGATGGTAGTGATCAGTGCCGGCCCTGAGGGGGGCAAAGGGGTCGTCGCCCCGACACCCAAGTCCATAGGGCCCAATTCTAGATATATATAGTCAGACCATAAAAAAACTTTTAAGGCAACACTGTAATATGTATCTTTTTTATTTACTCGTTGTTTGATATGTTTTTATATGCATGTTGAGTGTTTATATTGGTAATGTTTATCTATAAAAATAATTAAAAAAAATCTCTGTTTTAAATTTTGTCACGAGCCCCTATAAATCTTAGTAGTGATGGCCATTGTGACCTCTATGCACTACATTAAGGTGGTGTTTGGTTCTAGCATTGAATGTTTAAATAACAATTACGGATATTAAATATAATTTAATTACAAAACTAATTATATATTTGAAGACTAAACGGCGAGACCAATTTACTAAACTTAACTAATACATGATTAATAATTGTCTAATGTAGCATCACATGAAAGAATCCTGGACCAAATAGATTTAATAGATTCATATTGTCATTTAGTATCTATCTATGTAATTAGTTTTATAATTATATCTTGCCATTTAGTGTTCATTAGTGTTAGCGGTCATTGCTAATTAGATATTTGAATATTATATTTAAATAAGTATTAAATATTATATTAAAAGTATATTCTATAATTAAATTATATTTAATACTTATAACTAATATTCAAACATCCAATACAATAGGGTTAAAGCTTAGCCTCGAGGAACCAAACGACTAATATTCAGACTAGTTCGCAATGTCCACTAGCGAAAACAGGGCTGGTGGGTACGTTGTAGAGATTCGAAGACTACTTGGCAATGTCCAGTTGTCCACTAGCGAAAACAGGTCTCGTGGGTACGCTGTAGCGATTCGTTTTCTATTCTCTATGATTAAAATTATGATCGATATCATGTTTGTTAATTGATTTATGATTACATTATACATTTACATATATTAGTAAATTTCTGTATTAAATTTGATAACGAATTTGTCTAATTTTGCAACATATTGTATGTCGTTCAGGAGAGTTACCGTAAGCAATGACAGCAGAGTTTGCCGATCGAAGCCCCGGTCATCCTCCGCGCCGCGGTAGTCAAGCAACAGGTCCAGAAAGTCGTTCTTGGGTGGATCCCCGGCGGCACGCTCCTGCACGCGCCGCTCAATCTGCTCGTCGAAAATGGCGTGCAGCTTCTTGAACACCCTCACGAGGCGCGCCCTAATCCGCTGCGGGTCCAAGGGCGCGATTGCCGGGAAGAAGTCCGACAAGTTGGGCGCCCCGACGGCCATCGGGAATTCCTCGATCACCGCCATGAACTCACCCGACGCGCCGCGGTCATCAAGGTCCGCAAGGTCGTCGGAGAAGATGGTGCAGGAGAGCAGGTTTAGGGCTGTCGTGAAGGCCACGCGGCGGACGTCGACGGCCGCGCCTTCGCGCGCCAGCCCGGCCACGTGCGACACGAGCCGCTGCACCTTGTCGCGGCGGAGGGCCTGGTGCGCGTCGAGGCGCTGCGGCGCGAAGAGCTCCGCGGAGCACACCTTGCGCAGGGCGCGCCACAGGGGGCTCCCCGGCGGGAGCCAGCCCATGGAGCGGTGGTCGTGCGCGCACGCCCGGGCGGCGTCCGGCACGGAGCGCGTGGAGAAGACGGCGTCGTGGCGCTGGAGGACGTCGCGCGCGGCGTCCGCGGAGGACGCGACGACCGTGGTGACCACCCCGAGACGCAGCGCCATGAGCGGGCCGTGGCGGGCCGCGAGTCGCGCGAGGGAGCGGTGTGGGCGGGAGCCGAGGTCGAGGAGGTTGCCGACGAGAGGCAGCGGGCGGGGGCCCGGGGGCAGGTTGTGGCGGCTGCGGGCGAAGAAGAAGTGGAGGTACAGGGAGGAGACGATGAGGATGGAAGATATCAGCGTGTAGAGGTAGAAGAACTCCATGGTGAGCTACTGAGCTGAGCTCTGTGGCACGTGCGCATTACTATGCGACGTGGTCTCGTTCTTGTAGAGGCGGACGCCGGACAAGCTCCACGGCACGAGTAATAAATAATAAAACGTCTGAGGATTTTTTTTTTAATTTTGCTGGCTGCTACGCTACGGACCGCATGATTGGTTGAGCTCTGGCTGCTAAGCTACGGATAGTGATTGATCGAGCAGTAATATCTACGTACGACTATCGCCGAAAAAATCTTACCAATAACAATATACTACCTCCGTTTTTAACATTTATCGTTTGTTAATTTATTTTTAACTAAACTATAAAAAACGGAAGTATTTCACAACAAAAAGGATGCGCCGCGTGTCTTTGATGATGGCCGCGTGACGACAACGTCGACATGGACATTAGGACGGAAACTAATATGAGGACTCTATCCACCTTCTAGTATATATGTGTTGATATACCTATAGTTTCTACATTGCTATCGTCAAAACTTGACATTTCTCTTCGTAATTCCTGTTGTTGTCAGTTGTCACCAAAGTTGACATTTCTCTTCATAACCCCTATTAGGGCTTGTTCGCTTTCCTCTCAATTCATGTGGATTAGGTGGGATTGAATGAGTTTAAATCCCGAACAAGTCAAAATCCTTCATATTTTTTTTTCCAATCTTATCCAATCCACATGAGACAGAAATAACCGAACAAACCCTTAGGCTTTGTTCGTTTACACCAATCCCGCTCTGGATTAGCATGGATTGGAATTAAATCCATGTCTCAATCCATGTCCCAAAATAATCCATGATTACTTAAATTTTTTTATTCGGTTAAACCCATCATGGAATATAACCCAAAGGTTTGGGAATTTTTTAAACTATGGAAGACATGGATTCTATCCATAGCCCATTAGGTATGGAACAAATCCATGAGATATTGCACAAGTTTACATTAGAATCCATGGATCAAAAGAATAACTAGCTTTGAAAGTCACATGGATTTGTTGATGGATTTAATCTCACCATGGGATTGGGTGTGAGATATGGATTCACCCAATCCATACCCGGATTAAATCCATAGTGGGATTATATCCCATGTAACCGAACAAGGCCTTAGTTGGTTTCTCACTCCACGAGAAATATCGCCAACTTGGCAATTGCGTTCACCCAAGCACTGGAATTGTTTTGGAAACATAGCCAATAGCCTCTTCTGTGTGTCTCTCTTTCTCTGAGTCTATCAAGTCATTTGCACGTTTCTCCTTTTTTTTTCCTCACCTTTTTTCTTTACCGGAAGCATGCTTTATGAACGGGACGCCACAATCCACTTGATGGTAAAAGTAAAAATGCATCAATCAAAGGTGATTGACAGCTCGTGTGAGTCATGACGCTCATGCATGGAGAGTGGAGTCCTGAGTTCATGCATAGGGCGGGAAACGAGCCGAGTCGACTGTTCGAGCTCAACTCATCCATTGCACGAGCTCAAGAATAAAACTCAGCTTAGTTTAAAGGTGGCTTGCGAGCCACATCATTATTAATATTAGCATTATAAAATAGTTAAAATATATAAATATAAAATATAAAATCATCATTCAATATTATGAGTAATATAAATTATGAATGTCATAAATTCATCACCAAAAGCTAAGAAATTATCATATTATCCATAGAATTATCCAATATCATTGTTATTTTATGAATTAATTGATTTGGCAAGATTGATCTATAAAAGATGAATGTGATTGTTGATAGTCGCCTAGAGGGGGATGAATAGGGCAAAACTAAAATTCTCAAAAATAATCACAACTACAAGCCGGGTTAGCGTTAGAAATATAAACGAGTCCGCGAGAGGGCGTAAAAACAAATCGCAAACGAGTAAAGCGGTGAGACACAAGGATTTGTTTTACCGAGGTTCGGTTCTCGCAAACCTACTCCCCGTTGAGGAGGCCACAAAGGCCGGGTCTCTTTCAACCCTTTCCCTCTCTCAAACGGTCTCTCAGACCGAGTGAGCTTTCTTTTCTCAATCACTTGGAACACAAAGTTCCTACAAGGACCACCACAAGATTGGTGTCTCTTGCCTCAATTACAAGTGAGTTTGATCGCAATAAAGAATCAAGAAAGAAGAAAGCAATCCAAGCGCAAGAGCTCGAAAGAACACAAACAAATCTCTCTCACTAGTCACCAAAGCTTTGTGTGGAATTTGGGAGAGGATTTGATCTCTTGAGTGTGTCTAGAATTGAATGCCTAGCTCTTGTAAGTGGTTGGAAGTGTGAAAACTTGGATGACTTGAATGTGGGGTGGTTGGGGTATTTATAGCCCCAACCACCAAACTAGCCGTTTGGTGGGGCTGACTGTCGTATGGTGCACCGGACAGTCCGGTGCACACCGGACATGTCCGATGCGCCAGCCACGTCACCAAAGCCGTTGGGTTCCGACCGTTGGAGCTTTGTCTTCTGGGCCCGCCTGGATGTCCGGTGGCGCACCGGACATGTACTGTAGAGTGTCCGGTGCGCCAGTATGGGCGTGCCTGACTTCTGCGCGCGCTGGCGCGCATTCAATGCGCTGCAGGTAGCCGTTTGCGCCGAATTATCCGTTGCTTCGTTGTCACACCGGACAGTCCGGTGTACACCGGACATGTCCGGTGAATTATAGCGGACTAGCCGTTGCGAATTCCCGAGGCTGGCGAGTTCCAGAGCCGCTCTACCTTGGAGCACCGGACACTGTCCGGTGAATTATAGCGGAGCGCCTCTAGATTTTCCCGTAGGTGACGAGTTTGACTTGGAGTCCTCTGGTGCACCGGACACTGTCCGGTGGCACACCGGACAGTCCGGTGCGCCAGACCACAGGTGCCTTCGGTTGTCCCTTTGCTCTTTTGTTGAACCCAATACTTGGTCTTTTTATTGGCTAAGAGTGAACCTTTGACACATGTATAACTTATACACTAGAGCAAACTAGTTAGTCCAATTATTTGTGTTGGGCAATTCAACCACCAAAATCAATTAGAAAAATAGGTGTAAGCCTAATTCCCTTTCAATCTCCCCCTTTTTGGTGATTGATGCCAACACAAACCAAAGCAAGTATAGAAGTGCATAATTGAACTAGTTTGTATAATGTAAGTGCAAAGGTTGCTTGGAATTGAGCCAATATAACTACTCATAAGATATGCATGGATTGTTTCTTTGTTTTTAACATTTTGGACCACGCTTGCACCACATGTTTTGTTTTTGCAAATTCTTTTGTAAATCCTTTTCAAAGTTCTTTTGCACATAGTCAAAGGTAAATGAATAAGATTTTGCAAAGCATTTTCAAGATTTGAAATTTTCTCCCCCTGTTTCAAATGCTTTTTCTTTGACTAAACAAAACTCCCCCTTAATGAAATCCTCCTCTTAGTGTTCAAGAGGGTTTTGATATTAATTTTGAAAAGGGTATACCAATTTGAAATTATATCACTAGTGAGATCAATTTGAAAACACTCTTTGAAAAACTAAATTTTTAGAAATTGGTGGTGGTGCGGTCCTTTTGCTTTGGGCTCATACTTTCTCCCCTTTGGCATGAATCGCCAAAAACGGAATCATTAGAGCCCTTAAATTACTCTCTCCCCCTTTGGTCATAAGTAAATGAGTGAAGATTATACCAAAGACGAAGTCCTTTTGCTTTGGATTCTCCCCCAAAAGATGGAGAGGTGCGCGGAGCGACGGCGAAGGATGAGTTACGGAGTGGAAGCCTTTGACTTCGCCGAAGACTCCCATTTCCTTTCAATACACCTATGACTTGGTTTGAAATTCACTTGAAAACACATTAGTCATGGCATATGAAAGAGACATGAGCAAAGGTATATAAATGAGCTATGTGTGCAAATCAACAAAAGAAGTTCCTAGAATCAAGAATATTTAGCTCATGCCTAAGTTTGTTAAAAGTTTGCTCATCAAGTGGCTTGGTAAAGATATCGAATTGATCTTTAGTATTAATGTAAGAAATCTCGATATTTCCCTTTTGTTGGTGATCCCTTAAAAAGTGATATCGAATGACTATGTGTTTAGTGCGGCTATGCTCAACGGGATTATCCGCCATGCGGATTGCACTCTCATTATCACATAGAAGAGGAACTTTGGTTAATTTGTAACCATAGTCCCTAAGGGTTTGCCTCATCCAAAGTAGTTGCACGCAACAATGGCCTGCGGCAATATACTCGGCTTCGGCGGTAGAAAGAGCTACGGAATTTTGCTTCTTTGAAGCCCAAGACACCAAGGATCTTCCCAAGAACTGGCAAGTCCCCGATGTGCTCTTTCTATTGATTTTACACCCCGCCCAATCGGCATCCGAATAACCAATCAAATCAAATGTGGATCCCCTAGGATACCAAAGCCCAAACTTAGGAGTATAAACTAAATATCTCAAGATTCGTTTTACGGCCGTAAGGTGAGCTTCCTTAGGGTCGGCTTGGAATCTTGCACACATGCATACGGAAAGCATTATATCCGGTCAAGATGCACATAAATATAGCAAAGAACCTATCATCGACCGATATACCTTTTGATCGACGGATTTACCTCCCTCGTCGAGGTCGAGATGCCCATTGGTTCCCATGGGTGTCTTGATGGGTTTGGCATCCTTCATTCCAAACTTGGTTAGAATATCTTGAGTGTACTTCGTTTGGCTTAGGAAGGTGCCCTCTTGGAGTTGCTTCACTTGAAATCCTAAGAAGTACTTCAACTCCCCCATCATAGACATCTCGAATTTTTGTGTCATAATCCTACTAAACTCTTCACATGTAGATTCGTTAGTAGACCCAAATATAATATCATCAACATAAATTTGGCATACAAACAAATCATTCTCAAGTGTTTTGGTAAAGAGTGTAGGATCGGCCTTTCCGACTTTGAATCCATTTGCAATAAGAAAATCTCTAAGGCATTCATACCATGCTCTTGGGGCTTGCTTGAGCCCATAAAGCGCCTTAGAGAGCTTATAGACATGGTTAGGATACTCACTGTCTTCAAAGCCGGGAGGTTGCTCAACATAGACCTCTTCCTTGATTGGTCCATTGAGAAAGACACTTTTCACGTCCATTTGATAAAGCTTAAAGCAATGGTAAGTAGCATAGGCTAATAATATGTGAATTGACTCAAGCCTATCTACGGGTGCATAGGTTTCACCAAAATCCAAACCTTCGACTTGGGAGTATCCTTTGGCCACAAGTCGAGCCTTGTTCCTTGTCACCACACCATGCTCATCTTGCTTGTTGCGGAACACCCATTTGGTTCCTACAACATTTTGGTTAGGACGTGGAACTAAATGCCATACCTCATTCCTAGTGAAGTTGTTGAGCTCCTCTTGCATTGCCACCACCCAATCCGAATCTTGTAGTGCTTCCTCTACCCTGTGTGGCTCAGTAGAGGAAACAAAAGAGTAATGCTCACAAAAATGTGCAACACGAGATCTAGTGGTTACCCCCTTATGAATGTCGCCGAGGATGGTGTCGATGGGGTGATCTCGTTGGATTGCTTGGTGGACTCTTGGGTGTGGCGGCCTTTGTTCTTCATCCTCCTTGTCTTGATCATTTGCATCTCCCCCTTGATCATTACCGTCATCTTGAGGTGGCTCATCTCTTTGATCTTCTCCTTCATCAACTTGAGCCTCGTCCTCATTTTGGGTTGGTGGAGATGCTTGCGTGGAGGAGGATGGTTGATCTTGTGCATTTGGAGGCTCTTCGGATTCCTTAGGACACACATCCCCAATGGACATGTTCCTTAGCGCGATGCACGGAGCCTCTTCTTCACCTATCTCATCAAGATCAACTTGCTCTACTTGAGAGCCGTTAGTTTCATCAAACACAACGTCACAAGAAACTTCAACTAGTCCCGAGGACTTGTTAAAGACCCTATATGCCCTTGTGTTTGAATCATATCCTAGCAAAAAGCCTTCTACAGTCTTAGGAGTAAATTTAGTTTTTCTACCTCTTTTAACAAGTATAAAGCATTTGCTGCCAAAGACTCTAAAATATGAAATATTGGGCTTTTTACCGGTTAGGAGTTCATAGGATGTCTTCTTTAGGATTCGGTGTAGATACAATCGGTTGATGGCGTAGCAAGCGGTGTTGACCGCCTCGGCCCAAAACCGATCCGAAGTCTTGTACTCATCAAGCATGGTTCTTGCCATGTCTAATAGAGTTCTATTCTTCCTCTCCACGACACCATTTTGTTGCGAGGTGTAGGGAGAAGAGAACTCATGCTTGATGCCCTCCTCCTCAAGGAAGCCTTCAATTTGTGAGTTCTTGAACTCCGTTCCGTTGTCGCTTCTAGTTTTCTTGATCCTTAAGCTGAACTCATTTTGAGCCCGTCTCAAGAATCCCTTTAAGGTCTCTTGGGTTTGAGATTTTTCCTGCAAAAAGAATACCCAAGTGAAGCGAGAATAATCATCCACAATTACTAGACAGTACTTACTCCCGCCGATGCTTATGTAAGCAATCGACCCGAATAGATCCATGTGTAGGAGCTCCAGTGGCCTGTCAGTCGTCATGATGTTCTTGTGTGGATGATGGACACCAACTTGCTTTCCTGCTTGGCATGCGCTACAAACCCTGTCTTTCTCAAAATGAACATTGGTTAGTCCTAAAATGTGCTCTCCCTTTAGAAGCTTATGAAGATTCTTCATCCCAACATGGGCTAGTCGGCGGTGCCAGAGCCAACCCATGTTAGTCTTAGCAATTAAGCAAGTGTCGAGTTCAGCTCTATCAAAGTCTACCAAGTATAGCTGACCCTCTAACACTCCCTTAAATGCTATTGAATCATCACTTCTTCTAAAGACAGTGACACCTATATCAGTAAATAGACAGTTGTAGCCCATTTGACATAATTGCAAAACTGAAAGCAAGTTATAATCTAAAAAATCTACAAGAAAAACATTGGAAATGGAATGGTCAGGTGAAATAGCAATTTTACTGAATCCTTTGACCAAACCTTGGTTTCCATCCCCGAATGTGATAGCTCGTTGGGGATCCTGGTTTTTCTCGTAGGAGGAGAACATTTTCTTCTCCCCAGTCATGTGGTTTGTGCACCCGCTATCAATGATCCAACTTGAGCCCCCGGATGCATAAACCTACAAAACAAGTTTAGTTCTTGACTTTAGGTACCCAAACGGTTTTGGGTCCTTTGGCATTAGAAACAAGAACTTTAGGTACCCAAACACAAGTCTTGGAGCCCTTGTGTTTGCCCCAACAAACTTGGCAACTACCTTGCCGGATTTGTTAGTCAAAACATAGGATGCATCAAAAGTTTTAAATGAAATGTCATGATCATTTGATGCACTAGGAGTTTTCCTTTTAGGCAACTTAGCATGGGTTGGTTGCCTAGAACTAGATGTCTCACCCTTACACATGAAAGCATGGTTAGGGCCAGAGTGAGACTTCCTAGAGTGAATCCTCCTAATTTTGCTCTCGGGATAACCGGCAGAGTACAAAATGTAACCCTCGTTATCCTGAGGCATGGGAGCCTTGCCCTTTACAAAATTAGACAATCTTTTAGGAGGGGCATTAAGTTTGACATTGTCTCCCCTTTGGAAGCCAATGCCATCCTTGATGCCAGAGCGTCTCCCATTATAAAGCATACTACGAGCAAATTTAAATTTTTCATTCTCTAAGTTATGCTCGGCAATTTTAGCGTCTAATTTTGCTATATGATCATTTTGTTGTTTAATTAAAGCCATGTGATCATGAATAGCATTAACATCAACATCTCTACATCTAGTACAAATAGAAGTGTGCTCAACGGTAGATGTAGAGGGTTTGCAAGATTTTAATTCTACAACCTTAGCATGTAATATATCATTTTCACTTCTAAGGTTAGAAATAGTAATATTGCAAACATCAAAATCTTTAGGCTTAGCAAGCAATTTCTCATTTTCAATTCTAAGGCTAGCAAGAGAAACATTCAACTCATCAATCCTAGCAAGTAAATCAACATTATCATCTCTAGGACTGGAAGTTGAAACATTACAATCATGAGAATCAACCTTAGCAATTAATTTGGCATTTTCATTTCTAAGGTTGTTAATAGTTTCATGGCAAGTGCTTAGCTCACTAGATAGTTTTTCACATTTTTCTACTTCAAGAGCATAAGCATTTTTAACCTTAACATGCTTCTTATTTTCTTTAATTAGGAAGTCCTCTTGGGAATCCAAAAGGTCATCCTTCTCATGAATGGCACTAATTAATTCATTTAACTTTTCCTTTTGTTCCATGTTAAGGTTGGCAAAAAGGGTACGCAAATTGTCTTCCTCATCACTAGCATTATCATCACTAGAAGATTCATATTTAGTGGAGGATTTTGATTTAACCTTCTTCCTTTTGCCGTCCTTTGCCATGAGGCACTTGTGGCCGACGTTGGGGAAGAGAAGTCCCTTGGTGACGGCGATGTTGGCGGCGTCCTCGTCGGAGGAGGAGTTGCTAGAACTTTCGTCGGAGTCCCACTCGCGACATACATGGTCATCGCCGCCCTTCTTCTTGTAGTATCTCTTCTTCTCCTTTCTTCTCCCCTTCTTGTCGTCGCCCCTGTCACTATCACTAGATAATGGACATTTTGCAATAAAATGACCGGGCTTACCACATTTGTAGCAAACTTTCTTGGAGCGGGACTTGTAGTCTTTCCCTCTCCTTTGCTTGAGGATTTGACGGAAGCTCTTGATGATGAGCGCCATCTCCTCGTTGTCGAGCTTGGAAGCGTCGATAGGTTGTCTACTTGATGTAGACTCCTCCTTCTTCTCCTCCGTCTCCTTGAATGCGACCGGCTGTGCTTCGTGTGTGGAGGAGGTGCCTTGCTCGATGATTTTCTTTGAGCCTTTAATCATTAGCTCAAAGCTCACAAATTTTCCTATGACTTCCTCGGGAGACATTAGCTTATATCTAGGATCACCTCGAATTAATTGAACTTGTGTAGGATTAAGAAATACGAGGGATCTAAGAATAACCTTGACCATCTCATGGTCATCCCATTTTTCGCTCCCGAGGTTGCGCACTTGGTTCACCAAGGTCTTCAAGCGGTTGTATATGGCTTGTGGATCCTCCCCTTGGTGAAGCATGAAGCGACCGAGCTCCCCCTCGATCGTTTCCCGCTTGGTGATCTTTGTCACCTCGTCTCCTTCGTGTGCGGTCTTGAGTACGTCCCAAATTTCCTTCACACTTTTTAACCCTTGCACCTTATTATACTCCTCTCGACTTAGAGAGGCGAGGAGTATAGTAGTGGCTTGGGAGTTAAAGTGGTGAATTTGGGCCGCCTCGTCCGAGTCGTAGTCTTCATCCCCTACGGATGGTACCTGTACACCAAACTCAACAACATTCCATATTCTTGTGTGGAGTGAGGTTAGATGATGCCTCATTTTGTCACTCCACATATTATAATCTTCACCGTCAAAAACCGGTGGTTTGCCTAATGGAACAGAGAGCAGGGGAGTACGTTTTGAAACATGGGGATAGCGTAGAGGAATCTTACTATACTTCTTGCGCTCTTGGCGCTTAGAAGTAACGAACGGTGCATCGGAGTCGGAGTTCGATGGTGATGAAGAGTCGGTCTCGTAGTAGACCACTTTCCTCATCCTCTTGTGTTTGTCGCCTCTCTGATCCGACTTGTGGGAAGAGGATTTCTTCTCCTTCCCCTTCCCTTTGTTGAAGGAGCTTTTCTTCTCCTTCCTCTTGTTGCGGGACTCTTCCGATGAAGTCGACCCGTGGCTTGTAGCGGGTTTGTCGCCGGTCTCCATCTCCCTCTTGGCGAGTTCTCCCGACATCACTTCGAGTGGTTAGGCTCTAATGAAGCACCAGGCTCTGATACCAATTGATAGTCGCCTAGAGGGGGGGTGAATAGGGCGAAACTGAAATTCTCAAAAATAATCACAACTACAAGCCGGGTTAGCGTTAGAAATATAAACGAGTCCGCGAGAGGGCGTAAAAACAAATCACAAGCGAGTAAAGCGGTGAGACACAAGGATTTGTTTTACCGAGGTTCGGTTCTCGCAAACCTACTCCCCGTTGAGGAGGCCACAAAGGCCGGGTCTCTTTCAACCCTTTCCCTCTCTCAAATGGTCCCTCGGACCGAGTGAGCTTTCTTTCTCAATCACTTGGAACACAAAGTTCCTACAAGGACCACCGCAAGATTGGTGTCTCTTGCCTCAATTACAAGTGAGTTTGATCGCAATAAAGAATCAAGAAAGAAGAAAGCAATCCAAGCGCAAAAGCTCGAAAGAACACAAACAAATCTCTCTCACTAGTCACCAAAGCTTTGTGTGGAATTTGGGAGAGGATTTGATCTCTTGAGTGTGTCTAGAATTGAATGCCTAGCTCTTGTAAGTGGTTGGAAGTGTGAAAACTTGGATGACTTGAATGTGGGGTGGTTGGGGTATTTATAGCCCCAACCACCAAACTAGCCGTTTGGTGGGGCTGACTGTCGTATGGTGCACCGGACAGTCCGGTGCACACCGGACATGTCCGGTGCGCCAGCCACGTCACCAAAGCCGTTGGGTTCCGACCGTTGGAGCTCTGTCTTCTGGGCCCGCCTGGATGTCCGGTGGCGCACCAGACATGTACTGTAGAGTGTCCGGTGCGCCAGTATGGGCGTGCCTGACTTCTGCGCGCGCTGGCGAGCATTCAATGCGTAGCAGGTAGCCGTTTGCGCCGAAGTATCCGTTGCTTCGTTGTCACACCAGACAGTCCGGTGTACACCGGACATGTACGGTGAATTATAGTGGACTAGCCGTTGCGAATTCCTGAGGCTGGCGAGTTCCAGAGCCGCTCTTCCTTGGAGCACCGGACAGTCCGGTGAATTATAGCGGAGCGCCTCTGGATTTTCCCGAAGGTGACGAGTTTGACTTGGAGTCCTCTGGTGCACCGGACACTGTCCAGTGGCACACCGGACAGTCCGGTGCGCCAGACCAGAGGTGCCTTCGGTTGTCCCTTTGCTCTTTTGTTGAACCCAATACTTGGTCTTTTTATTGGCTAAGAGTGAACCTTTGACACCTGTATAACTTATACACTAGAGCAAACTAGTTAGTCCAATTATTTGTGTTGGACAATTCAACCACCAAAATCAATTAGAAAAATAGGTGTAAGCCTAATTCCCTTTCAATTGTCAAGGGAGTACGACGGTCGTAATAACGATACCCCTAAAGCAAAGAAATAGCCAAATTCCTAAACGAACATGGTTTTGATAGGAATATAGCGAAGTCAGCTGGTTTTCATAATGGCAAAGAATATAGTTTAAAAGCTGCTTAAGGATTCATTTGAGTTTTAACAAAATAAACCCAACCAAAATTGAGAAAGGTTGAATATACATTATCTTTATAGAAGATGGAGTAATCCGGGGAGCATGATGTATATAAACCTAAGACTTTAAGAGAAGTGGGACTGTATTCCTACTCCAGTGATTCAAGAACAACAAATTGCTCAATACATGTTGATGTTGTATGACTGATACAACACATGTTGTTGTACCTTCAAAGACCTTCAAAGACAAAGAAAAAGTAAACAAGGATCATGTGATGCAGAAGATTATAGAATAAATTGCTTCTTAGCAATAAAGAGGAACATCAGCACTATATGAAATAAGTGACAATAGTTGAGACCTTGTATAGTCTTAAAGAATAAGAAAGTGTGAAATTCATATGGAGGCCAATACCACCTCCTTTGAAGAAGCCATGGAGGCGCTCGCTCGTCAGACATTGCTGTTTTAGAAACTAATTTTCTTCACAGTACAATGGTCATACATTGCGTTGTGAAATTTGGCGTGTATTAAAATACATAATATATTTGGGGTTCCACATATTCAGATTAAGTGAAGTAAAAAGGTATTTTCGAACAAACATGCAATAATAATAATATAGAAGGAGAGGTTATGAATCATTTTATTATCTAAATATAGAGGGATAGACCATTTTCTCTAGAAAGAAAAAACTAAAGCAGATGTGCATACAACATGCAGGAAGGCATACCGTTGTAGGAAGCAAGGTAATATAGAAGGAGATGTTATGTGTCATTTTATTCTCAGAACATAGAGGGAGAGTCCGTTTTCTCTAAAAAAATATTGAAACAGATGTGCAAAAAGCATCCAAGAAGGCTGGCAATTCTAGGAAGTGAGGCAAAGATTCCCGACAATAATTTGCAGCGAACGAATAACCTGACCTAATGTAAAATATCTATTATATTCCAACGAGGAAATGGATGCACACTTGTACGTACACCCGATAATCTTTTGCAGAAGAATCGGAATTGGTAGCCATAACAATACACGTACATAGTTGGAACCAGACCAGATCTGTTTACAATATAGTCAAAATACCTCGATGCTCCTTGACGGAGAAGTCGCTGGGAAATTGGCGTAGGGGCAGCGGCGGTAGCCGAGTCGTCCGCCGCCCGCGCGAGGGGGTGGGGGAAGGGGATCTGGGGAGGGAAGTTGTTTTGCTTCAACTTGTGTCTGTTGCCCAGCTACACCGACGGAGCAAGCAAGTTGTAAGGAAAATGGACCCCGAGCCATTTGGCTCAATAAGTTTTGGTGTTTGATGAGCAACATAACCTGTGGACTAATGTATTTGTAGTGTTTGTGTTTGTAGTTCACATGATGCTAAAGTTACTTGGACCAAGGCATTGAGGAAAGCAACATCTCAAAAGAAGACATTATGAAGATCAAGTGAAGTCCAAGAAACAAAGAAAGTGTTGCATGCGGACTGTCGGGTCTGTAGCACCGGACTGTCCGGTGCCACACGCCGGACTGTCCGATACACCAGGAACAGTAGCCCCAATGGCTAGTTCCAGGTGGCACTATGGAGAGAAGACCGATGGACTGTCCGGTATGACATCCAGAGTGTCCGGTGTAAAAAGCCTGTGCGCCAATGGTCGTCTGCGGTGTCACACCAACGGCTAGGCACACCGGATAGTGAAAAGTGCACTGTCTGGTGCACCACCGGACTGTCCGGTATGCCGCAGAGAGCACAACTTTTCTCCAATGGCTAATTTTGTGTTAGGGGCTATAAATACACCCTCAACCGGCCATTCCAAGGTGTGGGAGCCCAAGCAACATTCCAAAGCATATAATAGACATTTCCAAGTGCCCATACACCCAAGTGCTTAATAGAATCACTCATTAATTAGCGTAGGTGCTTTGTGAAGTGCTTAGGTTAGTTAGACCGCTTTAGCGCTTGCTCTAGCTGAACCCTAGTTAGTTAAGTGAGTTTAGATAAACCACACAACCCCTCGGCTCTTGCGCGAGCCGTTGTAATTGTACCAAGTGGAACGAGAGTTTTGCGAGACCGTGACAACTGCGTTTGTGTCACGGCCTCCACCATGTACCAGAGGGAACGAGGCCCACGACGTTTTCAAGCGGAAGCTTGATAGTGGATACAGTTAGTAGTGTCCGAGAGGAGCCGGAAGTGGAGCACCACTTGCGCATGGAGAAGGCTCGCGACTCTCTATGGAGTTACTCGACCGAGGTGCTTGGCCCTCGCATGGGCTTGCCTTTGCGTAGGGGCAGCAACGAGAATTAGTCGGGACCTTGCGTGGTTCCGGATACCTCGGTAAAAATACCGGCGTCATCCACAAGAGTTTGCATCTCTACCTTGATCTTTAGCTTCCGCATTTACATTAAGTAGTTAAGTTCCAATCTTGTATTCATACCTATATTGTTTAGGATTGAAACCTATCCATTGCGATAGAGATAGCAACACTTAGACAAAACCTAGTTTGCACATTCTAGTTTGATTATTTGCATAGGTTTTGCTATAGGGATTTATTTGTGGCCTAGTTTAGAGAAAGTTTTAGAAGTCCTAATTCACCCCCACTTAGGTGTCACCTGTTTCCTTCAATTGGTATCAGATTCTGGTTTGGCTCATTTGAAACGCTTTAGCTTCACTGCTAAAAGAGTCGACGCTTTTTAGAGGAAGAGATGGATACACGTAGGCCACCACACTTCGACGGCACTAACTTCCCATATTATTGAAAGGGAAATGTGCCCTTGGGCCATTTCTAGTATATTTTGGTGATTAAGTGTCCAACACATATTAAGTGGATTATTATATGCCAAATGATGAATGAAGTGCAAATCAACAAGAAGGTATGATTCTAGACTCAGTACATTGGTTTTTGAGTACTAATATATTTGTCTAAGTGCTAGAATCAGAGAAAAGAAAAGGAGAGAAGAACTTGGCTCGAAGCAGCCAAGACTCTGCTCAGTCTGGCACACTGGACTGTCCGGTGCGCCAGGCTGGACTCCGGCGAACTGGCCACTCTCGGGAAACTGTGGCGACGTACGACTATAATTCACCGGACTGTCCGGTGGTGCACCGGACTGTCCGGTGAGCCAACGGCCGCCAGCGCAACGGTCGGCCGCCAAATCCGCGGGCGACGCGTGGCCCGCTCCAACGGTCACCAGGGGGCACCGGACTGTCTGGTGTGCACCGGACAGTGTCCGGTGCGCCAACCAGCCCGAAGATCCAACGGTCGGCTGTGCCAGGAATGGAAGGAGATCCGCACTGAACATGCTACAGTGGTTGTCCGGTGGTGCACCGGACTGTCCGGTGCGTCACCCGACAGAAGGCAAGAATTGCCTTACTTGTTGGGTTCAAACGGCTCCTAGCTGCCTTGGGGCTATAAAAGGGACCCCTAGGCACATGGAGGAGTCACCCAAGCATTCCTTGATCATTCCTAAGAACCAAGACTCCATTCTCGCGCATTCGATTCTTTGAGATAGTGACTTGAGCCCCATTTGATTAGAGAACTCCTCGAGTTGTGTTGTGAGCTCAAGTTGTGGCTTTGTGTGCGTGATTGTGCTCTTGTTTTGAGTCTTGTGTGTGTTGCTCTCCCCTCCCTTACTTTTGTGCTTCTTTGTGATCATCAATTGTAAGGGCGAGAGGCTCCAAGTTGTGGAGATTCCTCGCAAACGGGAGAAAGTATAAGAAAGGAAAACACCGTGGTATTCAAGCTGATCATTGGATCACTTGAAAGGGGTTGAGTGCAACCCTCGTCCATTGGGACGCCACAACGTGGAGTAGGCAAGTGTTATACTTGGTCGAATCACGGGATAAATCACCGTGTCTTTTGTGTTGTTTTTCTTTGTGATCATTGTGTTTCATAAAAGCTCGGTCCTTAGCCACTTGGTCCTATTGCACTAACTCTTAACCAAGTTTTGTGGCTACAAGTATTTGATATTTACAGAATCACCTATTCACTCCCCTCTAGGTGCTCTCAATTGGTATCGGAGTCGTTCCCTTCACGTAAGGGACTAATCGCCTGAAGAGATGGATCCTAAGGGAAAGGGGATGGTGGTCAACGATAAGGAGAAGGAGTCCATCTTCAACGAGTCAAGAGATGACAATCCCACTGAATCTGGCTCGAGTCACAAGAAGAAGGACGGGAAGAAGAAGAGGCGCATCAAGAAGATTGTCTACTACGACAGCGACGAGTCTTCTTCTTCCCTAAGAGATGATGACTACGATGAGAAAAAGAAACCGGTTAACTCAAACTTTTCATTTGATTATTCTCGTATTCCGTATAATTCCAATGCCCATTTGCTTTCTATTCCTCTTGGTAAACCTCCACACTTTGATGGAGAGGACTACACCTTTTGGAGTCACAAAATGCGTAGTCACCTTTTCTCTCTTCATCCTAGTATTTGGGAGGTAGTTGAGAACGGGATGCATTTTGATAGTACTGACAACCCCGTTTTCATTAATGAGCAAATCCATAAAAATGCACAAGCTACCACTGTTTTGCTAGCATCCTTGTGCAGGGACGAGTACAATAAGGTGAGTGGCTTGGACAACGCCAAACAAATCTGGGACACCCTCAAGATTTCTCATGAGGGGAACGACGCCACCATGATCATCAAGATGGAGTTGGTGGAAGGCAAGCTGGGAAGGTTCGCAATGATCAGGGGAGAAGAGCCAACACAAACGTACAACAAGCTCAAGACCCTGGTCAACAAGATCAGGAGCTATGGAAGCATGAAATGGACGGACCACGACGTCGTCCGACTTATGCTCAGGTCCTTAACTGTTATTGATCCTCATCTTGTGAACCTCATCCATGAAAATCCCAGGTACACAAAGATGACTCCCGAGGAGATTCTTGGGAAATTTGTGAGCGGGCGGATGATGGTGAAGGAAGCGTGATACGTTGATGATGCTCTCAATGGCCCTCTACCTGTCTATGAGCCTCAACCGGTTGCTCTCAAAGCAACAAGCAGCAGGGAGGCGCTACCTAGCAAGGTGGCACACATTGAGGTGGCCGGGCTAAACGAGGATGAGATGGCCCTAATCATAAAGCGTTTCAAGACCGCATTGAAAGGACGCAAGGAGTACCCTAACAAGAACAAAGCAAAGGGAAAGCGCTCCTGCTTCAAGTGCGATAAGACTGGTCATTTTATAGCAAATTGTCCCGATAACTCTAGTGACCAGGAACAAGGAAAGGGCGAGAAGAAAGAGAAGAAAAAGAGCTATAGGAAGGCAAAGGGCGAGGCACACATCGAAAAGGAGTGGGACTCGAACTGCTCGTCTTTCGATTCCAATGACGAAGGACTCGCTGCCTCAGCCTTCAACAAGTCCTCTCTCTTCCCCAACGAACGCCACACCTGTCTCATGGCAAAGGAGAGAAAGGTGAGCGTTCGTGAAACCCCTAAGTATACTACTTCAAGCGATGATGAATCTAGTGATGATGAAGTAGACTATACTGAATTATTTAAGGGTTTAGATAGATCAAAGGTAGATAAAATTAATGAATTAATTGATGCCTTAAATGAAAAGGATAGACTTTTAGAGAAGCAAGAAGACATACTGTATGAAGAGCATGACAAATTTGTTAGTGTACAAAAATCTCTTGCTTTAGAAACTAGAAGAAATGAAATTCTATCTTCTGAAATATCTGCCTGCCATGAGTCTATTTCTAGCTTAAAGAATGTTAATGATGAATTAAATGCTAAGCTAGAGATAGCTAATAAATCTAGTTCATGTGTAGAACATGTTGTAATTTGCAATAGATGGAAGGATTTTAATGTTGATGCATGTGATGAACATTTAGTTTTCATTTCTAAATTAAATGATGAAGTAGCAAGTCTTAATGCTCAACTTAAGACTTGCAAAAGTGACTTTGATAAATTAAAATTTGCTAGGGATGCCTACACGGTTGGTAGACATCCCTCAATTAAGGATGGGCTTGGCTTTCTAAAGGAAGCCAAGAACTTAACAAGCCAAAGGGATCCCATTCCTGTCAAGGAAAAAGGGAAGGCCCCTATGGCTAATAGTGCTCAAAGGAATCATGCTTTCATCTATAGTGATAGAAAATTTTCTAGAAATGCTCATAGGAGTTATGCTTATGATTCACTTGCTATGATTGCTTCAAGTTCTTCTTTTGTGCATGGTAGAAATATGCCTAGGAAAAATGTTGTTCATCATATGCCTAGGAAAGTTTGTAATGAACCCTCTACAATCTACCATGCGTGCAATACTTCTTTTGCAATTTGTTGTAAGAATAAGAAAGTGGTTGCTAGGAAGTTGGGGGCCAAGTGCAAGGGAGACAAGACTTGCATTTGGGTCCCAAAGACTATTGTGACTAACCTTGTAGGACCCAACAAGAGTTGGGTACCTAAAACCTAAGCGTAAATTATCTTGCAGGTTTATGCATCCGGGGGCTCAAGCTGGATTATCGACAGCGGATGCACAAACCACATGACGGGGGAGAAGAAGATGTTCACCTCCTACGTCAAGAACAAGGATTCCTAGGATACGATTATCTTTGGAGATGGGAACCAAGGCAAGGTCAAAGGCTTGGGCAAGATAGCATCACAAATGAGCACTCTATCTCTAATGTATTTTTAGTAGAGTCGCTAGGCTATAATCTCCTGTCTGTTAGTCAATTGTGCCACATGGGCTACAATTGTTTGTTTACAAATGTTGATGTATCTGTCTTTATAAGGAGTGATGGTTCATTAGCATTTAAGGGTGCACTAGATGGCAAAATCTACTTAGTTGATTTTTCGAAAGAGGAGGCCGATCTAGATGCATGCTTAATTGCTAAGTCTAGTATGGGCTGGCTGTGGCATCGCCGTCTAGCACATGTTGGGATGAAGAACCTTCACAAACTTCTAAAGGGAGAGCATGTGTTAGGACTAACCAATGTATGCTTCGAAAAGGATAGACCTTGTGCAGCTTGTCAGGCAGGAAAACATGTGGGAAGCACTCATCACAACAAGAATGTGATGACTACATCAAGACCACTGGAGTTACTACATATGGACCTCTTCGGACCCGTCGCCTACCTTAGCATCGGGGGAGGTAAGTATGGTCTTGTTATTGTTGATGATTTTTCCCGCTTCACTTGGGTATTCTTTTTGCAGGATAAATCAGAAACCCAAGGGACCCTCAAGCGCTTTCTAAGGCGAGCTCAAAACGAATTTGAGCTCAAGGAGAAAAAGATTAGAAGCGACAACGGGTCCGAGTTCAAGAATCTTCAAGTGGAGGAATATACCTTGAGGAGGAAGGGATCAAGCACGAGTTCTCCGCTCCCTACACACCACAGCAAAACAATGTGGTAGAGAGGAAGAACAGGACGCTTATTGACATGGCGAGGACGATGCTTGGAGAGTTCAAGACGCCCTAACAGTTTTGGTCGGAAGCTGTGAACACAGCTTGCCATGCCATAAACTGGCTCTATCTCCTTCGCCTCCTCAAGAAGACCTCACATGAACTACTGACTGGTAACAAACCCAACGTTTCATACTTTCGTGTATTTGGGATTAAATGTTACATTCTAGTGAAGAAAGGTAGAAATTCTAAATTTGCTCCCAAAGCTGTAGAAGGGTTTTTACTAGGTCATGACTCAAATACAAAGGCGTATAGAGTCTTCAACAAATCATCGGGTTTGGTTGAAATCTCTAGCGACGTTGTATTTGATGAGACTAATGGCTCTCCAAGAGAGCAAGTTGATCTTGATGATGTAGATGAAGATGATGTTCCAATGGCCGCAATACGCACCATGGCGATTGGATATGTGCGACCACAGGAACAACAAGAACAAGATCAACCTTCTTCCTCAACCATGGTGCATCCCCCAACTCAAGATGATGGACAGGTTCCTCAAGAAGAGGCATGTGATCAAGGGGGAGCACAAGAAGAACAAGTTATGGAGGAAGAAGCACCACTGGCCCCTCCAACTCAAGTCCGAGCGACGATTCAAAGGAATCATCCCGTGACCAGATTTTGGGTGATATAAGCAAGGGAGTAACCACTCTCTCTAGATTAGCTAATTTTTGTGAGAATTACTCGTTTGTCTCTTCTATTGAGCCTTTCAGGGTAGAAAGGCCTTGCTAGATCCGGACTGGGTGTTGCCCATGCAGGAAGAGCTCAACAATTTCAAGCGAAATGAAGTTTGGAGCCTGGTGCCACGTCCCAAGCAAAACGTTGTGGGAACCAAGTGGGTGTTCCGCAACAAGCAAGGCGAGCACGGGGTGGTGACACGAAACAAGGCTAGACTTGTGGCAAAAGGTTATGCCCAAGTCGCAGGTTTGGATTTCGAGGAGACTTTTGCTCCTGTGGCTAGGCTAGAGTCTATTCGCATTCTATTAGCCTATGACGCTCACCACTCTTTCAGGTTGTTCCAAATGGATGTGAAGAGCGTTTTCCTCAACGGGCCAATCAAGAAGGAGGTGTACATGGAGCAACCCCCTGGCTTTGAGGATGAACAGTATCCCGACCATGTGTGTAAGCTCTCTAAGGCGCTCTATGGACTTAAGCAAGCCCCAAGAGCATGGTATGAATGTCTTAGAGATTTCCTAATTGCTAATGCTTTCAAGGTTGGGAAAGTCGATCCCACTCTTTTCACTAAGACTTGTAATGGTGATCTTTTTGTGTGCCAAATTTATGTCGATGACATAATATTTGGTTCTACTAACCAAAAGTCTTGTGAGGAGTTTAGCAGGGCGATGACACAGAAATTTGAGATGTCGATGATGGGCGAATTGAACTACTTCCTTGGGTTCCAAGTGAAGCAACTCAAGGACGACACCTTCATCTCCCAAATGAAGTACACGCAAGACTTGCTCAAGCGGTTCGGGATGAAGGACGCCAAGCCCGCGAAGACGCTAATGGGAACCGACGGACATGTCGACCTCAACAAAGGAGGTAAGTCTGTTGATCAAAAGGCATACCAGTCTATGATAGGATCCTTGCTTTATTTATGTGCTAGTAGACCAGATATTATGCTAAGGGTATGCATATGTGCTAGATTTCAATCCGATCCAAGGGAGTGCCACCTTGTGGCCGTTAAGCGGATTCTTAGATATTTAGTTGCTACGCCTTGCTTCGGGATCTGGTATCCAAAGGGGTCTATCTTTGACTTGATTGGATACTCAGACTCTGATTATGCTGGATGCAAGGTTGATAGGAAGAGTACATCAGGGACGTGCCAATTCCTAGGAAGGTCCCTGGTGTCTTGGAGTTCTAAGAAACAAACCTCCGTTGCCCTATCCACCGCTGAGGCCGAGTATGTTGCCGCAGGACAGTGTTGCGCGCAACTACTTTGGATGAGGCAAACCCTCCGGGACTTTGGCTACAATCTGAGCAAAGTCCCACTCCTATGTGACAATGAGAGTGCAATCCGCATGGCCGATAATCCTATTGAACACAGCCGCACTAAGCACATAGACATCCGGCATAACTTTTTGAGAGATCACCAGCAAAAGGGAGATATCTGAAGCGTCCCGATCCTTTGGGACTCAAATGTGATACAATTACTAGTCCCAGGAGGCTAGTAACCACATTCATTACTTCAAATAGTTACAAAGTCTGAGAATGTTATTACAATACCGGGGGATACATGCTCGAGAGTGAGCCGAAAATCATAAAACGCAGTGGAAGATAAATTAGCCCAGGCCACAGGCAGAACTGGGTGAAGACACAGCCCCTTCAATCAAGCATAGCAGAAAAGAAGTCTTCAGCTGCTGAAAAACATAAATAAATCTGGGTGAATACACTAGGTATTCCGCAAGCCCACCCGACTCCCGTAAACAGAAAGTGACCTATATTGTACATGCTTCATATGGTGGAGTTGAAGTCACTCATACTTTTTTCAGAGAAAGGCAGTATTCATTATTTATGGTTTTCCCAAGAAAATAGAATGACACTTGCTTGACCACCACTGAGCTTCCCGCTCCCGTGGCACTACTTTCTTTCCAGAAACAAACACACATTTCCCTGTTCCCGGTTGTAGTAGAAACACTAATTGTCATACCATACCAGACTCGTCCATACCGGTGGACACGGACTATTCGAATAGGTTTAGACTCTGCGCAGAGGGGTACACTTTACCCACTAGTCCGGCTCTGCGATCTCATGGACAATGAGATCCGAATCTGAAACTCTTTCCTTCCTTGCACGTCCTAACCTTAACGGATATACTGGAAGGAGTCAGGCCACCGCCATGTCCAAACCGGACAAATCATTCCCCCTCCTTATCCTCCCAGTGCTCCCCAGCCTTCATAACCCTGGGGTTGGATCGTACGAGTTCAGATCGAGTGGCTGCCCACACAGCCTCGAGTGGTTGTACTTTTTGTGAGTACATGTAATGAAAGATGACAAACTGGTCCTTATACGAGAGGACAATCCTTCTGCTCACGCCTAAACCAGCTGAGCCAACACCTTAGGCCCTCCCCTAAACCAGGGAGTCCCTGATCATCCTACTCACCAGGTGATGAGGGTGAATACCCTTCATCACACACTTTTTGGAAAACATGTTACTTGCACCCTTTTATTTATCCCATATCTTGTAATCAAAGGTGATCGTTAATGCGGGCTCTCTCATGCTCACCATGCAATTTGATTCCATCCCATATTCCAGGCTTAGGCAGTGGTAGAGAGAGATAGGTAAATAATGCATCAAGGGAAGGATGGACTTGCCTTCGTCGAAGCTTTCCTGGCACAAGAGGTTTATTTCGGAGGGGTCGGGTTCTTGCCCTTCTTCCGGAGCTATAAATTCCGGAGGATCAGATCCCTCTTCCGCTAATCAAACACAGATAATAACAAGACATCAATCATGGTGACTTTAGTGGGGTGTGCAAATTCTTATACCTTATTATTTTTGTGCCCTATAATTTATTTAGACTATTTTTGGTGCATAAAATATCAGCATATAAATATATATATGAAAATGGGAAAAAGAAATGGGAAAAGAAAAAGGAGAAAGGATTTCCAGCTAGTTGGGCCGGGGGGGGTGATTTTGTCCCAGCCGGGCGCGAGCGCGCGCGCAGCCGCGCGGGCAGGCGGCCCACTCGGCCCACCAGCGGGGGAGGCGGCGGGGAACAGCGCCATGGCGCGGGCCCACATGCCAGGGAGAGGGAGGGGGCTGACGGCGTTTGAACGACGACGGGGAGGGGGAAGTCGACCGGAGTTCGGCCGGCGGTGGAATCCGCGGCGGTTCTCCGCCGTGGTTCCGGTTCTGCGGCGGGGAGGCGGTGGCGAGGCACGGGCGGGGGCAGGCGATCACAGGGGTGGGGCCAATTTGACCTGCGGGGGCCTATGGCGGCCGGTCCGCGGCGCGGTGACGGGTGTCCGCGGCGGTGATGTTGCCGGTGCAGTTGCCGGGCACAATAGGAGGGGGAAAGTGGTGCCTTGTGACCGTGAGAGTGTGGCGGAGCTTCGAGCACAATTTAATTGGACAGAGGATCACTAGAAAGGGGGTAGGGAGCTCACCGGAGCGACGGGGGAAGCACGGCGGCGCTAGCTTGATTGGCTCGGGGGAAAGCGGAGGAGATGGCCAGAGCTGGTGTGGTGAAGACGGGGCTCGGGCGGGTCCTTTTATAGGCGCCCGGGGGAGGTAGAGGGATGGAGGGGATGGCGAGCACCGACGAGCTCGCCATGATGGCGGGAATGGCGCTAACGTTGATTGAGACGGCTTGGGTAGGCGGGGGGGGGGGGGTGAGGGGACGGCTCGGGTACAGTGGCGGGGTGGTCGTTGAGGTTGGGCGAGCCTTAATGGCGAGGCGACGGGGCGAGAGGGGCTTAGCGGCGGATGCGCCGGTGAGGCATGGGCGAGAACGACGAAGCTGACGGGTGGGCCCGGGCTGCCAGGGAGAGAGAGAGCAGCGCGAGGGGAGGGAGGCGAGTCGCTGACGGGCGGGGCCAAGCTGTCAGCGAGGCGCGCAGAGCTGGGCCGCCTGGGCCGGGGAGAGGGGAAGGGAAGCGCGGGCGCACGGAGCTGGTTGGGCCGGATTCGGCCCAGCCGAGGGAGGGAGTTTCTCTTTCTCTTTTCTTTTTCTGATTTCTAATTCCTTTCTTTTCCTTTTTCTATTTTTGTTTATTTTTGTTTCTTTTTCCTTTGAATCAAAAATTCTCTAAATGATCTTGAGTGATAAATATAGTCTATGTGAGGTGCTCTAATTATTTCAAGTGTATGCACATGATGAGGTGTTCTAAGGGTAGAGTTAAGGGAGAAAATAAAATAAGGGGGGGGGGGGTTAGGAGGTTAGGGTTTCAAACCTTGGTTGGGATTTTTGGGATGTTACAATATCAAAGTGTTTTATGTTAGCACCGAGAACCAGCTAGCCGATATCTTTACCAAGCCTTTAGATGAGAAGACCTTTTGCAGGCTGCGTAGTGAGCTAAATGTCTTAGATTCGCGTAACTTGGATTGATCTATAGCATACATGTGTTTTATGCCTTTGATCAAGTTACTTTATGCATTTATGAGATTTATATGGTGCTCAAGTTGTGCAAGGGATCCTCGCACCTCACAAGTCCATATGTGAATGATGCACATATTTAGGGGGGAGAAGTGCTACAACTTGACCCTTTGAGACTAACAATTGTGCTTGAGTTTACTTGATGTAGTCTCAAAGGTGAATTGAAAGGGAAAGGTGAACTTGGAGCATGCAAAAACTTCCACTGCACTCCGGTATTAACTCCAAGTTCATATCTATGCTCTTATTGCCTTTTTGCTCTTAATTGACAATTTTGGTGAGACAATGAGGTTAAAGGGCCAATCGTTATCCCATTTTGGTGCTTAATGCCAAAGGGGGAGAAATTAAGGCCAAAGCAAATGGATCAGCTACCACTTGAGAATTTTGAAAATAGTAGAGTTAGAACTTTTGATTTGTCAAAATACTCTAATTGTCAAAATTTGGTCTCTTGTGGGGAGAATGTTTGATTACGGGAAAAGGGGAGTTTTTGGCTCTTAATCATTTTTACTCTTGGATTATCTCTCGTTGTGTCTAACCATGTGTGTTTGACTTAGAGATAGGAAAATGAATTTTATTTGCAAAAACAAACCAAGTGGTGGCAAAGAACGATCCAAATATGTCAAATCTTGTCAAAGACTATTTTTGTTCTCAATTGGTGATGTTGCACTTCTATTCATTGTTTTTTGATGTGTTGGCATAAATCACCAAAAAGGGGGAGATTGAAAGGGAAATGTGCCCTTGGGCCATTTCTAGTATATTTTGGTGATTAAGTGTCCAACACATATTAAGTGGATTATTATATGCCAAATGATGAATGAAGTGTAAATCAACAAGAATGTATGATTCTAGACTTAGTACATTGGTTTTTGAGTACTAATATATTTGTCTAAGTGCTAGAATCAGAGAAAAGAAAAGGAGAGAAGAACTTGGCTCGAAGCAGCCAAGACTCTGCTCAGTCTGGCACACCGGTCTGTCCGGTGGTGCACCGGACAGTGTCCGGTGCGCCAGGCTAGACTCCGGCGAACTGGCCACTCTCGAGAAACTGTGGCGGTGTACGGCTATAATTCACCGGACTGTCCGGTGAGCCAACGGCCGCTAGTGCAACGGTCGGCCACCAAATCCGCGGGCGACGCGTGGCCCGCTCCAACGGTCGGCAGGGGGCACCGGACTGTCCGGTGTGCACCGGACAGTGTCCGGTGGGCCAACTAGCCCGAAGATCCAACAGTCGGCTGCGCCAGAAATGGAAGGAGATCCGCACCGTACATGCTACAGTGGCTGTCCGGTGGTGCACTGGACTGTCCGGCGCGCCACCCGACAGAAGGCAAGAATTGCCTTCCTTGTTGGGTTCCAACGGCTCCTAGCTGCCTTGGGGCTATAAAAGGGACCCCTAGGCGCATGGAGGAGTCACCCAAGCATTCCTTGATCATTCCTAAGCACCAAGACTCCATTCTCGCGCATTCGATTCTTTGAGATAGTGTCTTGAGCCCCATATGAGTAGAGAACTCCTCGAGTTGTGTTGTGAGCTCAAGTTGTGGCTTTGTGTGCGTGATTGTGCTCTTGTTTTGAGTCTTGTGTGTGTTGCTCTCCCCTCCCTTACTTCTGTGCTTCTTTGTGATAATCAATTGTAAGGGCGAGAGGCTCCAAGTTGTGGAGATTCCTCGCAAACGGGAGAAAGTATAAGAAAGGAAAACACCATGGTATTCAAGCTGATCATTGGATCACTTGAAAGGGGTTGAGTGCAACCCTCGTCCATTGGGACGTCACAACATGGAGTAGGTGAAAGGGAAATAGGCTTACACCTTTTCTTAAAATGATTTTGGTGATTGAATTGTCCAACACAAATAATTGGACTAACTAGTTTGCTCTAGTCTATAAGTTTTACAGGTGCCAAAGGTTCACAACAAGCCAATAAAAAGACCAAAGATGGGTTCAAACAAGAAGAGCTAAAGACATCCCAAAGGCACCCTAGTCTGGCGCACCGGACTGTCCGGTGTGCCACCGGACAGTGTACGGTGCACCAGGGAACTCGACGCTGAACTCCTCACCTTCGGGAAAATGGGAGGCCGCTCTGCTATAATTCACCGGACTGTCTGGTGTCACACCGGACTGTCCGTTGTGCCAGCGGAGCAACGGCTACTTCGCACCAACGGTCGACTGCAAACGCATTCAATGCGCTACAGTGCGCGCCAGAGTCAGAGCAGCACCGGACAGTCTACAGGACCTGTCCGGTGCACCACCGGACAGCCCAGAGGCCCCACCAGTCAGAGCTCCAACGGTCATAACCCAACGGCCAGCTGATGTGGCTGGCGCACCGGACAGTGTCCGGTGGCGCACCGGACTGTCCGGTGCGCCATGCGACAGACAGCCTCCCAACGGCCACTTTTGGTGGTTGGGGCTATAAATACCCCAACCACCCCACATTCAACAACATCCAAGTTTTCCATCTTCAACACATTACAAGTGCTATAGCATTCAATTCTAGACACAACCAAAGAGATCAAATCCTCTCCCAAGTCCGGAATCACTCCAAATCAAATAGTGACTAGAAAGAGCGACATTTGTGTTCATTTGAGCTCTTGTGCTTGTATTGCTTCTTTTCTTTCTCATACTTTCTTGTGATAAACTCAATTGTAACCGAGGCAAGAGACACCAATTGTGTGGTGGTCCTTGCGGGAACTTTGTGTTCCGTTTGATTGAGAAGAGAAGCTCACTCGGTCTAAGTGACCGTTTGAGAGAGGGAAAGGGTTGAAAGAGACCCGGTCTTTGTGACCACCTCAACGGGGAGTAGGTTTGCAACAACCGAACCTCGGTAAAACAAATCATCGTGTCTCACTCTTTATTTGCCCGTGATTTGTTTTCACCCTCTCTCTCGGACTCGTTCATATTTCTAATGCTAACCCGACTTGTAGTTGTGCTTAAGTTTATAAATTTCAGATTCGCCCTATTCACCCCCCCTCTAGGCGACTTTCAATTGGTATCGGAGCCCGGTGCTTCATTAGAGCCTAACCGCTCGAAGTGATGTCGGGAGCATCCGCCAAGAGGGAGATCGGGACCGGCGAGAAACCCGCCAAAAGCCATGGAAAGGCTCCATCTGGAGAGTCCGCCAACAAGGTGAAGGGACCCCCTTCACACGACAAGTCGCGTCGGAGCAGTGACAAGAAGAAGAAGATGAGGAAGGTGGTCTACTACGAGACCGACTCTTCGTCGCCATCCACCTCCGGCTCCGACACGCCGTCCGTAACTTCTAAGCGCCATGAGCGCAAGAAGTTTAGTAAGATTCCCCTACTCTATCCTCGCATTTCCAAACGTACTCCATTACTTTCCGTCCCATTAGGCAAACCACCTATGTTTGATGGTGAAGATTATAACATGTGGAGTGATAAAATGAGGCATCATCTAACCTCACTCCACACTAGCATTTGGGATGTTGTTGAGATTGGAGTACAGGTACCATCACCAGGGGATGAAGACTATGATTCAGACGAGGTCGCCCAAATCCGACACTTCAACTCTCAAGCCACCACTATACTCCTCGCCTCTCTAAGTCGAGAGGAGTATAACAAGGTGCAAGGATTAAAGAGCGCCAAGGAGATTTGGGACGTGCTCAAGACCGCGCACGAAGGAGATGAAGTGTCTAAAATCACCAAGCGGGAGACAATCGAGGGGGAGCTCGGTCGCTTCCGGCTTCGACAAGGAGAGGAGCCACAAGAGATGTACAACTGGCTCAAGACCTTGGTGAATCAAGTGCGCAACCTCGGGAGCAAAAAATGGGATGACCATGAAATGGTCAAGGTTATTCTAAAATCCCTCGTTTTCCTTAACCCTACGCAAGTTCAATTAATTCGAGGTGATACTAGATACACGCTAATGTCTCCCGAGGAAGTAATAGGCAAATTTGTGAGCTTTGAGTTGAAGATCAAAGGCTCAAAGAAAATCATTGAGCATGATGGCCTCTCCACGCCCGAAGCACAACCGGTCGTATTCAAGGCGACGGAGGATAAGAAGGAGGAGTCTACATCAAGTAGACAACCCATCGACGCCTCTAAGCTCGACAATGAGGAGATGGCGCTCATCATCAAGAGCTTCTGCCAAATCCTCAAGCAAAGGAGGGGGAAAGACTACAAATCCCGCTCCAAGAAAGTGTGCTACAAGTGTGGTAAGCCCGGTCACTTTATTGCAAAATGTCCATTATCAATTGACAGTGACAGGGATAACGACAAGAAGGGCAAGAGGAGAGAAAAGAAGAGGGGCGGCGATGCCCATGTGTACCGCGAGTGAGACTCCGACGAGAGCTCCACCGACTCCTCCTCCGACGAGGACGCCGCCAACATCGCCGTCTCCAAGGGACTCCTCTTCCCCAACGTCGGCCACAAGTGCCTCATGGCAAAGGACGGCAAAAGGAAGAAGGTAAAATCAAAATCCTCCACTAAATATGAAACCTCTAGTGATGAGGATAACTCTTGTGATGAGGAGGATAATTTGCGCACCCTTTTTGCCAACCTAAACATGCAACAAAAAGAAAAATTGAATGAATTAATTAGTGCTATACATGAGAAGGATGAACTCTTGGACTCTCAAGAGGACTTCCTAATTAAGGAAAATAAGAAGCATGTTAAGGTTAAAAATGCTTACGCTCTAAAAGTAGAAAAATGTGAAAAACTATCTAGTGAGCTAAGCACTTGCCATGATATTATTGCCAACCTTAGAAATGAGAATGCTAGTTTAATTGCTAAGGTTGATTCAAATGTTTGCCATATTTCAATTCCCAATCTTAGAGATGATAATGTTGGTTTACTTGCTAAGATTGAAGAATTGAATGTCTCTCTTGCTAGCCTTAAGATTGAAAATGAAAAATTAATTGCTAAGGGTAAAGACTTAGATGTTTGCAATGTTACAATTTCCAATCTTAAAAGTGAAAATGACATTTTACATGCTAAGATTGTTGACCTAAAATCTTGCAAACCCTCTACATCTACCGTTGACCATGTTTCCATTTGCACTAGATGTAGAGACATTAATGTTGATGCTATTCATGATCACCTAGCTTTAATTAAGAAACAAAACGATCACATAGCTCAACTTAATGCTAAAATTAATGAGCATGACTTAGAAGATGAGAAATTTAAATTTGCTAGAAGCATGCTCTATAGTGGGAGACGCCCTGGCATCAAGGATGGCATTGGCTTCCAAAAGGGAGACAATGTCAAACTTAATGCCCCTCCTAAAAGATTATCAAACTTTGTTAAGGGCAAGGCTCCCATGCCTCAGGATAACGAGGGTTACATTTTGTACCCTGCCGGTTATCCTGAGCACAAGATTAGGAGAATTCACTCTAGGAAGTCTCACTCTGGCCCTAATCATGCTTTTATGTATAAAGGTGAGACATCTAGCTCTAGGCAATCAACCCGTGCTAAATTGCCTAAGAAGAAAACTCCTATTGCATCAAATAATTCTAACATTTCATTTAAGACTTTTGATGCATCTTATGTTTTAACTAACAAATCCGGCAAGGTAGTTGCCAAGTATGTTGGGGGCAAGCACAAGGGGTCAAAGACTTGTGTTTGGGTACCCAAAGTTCTTGTATCTAATGTTAAAGGACCCAAAACCGTTTGGGTACCTAAAATCAAGAACTAAATTTGTTTTGTAGGTTTATGCATCCGGGGGCTCAAGTTGGATCATTGATAGCGGGTGCACAAACCATATGACAGGGGAGAAGAAGATGTTCTCCTCCTATGAGAAAAACCAAGATCCCCAATGAGCTATCACATTCGGGGATGGGAATCAAGGTTTGGTCAAAGGATTGGGTAAAATTGCTAAATCACCTGACCATTCCATCTCAAATGTTTTTCTTGTAGATTCTTTAGATTATAACTTGCTTTTAGTTTCGCAATTATGTAAAATGGGTTACAACTGTCTTTTTACGGATATAGGTGTTACTGTCTTTAGAAGAAGTGATGATTCAGTAGCATTTAAGGGAGTGTTAGAGGGTCAGCTATACTTAGTAGATTTTGATAGAGCTGAACTCGACACTTGCTTAATTGCTAAGACTAACATGGGCTGGCTCTGGCATCGCCGACTAGCAAATGTTGGAATGAAGAATCTTCACAAGCTTCTAAAGGGAGAACACATTTTGGGACTAACAAATGTTCATTTTGAGAAAGACATGATTTGTAGCGCATGTCAGGCAGGGAAGCAAGTTGGTGTTCATCATCCACACAAGAACATCATGACGACTGACAGGCCACTCGAGCTCCTACACATGGACCTATTCGGCCCGTTAGCTTACATAAGCATCGGCGGGAGTAAGTACTGTCTAGTTATTGTGGATGATTATTCTCGCTTCACATGGGTGTTCTTTTTGCAGGAAAAATCTCATACCCAAGAGACCTTAAAGGGATTCTTGAGATAGGCTCAAAATGAGTTCGGCTTAAGGATCAAAAAGATTAGAAGCGACAACAGGACGGAGTTCAAGAACTCTCAAATTGAAGGCTTCCTTGAGGAGGAGGGCATCAAGCATGAGTTCTCTTCCCCCTACACCCCACAACAAAATGGTGTAGTGGAGAGGAAGAATAGAACTCTATTGGACATGGCAAGAACCATGCTTGATGAGTACAAAACTTCGGATCGGTTTTGGGCCGAGGCGGTCAACACCGCTTGCTACGCCATCAACCGGTTGTATCTACACCGAATCCTTAAGAAGACATCATATGAACTCCTAACCGGTAAAAAGCCAAATGTTTCATATTTTAGAGTCTTTGGTAGCAAATGCTTTATTCTTGTTAAAAGAGGTAGAAAATCTAAATTTGCTCCTAAGGCTGTAGAAGGCTTTTTACTAGGATATGATTGAAACACAAGGCATATAGAGTCTTTAACAAGTCCTCTGGACTAGTTGAAGTTTCTTGTGACATTGTGTTTGATGAGACTAACGGCTCTCAAGTAGAGCAAGTTGATCTTGATGAGATAGGTGATGAAGAGGCTCCGTGCGTCGCACTAAGGAACATGTCCATTGGGGATGTGTGTCCTAAGGAATCCGAAGAGCCACCACATGCACAAGATCAACCATCTTCCTCCACACAAGCATCTCCACCAACTCAAGATGAGGATAAGGCTCGAAATGATGAAGGAGAAGATCAAGAAGTTGAGCCACCTCAAGAGGAGAGCAAAGATCAAGGGGGAGATGTCCATGATCAAGATGAGGAAGATGAACAAGTTCCAAGACCGCCACACCCAAGAGTCCACCAAGCAATCCAACGAGATCACCCCGTGAACACCATCCTCGGCGATATTCAAAAGGGGGTAGCTACTCGATCTCGTGTTGCTCATTTTTGTGAACATTACTCTTTCGTTTCCTCTATCGAGCCACACAGGGTAGAGGAAGCACTTCAAAATTCGGATTGGGTGGTGGTGATGCAAGAGGAGCTCAACGATTTCACTAGGAATGAGGTATGTCATTTAGTTCCACGTCCTAATCAAAATGTTGTAGGAACCAAGTGGGTCTTCCGCAACAAGCAAGATGAGCATGGTGTGGTGACAAGGAACAAAGCTCGACTTGTAGCCAAGGGATACTCACAAGTCGAAGGTTTGGATTTCGGTGAAACCTATGCACCCGTAGCTAGGTGTCGGGGACCATAATTAGGGGTACCCCCAAGACTCCTAAACTCGGCGGGTAAACACCATCAGCACAAAGCTGCAAAGGCCTGATGGGCGCAATTCAAGTCAAGGCTCCGTCCAGTCAAGGGACACGATCTCGCCTCGCCCGAGCCCAGCCTCGGGCAGGAACAGTAGACCCAGGCAGATTCACGCCTCGCCCGAGGGCCTCCTCAAGCAACGAGCGCACCTTCGACTTGCCCAAGGCTCAGCTCGGGCAGGCTTCGCGGAGAAGCAACCTTGGCCAAGATCGCCTCGCCAGCTGACCGGATCGCAGGAGCATTCAATGCAAGGATCGCCTGACACCTTATCCTAACGCGTGCTCTTCAGTCGACAGGGCCGAAGTGACCGCTGTCACTTCGCCCCTCCACTGACCGACCTGACAGGAAAACAGCGCCGCCTGCGCTGCTCCGACTGCTGTGCCACCCGCCAGGGTGAGGCTGACAGCAGCCAAGTCCAGCCTCGGGCGCCATAGGAAGCTCCGCCTCGCCCGACCCCAGGGCTCGGACTCAACCTCGACCCCGGAAGACGGTCTCCGCCTCGCCCGACCCTAGGGCTCGGACTCAACCTTGACCCCGGAAGACGGTCTCCGCCTCACCCGACCCCAGGGCTCGGACTCAACCTCGACCTCGGACGACGGTCTCCGCCTCGCCCGACCCCAGGGCTCGGACTCAACCTCGACCTCGGACGACGGTCTCCGCCTCGCCCGACCCTAGGGCTCGGACTCAACCTCAACCTCGGAGGAGCCTTCGCCTCGCCCGACCTTGGGCTCGGACCGACCACGTCGCAGGGGGTACATCATTACCCTACCCCTAGCTAGCTCAGGCTACGAGGAACAAGACCGGCGTCCCATCTGGCTCGCCCCGGTAAAACAAGTAATGATGACACCTCGCGTGGTCCATGACGACGGTGGTTCTCAGCCCCCTATGGAAGCAAGGAGACGTCAGCAAGGTCCCGACAGCCCCGACAGCTGTGCTTCTACAGGGTTTAAGCGCTCCTCCGACGGCCACGACACCACATGAACAGGGCACCAACACCTCTCCGACAGCCATGTCGGCATGTACATAGGACTCTGGCTCCTCTCTGCCGGACACGTTAGCACGCTGCTACACCCCCCATTGTACACCTGGGCCTCTCCTTACGTCTATAAAAGGAAGGTCCAGGGCCCTCATACGAAAAAGGTGGCCGTGCGGGAGGATGGGCTGACGAGCAGGCTCTCTCTCTCTCCCTCGCGAACGCTTGTAACCCCCTACTGCAAGCGCATCCGCCCTACGCGCAGGACAACACGAGCCGCGGTTCCCCTTATTGTTTCCCCCTTGTGTTCTGTCTCGCGCCAACCCATCTGGGCTGGGACACGCAGCGATAATTTACTCGTCGGTCCAGGGACCCCTCGGGGTCGAAACGCCGACAGTTGGCGCGCTAGGTAGGGGCCTGCTGCGTGTTGACGAACAGCTTCCCGTCAAGCTCCAAATGGGAAGTCTCCAGCAACCTCTCCAGCCCGGGACGCTGCTCCATTTCGGGAGTCTCGAGTTCATGTCCCTTGACGGCAGCTACGACATGGTACTCCTTCCTCTGCCGCGCGACAACGACAATGGCGGCAGTCAGCCCGCCCGCCGGCGGCGGAATCGACGACGTCTTCCCCGAGTGGCGGAAGAGCAGCATCCGGGTCTATCCCGTCACCTTCCCCACCGACGGAGGAGTGAAAGGGTAATGTGCCCTTGGGCCATTTCTAAGTATTTTGGTGATTGAGTGCCAACACAAGTGGGCTTATGTTAATCTATGCAAAGTGATGGACAAAGTGCAAATCAAGTAAAAAGGTATGTTTCTAAGACTTAGTACATTGTTTTGGAGACTAATGTATTGTGTCTAAGTGCTGGAAACAGGAGAAATCAAGTTGGAAAAGAGATGGCTTTGTTCAGCCAAAGACAACTCGGTCTAAGTGCACCGGACTGTCCGGTGGTGCACCGGACAGTGTCCGGTGCGCCAGGCCGGCGTCTGTCAACTGGCTGCTCTCGGGAAGCAATTAACGGCGTACGGCTATAAATCACCGGACTGTCCGGTGGTGCACCGGATTGTCCGGTGAGCCAACAGTCGGCCGGGCCAACGGTCGGCCGCATAATCCGCGCGCGACGCGTGGCAAGAGCCAATGGTCAGAAGGGGCACCGTACTGTCCGGTGTGCACCGGACAATGTCCGGTGCGCCAACGGCTCCAAAGCGCCAACGGTCGGCTTCGCCAAAGAAGGAAAGAAATCCGCACCGGACAGTGTCCGGTGGTGCACCGGACTGTCCGGTGCGCTAGGCGATAGAAGGCAAGAATTGCCTTTCTGGAATGCTCTCAACGGCTCCTAGCTGCCTTGGGGCTATAAAAGGGACACCTAGGCGCATGGAGGAGTACACCAAGCAACCTTTGAGCATTGTTGATCATTCACGCTTCATTCTTGCGCACTTGTTCGACTTTCTTAGTGATTTGAGCTCCGTTCTAGTGAGAACCTTGTGATACTCTTTTGAGCTCAAGTCTTGATCTTGTGTATGCGTATTTGCTGTGGATTTGAGTGTGTTGCTTCCCTCCCTTACTCTAGTGCTTCATTGTGATTCTTATTGTAAGGGCGAGATACTCCAAGTTGTGGAGATTCCTCGCAAACGGGAAAGAGTAAAGTAAAGAAGAACACCGTGGTATTCAAGTTGATCATTGGATCACTTGAGAGGAGTTGAGTGCAACTCTCGTCCGTTGGGACGCCACAACGTGGCGTAGGCAAGTTTTGTACTTGGCCGAACCACGGGATAAATCCTCGTGTCTCTTGTGCTTGTCCTTATTGTGTCTATTGTGCTTCACAAGAGCTCTTCTCTCTACTCACTTAATTTAATTGTTCTAACTCTTAATCAAGTTTGTGGTGTTAAGTTTTAAGTTTTATAGGATCACCTAATCACCCCCCCTCTAGGTGCTCTCAATTGGTATCAAAGCCGTTCTCTTCAAGAAAGGGACTAATCGCCCGAAGAGATGGATCCTAGGGGCAAGGGGATGGTGGTCAATGATAAGGAGAAGGAGTCCTTCGTCAATGATCCAAAGGATGACAAGCCTACTGACTCAGGCTCGTGCCACAAAAGAAAAGACGGGAGGAAGAAGAAGACAATGCGCATCAAGGAGATAGTCTACTACGACAGCGACGAATCTTCCTCTTCCCAAAAGGATGACGACAACGACTACGAGAAAAAGAAGACGATTAATTCAAACTTTTCCTTTGATTATTCTCGTATTCCGCAAAGTTCCAATGCTCACTTGCTTTCCATTCCCCTCGGTAAACCCCCCACTTTGATGGAGAGGACTACGGATTTTGGAGTCACAAAATGCGTAGCCACTTGTTCTCTCTCCATCCAAGTATATGGGAGATAGTAGAAAATGGAATGCACTTTGATAGTACGGATAGTGCCATGTTCATTAATGAGCAAATGCACAAAAATGCACAAGCTACTACTGTTCTTCTAGCTTCATTGTGCAGGGATGAATACCACAAGGTGAGCGGCTTGGATAACGCCAAGCGGATTTGGGACACCCTTAAAATCTCACATGAGGGGAACGACGTCACCATGCTCACCAAGATGGAGTTGGTGGAGGGTGAACTTGGGAGATTCGCAATGATCAGGGGCGAGGAGCCAACCCAAACGTACAACCGGCTTAAGACCCTCGTCAACAAAATAAGGAGCTATGGAAGCACGCGATGGACGGACCACGACGTCGTCCGCCTAATGCTAAGGTCTTTTACTATCCTTGATCCACATCTTGTGAATAATATTCGTGAGAATCCTAGGTACACCAAGATGACGCCCGAGGAGATACTTGGAAAGTTTGTAAGCAGGCGGATGATGATCAAGGAGGCTAGATACGTTGACGATGCGTTGAATGGCCCAATCCAAGAGCCTCATACCATTGCTCTCAAAGCAACGAGGAGCAAGGAGGCGCTACCTAGCAAGGTGGCACAAGTTGAGGCGACCGGGCTTAATGATGAAGAGATGGCACTGATCATTAAGCGTTTCAAGACGACTCTAAGGGGTCGCAAGGAGCATCCAAACAAGACTAAGACAAAGGGGAAGCGCTCATGCTTCAAATGTGGTAAGATTGGTCACTTTATCGCTAACTGTCCCGATAATGATAGTGGAACAAGGGAACAAGAGGGAAAAGAAGAAAGCTTACAAGAAGGAGTGGGACTCGGATTGTTCGTCGTCCGACTCCGACAATGAAGGACTCGCCGCCACCGCCTTCAACAAGTCGGGCCTCTTCCCCAACGAGCATCACACCTGCCTCATGGCAAGGGAAAAGAAGGTAAGCATTCATGATACTAGTACTTACGCTTCCTCAAGTGATGAAGAATCTAGCGATGATGAAATAGACTATTCATGTTTATTCAAGGGCCTAGATAGAACTAAGGTAGATAAGATTAATGAATTAATAGATGCCTTGAATGATAAAAATAGGTTGTTAGAAAAGCAAGAGGATCTTTTGTATGAAGAACATGATAAGTTTGTAGAGGTACAAAAATCCCTTGCTTTAGAAATTAAAAGGAATGAAATGCTTTCTTGTGAATTGTCTACATGTCATGACTCTATTTCTAGCTTAAAGAGCATAAATGATGATTTGAGTGCTAAGTTAGAAATAGCTAATAAATCAACATCTTGTGTAGAACATGTTGTAGTTTGTATTAGGTGTAAAGATTTTAATGTTGGTGCTTGTAGTGAACACCTAGTTTCAATCTCTAAATTGAATGATGAAGTGGCTAGTCTTAATGCCCAACTTAAGACTAGCAAGAGTGAATTTGACAAACTAAAATTTGCAAGGGATGCCTACACGATTGGTAGACACCCCTCAATTAAGGATGGTCTTGGCTTCAAGAGGGAAGTCAAGAACTTGACAAGTCATAAGGCTCCCATCTCCATCAAGGAGAAAGGGAAGGCCCCTATGGCAAATAGTATTCAAAAGAACCATGCTTTCTTATACCATGATAGGAGATATTCTAGGAATGTTCATCATGATAGAAGTTGCAATGATGTTGTTTCACATGCTTATGATTCAAATGCAATGTTTGCTTCAAGTTCTTCTATGATGTATGATAGAAGTTTGGCTAGGAAAAATGTCATTCATCATGTGCCTAGTAGAAATGCTCATGTACCTAGGAAAACAAGTAATAAACCTTCTACAATTTATCATGCTTTAAATGCTTCCTTTGCTATTTGTAGAAAGGATAAGAAGGTAATTGCTAGAAAATTAGGGGCCAAATGTAAGGGAGACAAGACTTGCATTTGGGTCCCTAAGACTATTGTAACTAACCTTGTAGGACCCAAGCCTAAATTGCCTTGCAGGTTTATGCATCCGGGGGCTCAAGCTGGATTATCGACAGCGGATGCACAAACCACATGACGGGGGAGAAGAGGATGTTCTCTTCCTACGTCAAGAACAAGGATCCCCAAGATTCAATCATATTCGGTGATGGGAACCAAGGCAAGGTGAAAGGGTTAGGAAAAATTGCTATTTCATCCGAGCACTCTATTTCTAATGTGTTCTTAGTTGAGTCGCTTGGATATAACTTGTTGTCTGTGAGTCAACTTTGTAATATGGGGTATAACTGTTTATTCACAAATGTAGATGTGTCTGTCTTTAGAAGAAGTGATGGTTCATTAGCTTTTAAGGGTGTACTAGACGACAAACTTTATTTAGTTGATTTTGCAAAAGAGGAGGTCGGTCTAGATGCATGCTTAATTGCTAAGACTAGCATGGGCTGGCTGTGGCATCGCCGTTTAGCACATGTGGGGATGAAGAACCTTCACAAGCTTCTAAAGGGAGACCACATGATAGGTCTAACTAATGTAACTTTCGAAAAAGATAGACCTTGTGCAGCTTGTCAAGCAGGTAAACAGGTGGGAAGCTCTCATCATGCCAAAAATGTGATGACAACATCAAGACCCCTGGAGTTACTTCATATGGACCTCTTCGGACCCGTCGCCTATCTAAGCATAGGAGGAAGTAAGTATGGTCTTGTTATAGTTGATGATTTTTCCCGCTTCACTTGGGTATTCTTTTTGCAGGATAAATCTGAAACCCAAGGGACCCTCAAGCGCTTCCTAAGGAGAGCCCAAAACGAGTTTGAGCTCAAAGTGAAGAAGATAAGGAGCGACAATGGGTCCGAATTTAAGAACCTTCAAGTGGAGGAGTATCTTGAGGAGGAAGGAATCAAGCACGAGTTCTCCGCTCCCTACACACCACAACAAAATGGTGTGGTAGAGAGGAAGAACAGGACGCTACTAGACATGGCAAGGACGATGCTTAGTGAATTCAAGACGCCCGAACGGTTTTGGACGGAAGCCGTGAGCACGACTTGCCACACCATAAACCGGGTCTACCTTCATCGCCTCCTCAAGAAGACTTCATATGAGCTTCTAACCGGTAACAAACCCAATGTGTCTTACTTTCGTGTATTTGGGAGCAAATGTTACATTCTAGTAAAGAAAGGTAGGAATTCTAAGTTTGCTCCCAAAGCTGTAGAAGGGTTTTTGTTAGGTTATGACTCAAATACAAAGGCGTATAGGGTCTTCAACAAATCATCGGGTTTGGTTGAAGTCTCTAGCGACGTTGTATTTGATGAGACTAATGGCTCTCCAAGAGAGCAAGTTGTTGATCTTGATGATGTAGATGAAGAAGATGTTCCAACAGCCGCAATGCGCACCATGGCGATTGGAGATGTGAGGCCACTGGAACAAAAGGAGCAAGATCAACCTTCTTCCTCAACAACGCTGCATCCCCCAACTCGAGAAGATGAACAGGTTCATCAAGAGGAGGCGTGTGATCAAGGGGGAGCACAAGATGTTCATGTGATAGAGGAAGAAGCGCAACCGACACGTCCAACCCAAGTTCGAGCAACGATTCAAAGGAATCATCCCGTCGACCAAATTTTGGGTGATATTAGCAAGGGAGTAACTACTTGCTCTAGACTAGTTAATTTTTGTGAGCATTACTTTTTTGTCTCTTCTATTGAGCCTTTCAGGGTAGAAGAGGCCTTGCTAGATCCGGACTGGGTGTTGGCCATGCAGGAAGAGCTCAACAACTTCAAGAGAAATGAAGTTTGGACACTGGTGCCTCGTCCCAAGCAAAATGTTGTGGGAACCAAGTGGGTGTTCCGCAACAAACAAGACGAGCACGGGGTGGTGACAAGGAATAAGGCACGACTTGTGGCAAAAGGTTATGCCCAAGTCGCAGGTTTGGACTTTGAGGAGACTTTTGCTCCTGTGGCTAGGCTAGAGTCAATTCGCATATTGTTAGCCTATGCTACTCACCATTCTTTCAGGTTGTTCCAAATGGATGTGAAGAGCGCTTTCCTCAACGGACCAATCAAGGAGGAGGTGTACGTGGAGCAACCCCCTAGCTTTGAGGATGAACGATACCCCGACCACGTGTGTAAGCTCTCTAAGGCGCTCTATGGACTTAAGCAAGCCCCAAGAGCATGGTATGAATGCCTTAGAGACTTTTTAATTGCTAATGCTTTCAAGGTTGGGAAAGCCGATCCAACTTTTTTTACTAAGACTTGTGATGGTGATCTTTTTGTGTGCCAAATTTATGTCGATGACATAATATTTGGTTCTACTAACCAAAAGTCTTGTGAAGAGTTTAGCAGGGTGATGACTCAAAAGTTTGAGATGTCGATGATGGGCGAGTTAAGCTATTTCCTTGGGTTCCAAGTGAAGCAACTCAAGGATGGCACCTTCATCTCCCAAACGAAATACACACAGGACTTGATCAAGCGGTTTGGGATGAAGGACGCCAAGCCCGCAAAAACTCCAATGGGAACCGACGGACACACCGACCTCAACAAAGGAGGTAAGTCCGTTGATCAAAAGGCATACCGATCTATGATAGGGTCCTTACTTTATTTATGTGCTAGTAGACCATATATTATGCTTAGTGTATGCATGTGTGCTAGATTTCAATCCGATCCAAGGGAGTGTCACTTAGTGGCCGTGAAGCGAATTCTTAGATATTTAGTCGCTATGCCTTGCTTCGGGATCTGGTATCCAAAGTGGTCTACCTTTGACTTGATTGGATATTTAGACTCCGACTATGCTGGATGTAAGGTCGATAGGAAGAGCACATCGGGGACGTGCCAATTCTTAGGAAGGTCTCTGGTGTCGTGGAGCTCTAAGAAACAAACTTCTGTTGCCCTATCCACCGCTGAGGCCGAGTATGTTGCCGCAGGACAATGTTGCGCACAACTACTTTGGATGAGGCAAACCCTCAGGGACTTTGGCTACAATCTGAGCAAAGTCCCACTCCTATGTGATAATGAGAGTGCTATCCGCATGGCGGATAATCCTGTTGAACACAGCCGCACAAAGCACATTGACATCCGGCATCACTTTTTGAGAGACCACCACCAAAAGGGAGATATCGAAGTGTTTCATGTTAGCACTGAGAACCAGCTAGCCGATATCTTTACCAAGCCTCTAGATGAGTCGACCTTTTGCAGGCTGCGTAGTGAGCTAAATGTCTTAGATTCGCGGAACTTGGATTGATTTATAGCATACATATGTTTTATGCCTTGATTATGTTCCTTAATGCATTTTGTTGTTTATTCATGGTGCTCAAGTTGTACAAGCACTCCCCGGACCTCACAAGTCCATTTGCAAGTGATGCACATATTTAGGGGGAGATGTGCTACAACTTGACCCTTTGAGGCTAACTGTGTGTTTGAGTTTGCTTAATTTAGTCTCAAAGGAGGTTTGAAAGGGAAAAGGTGGACTTGGACCATGCAAGACTTCCACTGCACTCCGATGAAAGAGTAACTGACTCCAAGTTCATCTTTGTACTCCTATTGCCTTTTTACTCTTAGTTGAAGATTTTGGTGAGGCAATGGGGTTAAAGGGCCAAAATTGATCCCGTTTTGGTGCTTGATGCCAAAGGGGGAGAAAATAAGGCCAAAGCAAGAAATGGATCAGCTACCACTTGAGAATTTTGAAAAAGCAGAGTTAGAGTTTTTGTTTGTCAAAATACTCTTGTTTGTCTCTTGTGGGGAGAATATTTGATTATGGGAAATAGGGGGAGTTTTTGAAATCTTTGAATCAATTTCTCTTGGAACAACTCTCTTTATGCCTCAACAAGTGTGTTTGACTTTGAGATAGGGAATTGAGTTTGATTTGCGAAAACAAAACAAAGTGGTGGCAAAGAATGATCCATATATGCCAAATTTGAATCAAAACAATTTTGAGTTCTCATTTGTATTGATGTTGCACTTCCTTTAGTTGCTTTTTATTGTGTTGGCATAAATCACCAAAAAGGGGGAGATTGAAAGGGAAATGTGCCCTTGGGCCATTTCTAAGTATTTTGGTGATTGAGTGCCAACACAAGTGGGCTTATGTTAATCTATGCAAAGTGATGGACAAAGTGCAAATCAAGTAAAAAGGTATGTTTCTAAGACTTAGTACATTGTTTTGGAGACTAATGTATTGTGTCTAAGTGCTGGAAACAAGAGAAATCAAGTTGGAAAAGAGATGGCTTTGTTCAGCCAAAGACAGCTCGGTCTGGGTGCACCGGACTGTCCGGTGCGCCAGGCCAGCGTCTGTCAACTGGCTGCTCTCGGGAAGCAATTAACGACGTACGACTATAAATCACCGGACTGTCTGGTGGTGCACCGGACTGTCCGGTGAGCCAACAGTCGGCCGGGCCAACGGTCGGCCGCATAATCCGCGCGCGACGCGTGGCAAGAGCCAACGGTCAGAAGGGGCACCAGACTGTCCGGTGCGCCAACGGCTCCAAAGCGCCAACGGTCGGCTTCGCCAAAGAAGGAAAGAAATCCGCACCGGACAGTGTTCGGTGGTGCACCGGACTGTCCGGTGCGCCAGGCGACAGAAGGTAAGAATTGCCTTCCTGGAATGCTCTCAACAGCTCCTAGCTGCCTTGGGGCTATAAAAGGGACCCCTAGGCGCATGGAGGAGTACACCAAGCAACCTTTGAGCATTGTTGATCATTCACACTTCATTCTTGCGCACTTGTTCGACTTTCTTAGTGATTTGAGCTCCGTTCTAGTGAGAACCTTGTGATACTCTTTTGAGCTCAAGTCTTGATCTTGTGTGTGCGTATTTGCTGTGGATTTGAGTGTGTTGCTTCCCTCCCTTACTCTAGTGCTTCATTGTGATTCTTATTGTAAGGGCGAGAGACTCCAAGTTGTGGAGATTCCTCGCAAACGGGAAAGAGTAAAGTAAAGAAGAACACCATGGTATTCAAGTTGATCATTGGATCACTTGAGAGGAGTTGAGTGCAACTCTCGTCCGTTGGGACGCCACAACGTGGAGTAGGCAAGTTTTGTACTTAGCCGAACCACGGGATAAATCCTCGTGTCTCTTGTGCTTGTCCTTATTGTGTCTATTGTGCTTCACAAGAGCTCTTCTCTCTACTCACTTAATTTCATTGTTCTAACTCTTAATCAAGTTTGTGGTGTTAAGTTTTAAGTTTTACAGGATCACCTATTCACCCTCCCTCTAGGTGCTCTCAAGGAGGAGGCGGGGCAACCATGGCCAAGCAAGAGGCGGCACCTCGTCGGCTGTCGAGCGTTTCGACGATGCCGACGCCCCAGTGGGGGACACGTCGGGCGTCGACCTCGCGTCTGAGACGAAGACGGGCGTCGTTTCCCTGCAACACGCCAACCCCAAGCGGACGAATGACGCCAGCACGCTCGTGAAGGACCTGCTGGGCGTTAGCCTCGTACCTGAGATAACGGTGCAGTCCGTCCCCGACGCGACTCCGTCACCATCCGTCGATCAAGAGGTACCGTCCGTTTTCCACCCTATGCCTTTTAGATTCAGCTTCGACCCACCAAGCGACCCCGCTTTGGTGGACGCTTTCATAAAGGCATATCCGAACCTTCCGGGGTACCATATGTGGTCAACCTAGGACCGATTGACGGCCGTCTCGACCTACGGGCCCCCGGGTTCCGAGGAAGATGACGAGCCCGACTATGGTTGGGATTTCTCCGAGCTCGGGAACCCCAGCGCCATGCGGGACTTCATGACCGCATGTGACTACTGCCTCTCTGATTGCTCCGATGGTCGCCACAGCCTCGGTGATGAGGACTGTGGCCCAAGTCGCGAATGTTTCCACGTCGATCTAGGGGGTCTCGACAAAGGCAACCACCTTGGTATGGCGGAGGACGGCGATCCCCCTAGGCCTGCGCCTCGCGTTGACATCCTTTGGGAGCTAGCTGTGGTCCCAGTCCCTGCGGGGGGTCAGGACGCACAGCTCGAGCAAATCTGCGAGATGCAGGCCAGGCTCGACGAGGAAGCAGGACAACTTGTGCAGCTCCGGCAGAACATCGGACAGGAGTGGGCAGGCCGAGCACCAGCAGGACAAGCGCGTCATCTGCCCCAGGACGTCCAACACCGCATCACTGATGATGCTAGGGCAAGGCTGCCCCCGGCTTCCAGTGGGGTCGGCCAGAACCTGGCAGCAACAGCAATACTACTCCGAGCGATGCCGGAACCATCCACCACCAAGGGGCGGCGTATCCAGAGAGAACTCAAGAATCTCCTAGAGGATGTCACGATCCGACGGGCCGAAAGCTCTGCCTCCCGAAGGCAGGGGTACCCCCCGAGCATCGCGCCGCGACTTCCCGATTCATGCGGGAAGCCTCGGTCCACACCGGGCACACGCGGGACACAGAGCCTACGGCCCCGAGTCGCCTCGGCAACGAGCACCACCGGCGCGACCGTCGAGCCCACCTCGACGAGAAGGTGCACCGAGGCTACCACCCCAGGCATGGGGGACGCTACGACAGCGGGGATGATCGGAGCCCCTTGCCCGAACCACCCGGTCCGCAAGCTTTCAGCCGGGCCATACGACGGGCGCCGTTCCCGACCCGGTTTCGAACCCCGACTACCATCACTAAGTACTCGGGGGAAACAAGGCCGGAACTGTGGCTCGCGGACTACCGGCTGGCCTACCAGCTGGGTGGAACGGACGATGACAACCTCATCATCCGCAACCTCCCCCTGTTCCTCTCCGACGCCGCCCGAGCCTAGCTGGAGCATCTGCCTCCTGCACAGATCTCCAACTGGGACGACCTAGTCAAAGCATTCGCCGGAAACTTCCAGGGCACATACGTGCGCCCTGGGAACTCTTGGGATCTTCGAAGCTGCCGCCAGCAGCCGGGAGAATCCCTGCGGGAGTACATCCGGCGATTTTCGAAGCAGCGCACCGAGCTGCCCAACATCATCGACTCAGATGTCATCGGCGCGTTCCTCGCCGGCACCACTTGCCGCGACCTGGTGAGCAAGCTGGGTCGCAAGACTCCCACCAGGGCGAGCGAGCTGATGGACATCGCCACCAAGTTCGCCTCTAGCCAGGAGGCAGTCGAGGCCATCTTCCAGAAGGACAAGCAGCCTCAGGGACGCCAGCAGGAAGACCTCCCCGAGGCGTTCGCTCAGCGCAGCACGAAGAAGAAGGGCAAGAAGAAGTCGCAAACGAAACACGACGCCGCCGACACAGATCTTGTCGCCACTGTCGAACACAGGAACCCCCGGAAGCCTCCCGAAGGGGCCAACCTGTTCGACAAGATGCTCAAGGAGTCGTGCCCCTATCATCAGGGTCCCGTCAAGCACACCCTTGAGGAGTGCATCATGCTTCGGCGCTACTTCCACAAGGCCGGGCCACCGGCGGAAGGTGGCAAAGCCCACGACAACGACAAGAAGGAAGGCCACAAGGCAGAGGAGTTCCCCAAGGTCCATGACTGCTTCATGATCTACGGTGGGCAGGTGGCGAACGCCTTGGCTCGGCACCGCAAGCAGGAGAGTCGGGAGGTCTGCTCGGTGAAGGTGGTGGCGCCAGTCTACCTAGACTGGTCCGACAAGCCCATCACCTTCGACCAAGGCGACCACCCCGACCGCGTGCCAAGCTCGTTGTCGATCCCGTCATCAGCAACGTCAGGCTTACCAAGGTCCTCATGGACGGAGGCAGCAACCTCAACATCATCTACGCCGAGACCCTCGGGCTCTTGCAGATTGATTTGTCCACGATTCGGGCCGGTGCGGCGCCCTTTCACGGGATCATCCCCGGGAAGCGCGTCCAACCCCTTGGGCAACTCGATCTGCCCGTCTGCTTCGGGACTCCCTCCAACTTCCGAAAGGAAACCCTCACGTTCGAGGTGGTCGGGTTCCGAGGAACCTACCACGCAGTGCTGGGGAGACCATGCTACGCCAAGTTCATGGCCGTCCCCAACTACACCTACCTCAAGCTCAAGATGTCGGGCCCCAACAGGGTCATCACCGTTGGATCCACATACCGACACGCGTACGAATGCGACGTGGAGTGTGTGGAGTACGCTGAGGCCCTCGCCGATTCCGAGGCCCTCATCGCCGACCTGGAGAGCTTCTCCAAGGAGGTGCCAGATGCGAAACGCCACACCGGCAACTTCGAGCCAGCAGAGGCGGTTAAGTCCATCCCTCTCGACCCCAGCAACGACGCCTCCAAGCAAGTCCGGATCGGCTCCGAGCTCGACCCCAAATAGGAAGCAGTGCTCGTCGACTTTCTCTGTGCAAATGCCGAGGTTTTTGCGTGGAGTCCCTCGGACATGCCTGGCATACCGAGGGATGTCGCCGAGCACTCGCTGAATATCCGAGCTGGAGCCCGACCCGTGAAGCAGCCTCTGCGCCGATTCGACGAAGAAAAGCGCAGAGCCATAGGCGAGGAGATCCAAAAGCTGATGGCTGCAGGGTTCATCAAAGAGGTATTCCATCCCGAATGGCTAGCCAACCCTGTGCTTGTGAAAAAGAAAGGCGGGAAATGGCGGATGTGTGTAGACTACACTGGTCTAAACAAAGCATGTCCGAAGGTACCCTACCCTCTGCCTTGCATCGATCAAATCGTGGATTCCACTGCTGGGTGTGAAACCCTGTCGTTCCTTGATGCCTACTCTGGGTATCACCAAATCAGGATGAAAGAGTCTGACCAGCTCGTGACTTCTTTCATCACACCCTTTTGAGAGCACCTAGAGGGGGGGGGTGAATAGGTGATCCTGTAAAACTTAAAACTTAAGCCACAAAACTTGGTTAAGTGTTAGCACAATAATCACCAAGTGGCTAGAGAGAAGATCTTGCACAATACGATAACCACAAAGAGTTCAACACAGAGATGACATAGTGGTTTATCCCGTGGTTTGGCCAAGTACAAAACTTGCCTACTCCACGTTGTGGCGTCCCAACGGACGAGAGTTGCACTCAACTCCTCTCAAGTGATCCAATGATCAACTTGAATACCACGGTGTTTTGCTTTTCTTTTCTTATCCCGTTCGCGAGGAATCTCCACAGCTTGGAGCCTCTCGCCCTTACACTTTTGATGTTCACAAAGAATCACGGAGTAAGGGAGGGATGAGCAACTCACACAAGACACAAAGATCATAGCAAATACGCAAACACAAGACCCAGACTTGAGCTCAAAAAGACTAGCTGTAACACCCTGAATTTAGGGGTATAAAATTTCTTTGCTCATATTCACAAATTCAGGTGTTACTTCCCTTTTCTCATCCTTCCCCAATCTTTTCTTTCTCATTTCTATAGGAGAAAAGTGCTTATTTTATTTGTAATTATGGTTTAATAGGCTAAACCCTAAGGGAGTATGAATTGTTGCATCATGTTGAACCCTAGATTCCACTTTTGTTTGGTGCATAATTCTTGGAAAGTCTAATTTGAGTTTGTGGCTTATTTGGATTTGAATCAAATAGAGAAAATAAAAAGAAAAGGGAAAACAATTCCAGAATAAAAGAAAAAAGGAAAGAAGCCCACTCCCCCGCCCCCCTCAGCCTTTCGGCCCAGCTAAGCCCATCCCGCGCGCGCGCCTCTTCCCCCCCCCGCTCTCTCTGCCCTGGCGGGCCCGCCCGTCAGCGCGGCCGCCTTCCGCGCGCCCGCCCCCGCTTTCCCCTCTCTCTCTGCTCGCGGGCCCGGCCTGTCAGCCCCGTCGTCCTCGCGTAACCGCCGCCCGAGCTGCGCGCGGCCGCCTTCTCCGCGCCCACGTCGCGCGTGGAGCTCGCAACCGCCCCGCCCCTGGCCACTTGAGCCCAGAGCCCCACTCGCCCTCTCCCCCTCCCTCATTTGCGCTCCAGCAGACCCCTCTTCCACCTCCCCCTCGCTGCGCGCACGCCCGAGCGCCGCCGCCATAAACCCCCGCCGTCCCGAGCTCGTTTCCCCGTCGCCGTTGGAGCTCCGCCGTGCCCTTTGCCCCGGTGAGCTCCGCCCCGACGTCCGCAACCCGAGACGCGCCCCAATTCCCCCTCCCCCTCCCTATTTCTCTCTGCCCGCGCTCACCCGCCGTCCTCCGTGCAGCCGCGGAGGTCCGCCACCGTCGCCCCGAGCCACCGTCGCGCCACTGCCGCCACCGAGGAGTCACCGGAGCCCGCCTTGAGGTAAAGAACCTCTCCTGCCCCCTCCAAACCCGTGTATTGCCTTCTGCTGCGCTTAATTCCTCGCCGGAGTTGTTTTATGCCGCCGCCGAGCCGCTTCGCCGTGAACCGCCCCCTCCGGTGTCCCTGCCCCGACCCAGCCCCCACCGGGCGATTCCCCGTGCCCTCCCCAACCTTCCCGGCCGCTCAGGTCGCCCCAGAGACCCGCCAAGCGCCCGCGCCCCTCGTCTCCGGCGAGTCCTCCGCCGCGGGGACGAGCGCCACCGCCCCAGCTAGCCGTAGGAAAGGCCCAAGCCGGCCACCCGATCCCCGCCGTCCGTCCCAGATCGGGCGACCCCGTTTTAATTAGGCCGAGCCTAATCCTGGTCGTCCGCCGGAGATCCAACGGCCCAGGCCCGCTTCCCCCACACCCCGCCTCCCTGCCGTTTGGGCCCCGCCTGTCAGCCCGCTCGCGCCCACGCTACCCGCTGGCCCCGCCTGTCAGCCGCGCGCTCGCGCTGCCCGCCCGGCCCCGCCGGTCAGCCGCTCAGGTTGCCGCGCGCTCGCGCGCCCGCCCGCGGATCTAATCCTGGCCGTCCGCCTGAGATCCAACGGCCGTAGGAGCCCGATACCCCTTCGCCCGCGCGTTTTCTTAAAGAGACCCCCGGTTTTCTAGAATTTAAACCCGCCGTCCCTGGTTTCTCATAGTTAGGTCCTCGGACCTTTTTATTTAATTCAAAATAGGTATTTAGGGTATATTTTTAACCCCTAAACTTGTAAAATTCATAACTTTGTCATATGAACTCCAAATTAGGTGCTTCAAATTGCAAAATGCTCATGATGTTTTTGTCTATCTATTTAAACAATGTTTCCCTGCTGTTTCCATGTACCAATTAAGGGTTAATCATTAGGATAGGATTAAGGTTATTGGAACCCTATTTGAGATAATTAGAAGTTGGTAGACTTTAATAAAAGTTGGAGTACATAAGTTTATGGACTTAAACACCTAAGTTTAGGAACTTAAAACCATGTAATGATTTAATCCCACCACTGACTTAAACCTGATTAGTGGATAATGAATCACTTTGTATAGTCCTCTACCCCAGACCTAGGGAACACCAGAGTGCCTATCCCTTTTCTACTATGAACTTGTGATCTCTTTGCTGCATATGTTTGGTATGTTGCTTTTGTTTGTTATCTTCCCAAGTGCATAGTGTGAATGATTACTTTACGTAGACAACGAGCAGTCTGTGTTTCTCGAGGAGGTTGCAGAGGAAGTCCCTGATCAGCAGTTTGGTGAAGGCAAGTGTCCTCTGTCCCATTATGTCCTATTCATTTATAACTTACTACCCCGCATTACTTACTTGAAACCTAAGGATTGACTAGCTTTACACTATACTTTATCCTTGGTAACCTTATGGGCTGTTATGGTTAGCACTCTGCTATTGCCTTAACTTAATCAATGAACATGATGTGACTATTTATGATACTGTTATCCTGATGATGTTGATGATCTTGTGATACTCTAGGGGGCTCAGGCTGTTTCCTGAGTACCTCTCCGTAAGGACTTGTTCGTTGAGAGACCATCCGGGATAACAGTGCAACCATGAGGGTGAAATGGGATGCCCTTAGCTGATTAATTGGATGAACTAGAGGTGTAGTTGCTTAGCCGTCGTGCCGTCAATGGGGTCCAGGCACAGTGCTTGCTCTGCCGAGGCTGAGTGCCGAGGTTCTTTCATTTTGCTCTTTGTTAGTCACTCTCCTGCGGGGAGGGGTACTGTGTTTATCAAACTGGAGAAACCTAACGGGCAGCTATGATCTCTAGGGAATCTTTGTAAAAGCTACGTAGTGATCCCCTGCCGGACCACCTAGGTAGTGGTCAATGGGGATTAGCTCTCCCCGGGTAGAAAGGGAATCATGACTCATGGGTAAAGTGTGCAACCTCTGCAGAGGGTAGTGAAACTGATATATCAGCCGTGCTCACGGTTAAGAGCAGCCTTGGGATCCTCTTTGATTAGAGATACAGATGGTTCGAGATTCAAGGATTATGTTATGGTTTTGGTTCGACTATGATGATGTTGCTCCTCGATGAGGAAATGGTTTACGGGTTGTTAAATGCTAAAATCTGGCTTCTACTAATGATAAATACTTGACCAACTAAAAGCAACTGCTGGAGCCTAACCCCACATAAAGCTAGTCCACTTCAGCCAAACGGGACATTTGCTGAGTACGTTGATGTGTACTCATCCTTGCTTTACCACAAAACACCAGGTTGTCCGCATTGTAACCACTGCTCAGGAGAAGGTGAAGCCGTGGAAGGAGACTTCCAGGAGTTTCAAGACTACGACGAATTCTAGGTGTGGGTTGGCGGCAACCCCCAGTCAGCTGCCTGTGAAGGCCTTATCTTTACTGCGTTCCGCTAGTACTTTGATTTAACTGTTAAGACGATGACTTTGTGGATGTCTATGACTCTGTGATGTAATAAGTTAATACTCTTTTATGTTATTATTCGAGCACTGTGCAATGATGTTCATTTATGTAATCGCTGTGTACGTGAGTTCTGATCCTGGCACGTACATAGTTCGCATTCGGTTTGCCTTCCAAAACCGGGTGTGACATAAGTGGTATCAAAGCCGTGTTGACTGTAGGACCGCTGACCTAGAGTAGCACTGGTCGTACTAAGGACTATTGACCTTCCCTCTCACCTTGACCTCTGTTGTTACTTCAAAAATCGGTCACCTCGACCAACCCTATGTTTTACTACATATATATACTATATTATACCTTGTTAAAATTTTTATCTTATTCTGTCTATGGTTTATTCACTTGTCATATTAGTTCTGTTCTTACTCTTGTGCTTACGGTGTCTTTTGTAGATGGCTCGTCTTAGACACACTGCACGTAAGTCGGTGATTCCTTTCCTGCCGTCTCGACTTGCGGAGCGTCCTCTGCACCGCACCGTGTCCGGTCAGTCGAGTCACCTGGAGAGGCTGCACCACCGCCTGCGTGAGGAGCAGGAACGCCGGCGCCAGCACAGAGAGCAGCAGGGCTCTTCCTCCCCACCCCAGCGAGAGGTGGAGTCCGTGAGGCCCCGTTCCTCTGTGGCCCAGCTGGAGGCGCCCCCTGCACCACCGCGGGACGCCCCGGCTGTTGGAGGAGCTACTGGAGGAGATCCTGGAGGAGACCCCGACGACGACTCGGACCACAGCACGGAGTCTTCTGAGCCACAGGAGGCGGAAGGATGGGTCGCTCGACCCATCACCCGTGACGCCGCCCGCGGTTGTCACTTCCACGACGCACTCGACACCTTGCTGCGCCAGGCTTTCGACCGGCACACCTGGTCGATCGAGTATCGTTGTGTAGTCTACCAGCACAGTCGCGGGAGGTACCCGGACCGCTGGGAGGCTACCTGCCTAGTTCGCCGTCCGGAGGATGACCTCCGGGGTGCGGAGGCCGTTTCGGAGCACTACTCCATCTCCGAGAGGGACACCGCAGAGGCGGCTATGCAGGATGCAGCACGGCGTGCACTCTCCCAGTACTGTTCTTTGTTCGGTGGGGTGGCCGACGGTCTTAACCTTCAGTACTACCCCCGCCGCCCTACTGGCAGCACCGAGAGTGTGGTTGTCTCACCTGTTGGTGAGGGTAACCCTAGGTTGAGCAGCACAGTCAACCTGGTCGCGGTGCTTAACACTGAGCTGGATCACTCTCTGGACGAGCTGAGCAGGGCTCGAACGGAGATCGCAGAGTTGCGTGCTGAGCTGGCAGAGCGCCATCACCAGGAGGGTGGTTCTCCCGCTCCTGTTGAGACTCAGCACCCATACCGCTCGCCGCCACGTGGTCACCACACTTATGGTTCCCCTGTCTGTAAGACCAGGATAGATCTGGATCCTTAGATCGTTAGCGTCGGAGTTTGTAATAATTCTTAAGTCAGATGTCTCAGTCTTAGGTAGTCAGTTTAGTTTGCTTATCAGTTGCTTCCATTTAGTTTAGTTTGCTTATCAGTGGCTTTCATGCTTGTTATGATGAACTTGTGCTGGATTCAAATCTTTGTAATGACTGTTGCCAACCTGTGGGTTTCCCCTGCAGTTTGGCCTAGCTAGTAATGTTAATGAAGTCAGTTGCTTAGTTGGGAAACCATTTACTTCTACTTTCCTTCTTATCTGAGAAGCTGTGTTGAATCATAGTGAGGATCAGTGAAGATCTTTGTTCACTCAGTGTCATGAAGAATTCTGTATTCTCTTTTCTTATGCTGAAGGGTGGTAAGATCAATGCTGATGTATGAATGTCTTCCACAGATGTCTGACAACAGGCGCCGATGCAACAGGCGTGCTCAGCAGGAGCAACATGACCAGCAGGAGGAACAACAGAGGCAGCCTCCCCCACCACCCCCAATGTCAGTGGAGCAGATGTTCTTGATGCAGACTCAGGCAGTGCAGGCCATTGGGCAGACTCTGGCAGCCATGCAGCAGGCTCAACAGCAACCCCAACCCCAGCTGCAAGTGCAGATGCCCCAGATGCCACGAGATAAGCGTGGTGAGTTCATGAGAGGGCACCCTCCTACCTTCGCCCATTCTGCTGACCCCATGGATGCAGAAGACTGGCTGCGCGCAGTGGAAAGGGAACTGCGCACCGCCCAATGCGACGACAGGGAGAAGGTTCTGTATGGTCCTCGTCAGCTAAGGGGAGCAGCCCAGTCCTGGTGGGAGTCCTACCTCGCCACCCATGCTGACCCCGAAGCCATCACCTGGGAAGAATTCAGCGAGAGTTTCCGCAGGTACCATGTGCCAGAGGGACTGATGATCGTGAAGAAGGAGGAGTTTCTGGCTCTGAAGCAGGGACCCCTGTCTGTTAGTGAATACAGAGACAAGTTTTTGCAGCTATCTCGTTATGCACCTGAGGATGTCAACACTGATGCTAAAAGGCAGTACAGGTTCATGAGAGGTTTGGTGGATCCCCTGCATTACCAGCTGATGAATCACACCTTCCCCACCTTCCAGCACCTGATCGATAGGGCAGTTATGACTGAGAAGAAGCGTAAGGATATGGAAGATCGGAAGCGCAAGATGAGTGGACCCCAGACCGGAGGCATCAGGCGTCCACGTTTCTCAGGCAGTTCATCTCAGCAAGGCAGGCCTGATCACCCACAGGGATACCAGAATCAGAATCAGCGTCCGCATCAGCAGCAGTTTCAGAGACAGTACCCGCAGCAGCAGCAGCAGTATCATCAGCACAGCCAGCAGGGAGGTAATCGGTATCAGAAGCAGAACAACCAGGCACCCCGCCTTCCTGCCCCAGCAGCAAATCAGAGCAACCAAGCAGCCCCAGCCCAAGGAGGAGGCAGAGGTTGTTTCCACTGTGGAGATCAAGGCCATTGGGCGATGTAGTGCCCAAAGAAGATGGCTCAGCAGCAGGCCAACCCCAATGCTCCAACAAGGCAAGGTGTACTGCAGCCGGCAGCAGGCAATCGTAGCCAAGCGTACAACCGTGGAAAGGTGAACCACTTGGAGGCCGAAGCAATCCAGGATGCACCAGATGTGGCAGTAGGTATGTTCTCAGTCGAATCTCATCCCGCAAAAGTGCTATTTGATATTGGTGCAACTCATTCATTTGTCACTGCAACATGGGTAGAATTGCATAACATCTCAGTAGAGGCAATGATGCCGCCCATGAGGATTAATTCGGTTGGTGGCAAGGTACAAACAGATAAAATATGCTCAAATATAATGGTGGAAATAAGGGGGATAGGATTCCCCAGTGACTTAATAGTAATAGACACCCCTAGGATAGATGTTATTCTAGGGATGAATTGGTTAATGAAGTATGAAGCAAATATTAGTTGTGACAAGAGGACCGTAACATTGAAGTCCCCGTCAGGAGAAGAGGTAGTGGCCGAGCTAAGGATGCCTAAATCAGCGGAGGGAGTCTGTCACCAGATTTCAGTTGATAGTAAGGAGCCCAACCCGCTCGAGACTATCAAGGTTGTGTCGGACTTTCCGGACGTGTTCCCCGAGGAGCTAACGGGCATGCCACCCGAGAGAAAAGTCGAATTTGCCATAGAGCTTATCCCTGGTACCGCCCCCATTTCCAAAAGGGCCTATCGAGTGTCTGGACCGGAATTGGTGGAACTCAAGAAGCAGATAGATGAGATGTTAGAGAAGGGTTACATCAGGCCGAGCACCTCGCCTTGGGCCGCTCCAGTGTTGTTTGTAGAGAAGAAAGATGGTACCAAAAGGATGTGCATAGATTACAGAGCCTTGAATGAAGTCACTGTCAAGAACAAGTACCCCCTGCCAAGAATAGAAGATTTGTTCGACCAGCTCAGGGGTGCCAGCGTATTCTCGAAGATAGATCTGAGATCAGGTTACCATCAACTCAGAATCCGACCCTCGGATATACCGAAGACAACATTCATCACCAAGTACGGGTTATATGAATTCACAGTTATGTCCTTTGGTTTGACAAATGCGCCAGCCTTCTTTATGTACCTGATGAACAGTGTGTTCATGGACTATCTAGACAAGTTTGTGGTAGTGTTCATCGATGATATCCTCATATACTCTCAAAGTGAGGAAGATCATGTGGAGCATTTGAAGATGGTATTGCAAAGACTTCGAGAGCATCAGTTGTATGCCAAGCTGGGCAAATGCGAGTTCTGGATTCATGAAGTCTTATTTTTGGGTCATATCATAAATCAAGATGGGTTAGCAGTGGATCCAAAGAAAGTAGCAGATATCCTGAACTGGAAAGCACCGAAGGATGTTCGTGGGATCAAGAGCTTCATTGGAATGGCTGGGTATTATAGGCGTTTCATTGAAGGCTTCTCGAAGATTGCTAGGCCAATGACAGCGTTGCTAGCGAAGAAAGTTGAGTTTAAATGGACTCAAAAGTGTCAGGAAGCATTTGAAGAACTGAAGAATAGATTGACTACAGCTCCTGTGTTAGTCCTGCCTGATGTTCACAAGTCATTCTCAGTGTATTGCGATGCTTCGTACACCGGATTGGGATGTGTGCTGATGCAAGAAGGAAGAGTTGTAGCATACTCATCTCGACAGCTGAAGATTCATGAGAAAAATTATCCCACACATGACCTGGAGTTGGCAGCAGTGGTTCATGCCTTAAAGACCTGGAGACATTATCTGTATGGGCAGAAGTGCGACATCTACACAGATCATAAAAGTCTAAAATACATATTCACCCAGTCAGAGTTAAACATGAGGCAGCGAAGATGGTTGGAATGGATCAAAGACTATGAGTTGGAGATACATTACCATCCAGGCAAAGCCAATGTTGTTGCAGATGCTCTGAGCAGGAAGAGTCAGGTCAATATGTTGGCCTCGTACCCGATGCCGTATGAGTTAGCCAAAGAGTTCGACAGACTGAGCCTTGGTTTCCTGAACAGTACGCAAGGAGTAACAGTGGAATTAGAGCCCACCCTAGAGCGGGAGATCAAAGAAGGGCAGAAGGATGATGAAAACATCAACAAGATCCGGCAGCTGATCTTAGAAGGAAGAGGCAAAGACTTTCAAGAGGACGAAGAGGGAGTAATATGGTTCAAGGACCGATTGTGTGTCCCCGACCTCAAACCTATTCGGGAACTGATCCTCAAGGAAGCTCATGAGACAGCCTACTCCATACACCCTGGAAGTGAGAAGATGTATCAGGATTTAAAAAGGAGGTTTTGGTGGTATGGCATGAAAAGAGAGATCGCAGAATATGTCGCCATCTGTGACAGCTGTCAGAGGACCAAAGCAGAGCATCAGAGACCTGCCGGATTGTTGCAGCCATTGCGGATTCCTCAGTGGAAGTGGGATGAGATTGGGATGGATTTTATAGTTGGCCTACCTCGTACCCGGGCCGGCTATGATTCCATCTGGGTGGTTGTGGACCGCTTAACAAAGGTGGCCCATTTCATACCCGTGAAGACAACATACACCGGAGCAACGTTAGCTGAGTTATACATGTCACGGATAGTCTGCCTTCATGGTGTGCCGAAGAAGATAGTGTCAAATCGAGGAACGCAGTTCACCTCTCATTTTTGGCAGCAGCTACAAGAAGCTTTGGGCACCCATTTGAACTTCAGCTCAGCTTATCACCCGCAGACAGACGGTCAGACTGAAAGAACTAATAAGATCCTAGAGGATATGTTGAGAGCCTGTGCGTTGCAAGACAAGTCAGGATGGGACAAAAGGTTACCTTATGCAGAATTCTCCTACAACAACAGTTATCAGGCCAGCTTGAAGATGTCGCCGTTTCAGGCACTCTACGGGCGGAGTTGTAGGACTCCGCTGCATTGGGACCAGCCTGGAGAGAGACAGGTGTTTGGCCCCGACATCTTGCTTGAAGCCGAAGAGAATATCAAAATGGTTCGGGAGAATCTGAAGATAGCCCAGTCAAGACAGCGAAGCTATGCAGACCGAAGGAGAAGAGAACTGAGTTTTGAAGTGGGAGACTACGTCTATCTGAAGGTGTCACCTATCAGGGGAGTCAGAAGGTTCGGAGTCAAAGGCAAGCTAGCACCCCGGTACGTTGGACCATATCAGATTCAAGCAAAGCGTGGAGAAGTGGCCTACCAGCTCAACCTACCAGAGAGCTTGTCAGCAGTGCACAATGTGTTCCACGTGTCGCAATTGAAGAAGTGTCTGCGAGTACCAGAAGAACAGTTGCCAGTGGAGGGTTTGGAGGTCCAGGAGGACCTGACATACATAGAGAAGCCAACGCAGATTCTGGAGTTTGCAGACAGAGTCACCCGGAGGAACACCATCAGAATGTGCAAAGTTAGATGGGGTCACCACTCGGAGGAAGAAGCAACCTGGGAACGAGAAGATGATCTGAAGGCCAAATACCCTGAACTCTTTGCTGACCAACCTTGAATCTCGGGGCGAGATTCTTTTAAGGGGGATAGGTTTGTAACACCCTGAATTTAGGGGTATAAAATTTCTTTGCTCATATTCACAAATTCAGGTGTTACTTCCCTTTTCTCATCCTTCCCCAATCTTTTCTTTCTCATTTCTATAGGAGAAAAGTGCTTATTTTATTTGTAATTATGGTTTAATAGGCTAAACCCTAAGGGAGTATGAATTGTTGCATCATGTTGAACCCTAGATTCCACTTTTGTTTGGTGCATAATTCTTGGAAAGTCTAATTTGAGTTTGTGGCTTATTTGGATTTGAATCAAATAGAGAAAATAAAAAGAAAAGGGAAAACAATTCCAGAATAAAAGAAAAAAAGGAAAGAAGCCCACTCCCCCGCCCCCCTCAGCCTTTCGGCCCAGCTAAGCCCATCCCGCGCGCGCCTCTTTCCCCCCCCGCTCTCTCTGCCCTGGCGGGCCCGCCCGTCAGCGCGCCCGCCTTCCGCGCGCCCGCCCCCGCTTTCCCCTCTCTCTCTGCTCGCGGGCCCGGCCTGTCAGCCCCGTCGTCCTCGCGTAACCGCCGCCCGAGCTGCGCGCGGCCGCCTTCTCCGCGCCCACGTCGCGCGTGGAGCTCGCAACCGCCCCGCCCCTGGCCACTTGAGCCCAGAGCCCCACTCGCCCTCTCCCCCTCCCTCATTTGCGCTCCAGCAGACCCCTCTTCCACCTCCCCCTCGCTGCGCGCACGCCCGAGCGCCGCCGCCATAAACCCCCGCCGTCCCGAGCTCGTTTCCCCGTCGCCGTTGGAGCTCCGCCGTGCCCTTTGCCCCGGTGAGCTCCGCCCCGACGTCCGCAACCCGGGACGCGCCCCAATTCCCCCTCCCCCTCCCTATTTCTCTCTGCCCGCGCTCACCCGCCGTCCTCCGTGCAGCCGCGGAGGTCCGCCACCGTCGCCCCGAGCCACCGTCGCGCCACTGCCGCCACCGAGGAGTCACCGGAGCCCGCCTTGAGGTAAAGAACCTCTCCTGCCCCCTCCAAACCCGTGTATTGCCTTCTGCTGCGCTTAATTCCTCGCCGGAGTTGTTTTATGCCGCCGCCGAGCCGCTTCGTCGTGAACCGCCCCCTCCGGTGTCCCTGCCCCGACCCAGCCCCCACCGGGCGATTCCCCGTGCCCTCCCCAACCTTCCCGGCCGCTCAGGTCGCCCCAGAGACCCGCCAAGCGCCCGCGCCCCTCGTCTCTGGCGAGTCCTCCGCCGCGGGGACGAGCGCCGCCGCCCCAGCTAGCCGTAGGAAAGGCCCAAGCCGGCCACCCGATCCCCGCCGTCCGTCCCAGATCGGGCGGCCCCGTTTTAATTAGGCCGAGTCTAATCCTGGCCGTCCGCCGGAGATCCAACGGCCCAGGCCCGCTTCCCCCACACCCCGCTTCCCTGCCGTTTGGGCCCCGCCTGTCAGCCCGCTCGCGCCCGCGCTGCCCGCTGGCCCCGCCTGTCAGCCGCGCGCTCGCGCTGCCCGCCCGGCCCCGCCGGTCAGCCGCTCAGGTCGCCGCGCGCTCGCGCGCCCACCCGCGGATCTAATCCTGGCCGTCCGCCTGAGATCCAACGGCCGTAGGAGCCCGATACCCCTTCGCCCGCGCGTTTTCTTAAAGAGACCCCCGGTTTTCTGGAATTTAAACCCGCCGTCCCTGGTTTCTCACAGTTAGGTCCTCGGACCTTTTTATTTAATTCAAAATAGGTATTTAGGGTATATTTTTAACCCCTAAACTTGTAAAATTCATAACTTTGTCATATGAACTCCAAATTAGGTGCTTCAAATTGCAAAATGCTCATGATGTTTTTGTCTATCTATTTAAACAATGTTTCCCTGCTGTTTCCATGTACCAATTAAGGGTTAATCATTAGGATAGGATTAAGGTTATTGGAACCCTATTTGAGATAATTAGAAGTTGGTAGACTTTAATAAAAGTTGGAGTACTTAAGTTTATTGACTTAAACACCTAAGTTTAGGAACTTAAAACCATGTAATGATTTAATCCCACCACTGACTTAAACCTGATTAGTGGATAATGAATCACTTTGTATAGTCCTCTACCCCAGACCTAGGGAACACCAGAGTGCCTATCCCTTTTCTACTATGAACTTGTGATCTCTTTGCTGCATATGTTTGGTATGTTGCTTTTGTTTGTTATCTTCCCAAGTGCATAGTGTGAATGATTACTTTACGTAGACAACGAGCAGTCTGTGTTTCCTGAGGAGGTTGCAGAGGAAGTCCCTGATCAGCAGTTTGGTGAAGGCAAGTGTCCTCTGTCCCATTATGTCCTATTCATTTATAACTTACTACCCCGCATTACTTACTTGAAACCTAAGGATTGACTAGCTTTACACTATACTTTATCCTTGATAACCTTATGGGCTGTTATGGTTAGCACTCTGCTATTGCCTTAACTTAATCAATGAACATGATGTGACTATTTATGATACTGTTATCCTGATGATGTTGATGATCTTGTGATACTCTAGGGGGCTCAGGCTGTTTCCTGAGTACCTCTCCGTAAGGACTTGTTCATTGAGAGACCACCCGGGATAACAGTGCAACCATGAGGGTGAAATGGGATGCCCTTAGCTGATTAATTGGATGAACTAGAGGTGTAGTTGCTTAGCCGTCGTGCCGTCAATGGGGTCCAGGCATAGTGCTTGCTCTGCCGAGGCTGAGTGCCGAGGTTCTTTCATTTTGCTCTTTGTTAGTCACTCTCCTGCGGGGAGGGGTACTGTGTTTATCAAACTGGAGAAACCTAACGGGCAGCTATGATCTCTAGGGAATCTTTGTAAAAGCTACGTAGTGATCCCCTGCCGGACCACCTAGGTAGTGGTCAATGGGGATTAGCTCTCCCCGGGTAGAAAGGGAATCATGACTCATGGGTAAAGTGTGCAACCTCTGCAGAGGGTAGTGAAACTGATATATCAGCCGTGCTCACGGTTAAGAGCAGCCTTGGGATCCTCTTTGATTAGAGATACAGATGGTTCGAGATTCAAGGATTATGTTATGGTTTTGGTTCGACTATGATGATGTTGCTCCTCGATGAGGAAATGGTTTACGGGTTGTTAAATGCTAAAATCTGGCTTCTACTAATGATAAATACTTGACCAACTAAAAGCAACTGCTGGAGCCTAACCCCACATAAAGCTAGTCCACTTCAGCCAAACGGGACATTTGCTGAGTACGTTGATGTGTACTCATCCTTGCTTTACCACAAAACACCAGGTTGTCCGCATTGTAACCACTGCTCAGGAGAAGGTGAAGCCGTGGAAGGAGACTTCCAGGAGTTTCAAGACTACGACGAATTCTAGGTGTGGGTTGGCGGCAACCCCCAGTCAGCTGCCTATGAAGGCCTTATCTTTACTGCGTTCCGCTAGTACTTTGATTTAACTGTTAAGACGATGACTTTGTGGATGTCTATGACTCTGTGATGTAATAAGTTAATACTCTTTTATGTTATTATTCGAGCACTGTGCAATGATGTTCATTTATGTAATCGCTGTGTACGTGAGTTCTGATCCTGGCACGTACATAGTTCGCATTCGGTTTGCCTTCCAAAACCGGGTGTGACACTAGCACACTAGAACAGGGCTCAAATCACTAGAATGTCGAACAGGTGCGCAAGAGTGGAGTGTGAGTGATCAAGAATGCTCAAAGGATGCTTAGTGTTCTCCTCCATGCGCCTAGGGGTCCCTTTTATAGCCCCAAGGCAGCTAGGAGCCGTTGAGAGCAATCTGGGAAGGCAATTCTTGCCTTCTGTCGTCTGGCGCACCGGACAGTCCGGTGCCCGATTTCTTTCCTTTTCTAGCGAAGTCGACCGTTGGCAGCCAGAGAGCCGTTGGCGCACCGGACATGTCCGGTGCACACCGGACAGTCCGGTGCCCCCTTCTAGTCGTTGGCTCGGCCACGTGTCCCGCGCAGATCGCGCGGCCGACCGTTGGCCCGGCCGACCGTTGGCTCACTGGACAGTCCGGTGCACACCGGATAGTCCGGTGAATTATAGCCGTACGTCGCTGGTGAATTCCCGAGAGCGGCCACTTCGCTCGTTCCAGCTTGGCGCACCGGACACTGTCCGGTGCACCACCGGACAGTCCGGTGCTCCCAGACTGAGCAGATTCTTGGCTGCCCGAGCCAAGACATTTCCAATTGGATTTTTCCTGTTTCCAGCACTTAGACACAATACATTAGTCCATAAAACAATGTACTAAGTCTGAGAAACATACCTTTATCCTTGGTTTGTACTTTGTCCACCATTTTACATTTAAGCACTTGCTTAAACACTAAATCACCAAAATACTTAGAAATGGCCCAAGGGCACATTTCCCTTTCAATCTCCCCCTTTTTGGTGATTTATGCCAACACAATATAAAGCAAGTAGAACAAATACAAACTTACTTCAAATAAGAACTCAAATTGTTTTGATTCAAATTTGACATATATGGATCACTCTTTGCCACCACTTGGTTTGTTTTTGCAAATCAAACTCAAATTTTGATCTCTAAGTCAAACACACATGTTAAGACATAAAGAGAGTCATTCCAAGAGAAATTGATTCAAGATTTCAAAAACTCCCCTTTTTCTCATAAGCAACACTTCTCCCCACAAGAAGCCAACTTCTGACAAGAGAGACAATAAAAGAGTTTTGACAAACCAAAAGCTCTATTCTACTATTTTCAAAATCTCTCAAGTGGTAGCTGATCCATTTATCGCTTTGGCCTTTATTTTCTCCCCCTTTGGCATCAAGCACCAAAACGGGATTAATTTTGGCCCCAGAACCCCATTGCCTCACCAAAATCTTCACTAAGAATACGAAGGCAATAAGAGTACATGAGATGAACTTGGAATAAGTTACCCTCTCATCGGAGTGTAGTGGAAGTCTTTCATGGTCCAAGTCCACCTTTTCCCTTTCAAACCTCTTTTGAGACTAAAACAAGCAAACTCAAGCACATGGTTAGTCTCAAAGGGTCAAGTTGTAACACATCTCCCACTAAACATGTGCATCACTTTGCAACGGACTTGTGAGGTCCAGGGAGTGTTTGTACAACTTGAGCACCATTATTAAGCAACAGAATGCATAAGGAACATGATCAAAGGCATAAACACATGTATGCTACAAATCAATCTAAGTTCCGCGAATCTAAGACATTTAGCTCACTACTGTAACGCCCCGAATTTTGCAGTTGATTTTTTTTCTTTTCTTTACTCGCCAAATTCGGGCGTTACCTTTTCTTTTCTTTTTTCCCCTCGCTAAACCTTGACCTTTTCCAAAGCTCTAGCGGGATTCGGTTTGGATTTCCCGTGTAAGAAAACCCTAAGTACTTCATGTTGTTTGATGCACCATGCCGAACCTTGCATTTCTTTTGATTGCTTTGAAAGTGCAAATGCATTCATGTAGAAAGATCGAATTTCGAAAATGAGGAGAAGATCTTTTCTTTCTTTTTCTCTCTCTCTTTCTCTCTCCTCTTTTTCTCTCTCTCCCGCGCCGTGGGCCGACCCCGGCCGGCCCAGCCGCCCCTGGCGCCCCCCCTTTGGGCCCAATTGGCCCATGCCGCCCCCCCTCCCCTTAATTTTCCCCAAAACCCCCCAATCCCTCTCCCTCTCTCTCATTTTCCCTCTCTCTCCCCTAGCGCCGCCCCTACCCGCCCCTGCCCTAAGCCGCCGCCGCCCCCTGCTCGGCCGCCGCCCCCTGCCGGCCGCCCCTCGCCGTCGCTCCCCCGCCGGTGAGCCCCCCCCTCCCTCTCTCCTCCCTCCCCCATTCCCCCTCCCCTTTCCCCTCGCCGCTCGGCGCCCTGGCCGCCCCGGCCGCCCCGCCCCGGCCACCCCGCCCCGGCCGCGCCCTGGCCGCCGCCATGGCCGGCTCGGCCAGCCCCGCCCGGCTCGCCCTGGCCGCCCGGCCGCGCCCCAGCCCCGACCGCGCCCCCAGCCCGCCTGGCCGCGCGCTCGCCTGGCCGCTTGGCCGGCTCGGCCGCTTGGCCAGCCCGACCCCCCCCCCCCCCGCGCGCTCGCCTGGCCGCCGGTTCAACCGGGCCGGCTCAGCCGCCCCGCCGCCCAGCTCGCCGCCCAGCCGGCCGGTTCAACCGCCCCTAGGGCCGGTTCAACCGCCCCCCCCCCCTTCTGTTTTTTATTTATTTTTTATTTTATTTTATTTACTTTCTGTGATCATAGTTATTTTATTTTAGGTAGGCTAATCATTGTTAATGTTATTGAAATAGGAAGTTTAATTTAAAATTCTGTTATGCTAATTGATTCATGTAGTTAATTGTTTATCTCGTGCGATGTTGATCAACTTAAGATGATTAGGTTCCCACTAGTGCACATAACAGAATTCTTTTGTTAAGAACCAATTATAATTGATCGTTAGTGCATAAGATTTAACCCCCTGCGAGACCCTTTCCCGTTTCTTTCTAACCATAACAAATGCGATATCGAATGTCATACTTGATGCATATTCGCTTTATTTGTTCCCTTGTATGGTGTACTGTTCTTTTGTATTAAATGTGGATGGATGTATGTATGTTTGCGCTCGCATAGAGAACGATCCGGTCGAAGAGCCCGAGGAACCCGCAGGAGAAGCCCCTGAGCAGCAGTCGTTTGGTGGAGGCAAGTGTCCCTTGACCTATCTCTGTCCTATTCATTCTTTAATTCACCTCCCGCTTTACACATTTATGCCTAAGGATTGACTAGTTTTGTTATCCATGTCCTTGTTTACCTATCTGGGTTGGATTATTACTGTTTAGCTTTACGCTATTGCTCAACCTCTAATCAATGAACATGATGAGATTATCTATGATACGCTGTTTTCCCTTCTCTTATGATGATGTGATACTTGTGGTCTTCAAGGGGGCTCGAGCGGTTTCTCGAGTGCCTCTCCGTAAGGACCTGTTCTATGGATGACCGCCCGGGAAAACAGTGCAACCATGAGGGTGGAATGGGGTGCCCTTAGCTGAATAATTAGAGGATCCGGGATGTAGTTCACTTAGCCGTCGTGCCGTCAATGGGGCTCGGTGTATGCGGCTCGCTCTGCCAAGTTTGGGTTCGCCCCTTGGGGAGGAGTGCGGTGCATTTAGGAAACCTAACGGGTGGCTACAGCCCCGGGGAATCTTTGTAAAGGCTTCGTAGTGAATCCCTGGCCATTCACCTCGGGAGTGAATAAGGGTCTTGCAAGCCCGGGCCAGAGAGGGAATCACGGCTTGTGGGTAAAGTGCACAACCTCTGCAGAGTGTTATGAAACTGATATATCAGCCGTGCTCACGGTTATGAGCGGCCAAGGGAGCTCCAGTGATTAGTGGTACTTGATCAGAGATACTTTGGTACAGGTGGATATGAGAATGATGGTTTTGATTATGATTATGGTGCTGGTAAGTGGTACTCTTTCCGTTTGGAAAGGAGTACGTTTGGGTTAATAACTTGGGTTAATGCTAAAACTTGGCTTTCTACTAGTAAGTAATAATCTGACCAACTAAAAGCAACTGCTTGACTTATCCCCACATAAAGCTAGTCCACTACAGCCAAACAGGATACTTGCTGAGTATGTTGATGTGTACTCACCCTTGCTCTACACACCAAACCCCCCCCCAGGTTGTCAGCATTGCAACCACTGCTCAGGCGAAGATGAAGCTGTGGAAGGAGACTTCCAGGAGTTCCAAGACTACGACGAGTTCTAGGTGTGGGTTAGCGGCAACCCCCAGTCGGCTGCCTGTGAAGGCCGCGGTTATCTACGTTTCTTTTCCGCACTTTGATTTATTGTAAGAACTATATGGACGTCTCAGACGTATGATGTAATCGACTATTTCCCTTATTAATACTATTTTGAGCACTGTGTGATGATGTCCATATTATGTAACTGCTGTGTACGTGAATAACTGATCCTGGCACGTACATGGTTCGCATTCGGTTTGCCTTCTAAAACCGGGTGTGACATAAGTGGTATCAAAGCCGTGCTGACTGTAGGACCGCTAACCTAGAGTAGAATGGTCGTTCTAAGGACTATAGACCTCTATCTCTGCCTTGACTTTGATATCCCTTCAAAAGTTGGTCATACCGACCAAACCTATGTTCTACTATATATTATACCTTGCTGAAAATCATGTTTTATTCTAATCCTTCATTTACTTATGATTCATTATTTGCTGGTCATATTATATCTGTTCTCACCCTTTTGCTTGCGATGTCTTTTGTAGATGGCTCGACTTAGACACACTGCACGAAAGTCAGTCATCCCCTTCTTACCCTCCCGCCTTGCTGAGCGTCCGCTTCGCCGTCCCGTGGCCGGACAGTCCAGCCACTTGGAGAGACTACACCATCGCCTGCATGAGGAGCAGGAACGTCGACGATAGGAGTAGCAGAGCTCTTCCTTCTCGCTCCAACAGGAGATAGAGTCTGTGAGGAGCTGCTCCCCTGTGCTTCCTCTGGAGCCGCCCCCTGCACCACCACTGGGCGCCCCAGCTTCTGGAGTAGCTGCTGGAGGAGACCCAGACGACGGAGATGGCGACGACAGCTCGAGCCACGACACCGACTTCTCTGCTAACCCTGAGCCGGAAGGATGGGTTGCTCGACCCATCACTCGCGACGCTGCTCGCGGGTGTCACTTCCACGATGCGCTCGACACCCTGCTACGTCGGGCATTCGACCGGCATACTTGGTCCGTCGAGTATCGCTGTGTGGTCTACCAGCACAGTCGCGGGGTCTACCCGGACCGCTGGGAGGCAACTTGCTTGGTGCGCTGCCCGGAGAACAGTCTCCAGGGTGCGGAGGCCTGCTCAGAGCACTATTCTATCTCTGAACGGGACTCAGCTGAGGCAGCCATGCAAGATGCTGCACGGCGTGCGCTTTCGCACTACTGCTCGGTTTTCGGTGGGGCAGCTGATGGTCTTGACCTGAAGTATTACCCCCGCCGTCCATCTGGCAGCACAGGAGGCGTGATTGTCTCACCTGTCGGTGAGGGCAATCCTAGGTTGAGCAGCACAGTCAACCTAGCCGCCGTGCTAAACACGGAGCTGGACCATGCATTAGACGAGCTGAGTAGGGCTCGTGCTGAGATCGCCCTGCTGCGGGCTGAGCGCGCGGAACGTCGTCATCTGGATGGTGGTTCCCCCGCTCCCGTCGGGACTCAGCACCCGTACCGCTCACCTCAGCGTGGACACCAGTCTTATGGCAATCCCGACTGCAAGACCAAGATAACTCTAGAACCATAGATCGTTAGAGTTGGATCTTGTAATTAATACGAAATATATATACATAGAAGCTTCAGTCTTAGCTTTAGTCTCAGTCTTAGTTAGTCTTAGTTAGACAGGGTAGTTTGCTATATCCTGTGCATTTATGTTTGTCATGATGAACTATGTTTGGTTTGGATCTTTGTAATGATTGTCACCAGAGTGTGGGTGTCCCCTGCATTTTGGTTTACATATTATGATAATGGAGTTAGTTATATAGTTGGGAAACCCCTTTTATTCCACTTTCCTTTCTATCTGAGAAGCTGTGTGGTCTGTGTTGGAGATCAGTGAAGATGCTCATCTGTTCAGTGCTGTTGAAGAATTCTATTCTCTTTTCTTATGCTGCAAGATCTGCCAGATCAGTTCTGATGTGTGGTTGCATTCTGCAGATGTCAGAGAACAGGCGCAGAGGAGGAAGGCGTGCTCAGCAGGAGCGAGCCGCTCAACAGGAAGAGGTGCCCCAGCAGCAGCACCTGCCGCCCCCGCCCCTGATGTCCATCGAGCAGATGTTTCTGATGCAGACTCAGGCAGTTCAAGCCATCGGTCAGACTTTGGCCGCCATTCAGCAGCAGCAGCAGCAGCAGGCCCCACCTCAGCCTCAGATGCCTCAGATGCCCAGAGACAAGCGTGCTGAATTCATGAGAGGTCATCCACCAACGTTCGCTCATTCTTCTGACCCTATGGATGCTGAAGATTGGCTGCGCACTGTGGAGCGGGAGTTGCATACCGCTCAGTGTGATGACAGGGAGAAAGTTCTGTATGGTCCCCGTCTGTTGAGAGGAGCAGCCCAGTCATGGTGGGAGTCTTACCTCGCCACCCATGCCCATCCTGACGCCATCACTTGGGAAGAGTTTAGAGGTAGCTTTCGTCAGTACCATGTCCCTGCAGGTCTGATGACAGTGAAGAAGGAGGAGTTCCTGGCCCTCAAGCAAGGGCCATTGTCTGTCAGTGAGTACCGGGACAAGTTTCTGCAATTGTCTCGCTATGCTCCTGAAGATGTCAACACCGACGCCAAGCGACAGTACCGTTTCCTGAGAGGCTTGGTTGACCCTCTGCAGTATCAACTGATGAATCACACCTTCCCGACATTCCAGCACCTGATTGACAGAGCAATCATGACAGAAAGGAAGCGCAAGGAGATGGAAGATCGTAAGCGCAAGATCAGTGGACCCCAGCCTGGAAGCAGCAGCCGCCCTCGTTTTTCAGGCAATCAACCTCAGCAGTTCAGGCAAAACCAGCGTCCACCTCAGCAGCATCAGCAGTTTCAAAGGCAGTACCCTCAGAATCAGTACCAGAACCGTCAGAGCAACCAGTCAGGAGGTCAGTTTCAAAGGCAGAATCAGCAGGCACCTCGTCTTCCTGCCCCAGCAAGCCAGCAGAACAGTCAGGCAGCACCAGCTCAGGTTGGAAACAGAGCATGTTTCCACTGTGGAGAGCAAGGCCACTGGGTGATGCAATGTCCGAAGAAGGCAGCCCAGCAGCAGTCAGGCCCCAATGCCCCAGCCAAGCAGAATGTGCCTCAGCCTGGAGCAGGCAATCGCTCTCAGCCGCGCTATAATCATGGAAGACTGAACCATTTGGAAGCTGAAGCAGTTCAGGAGACCCCCGGCATGATAGTAGGTATGTTCCCAGTCGACTCCCATATTGCAGAAGTGTTATTTGATACTGGAGCAACGCATTCTTTCATTACTGCATCATGGGTAGAAGCACATAATCTTCCAATAACTACCATGTCAACCCCCATTCAAATTGACTCAGCCGGTGGTAGAATTCGAGCCGATAGCATTTGTTTGAATATAAGTGTGAAAATAAGGGGGATAGCTTTTCCCGCCAACCTTATAGTAATGGGTACTCAGGGAATAGATGTCATCCTAGGGATGAATTGGCTAGATAAGTATCAGGCAGTTATCAGTTGTGATAAAAGGACAATCAAGTTGGTGTCCCCACTAGGAGAGGAAGTGGTGACCGAGTTAGTCCCGCCTGAGCCGAAGAAAGGAAGTTGTTATCAGATGGCTGTCGATAGCAGTGAAGCAGATCCAATTGAGAGTATCAAGGTTGTTTCCGAATTCCCAGATGTGTTTCCAAAGGACCTACCGGGTATGCCACCAGAGCGGAAAGTTGAGTTTGCTATAGAGCTTCTTCCTGGAACCGCCCCTATCTTCAAGAGAGCTTACAGAATATCTGGACCAGAGTTGGATGAACTTAAGAAGCAAATTGATGAGCTGTCAGAGAAAGGTTACATCCGGCCAAGCACCTCGCCTTGGGCCGCCCCTGTCCTATTTGTGGAAAAGAAAGATGGCACCAAGAGGATGTGTATCGATTATCGAGCTTTGAATGAGGTCACGATCAAGAACAAGTATCCCTTGCCCAGAATAGAAGATCTGTTCGACCAGTTGAGAGGAGCCAGTGTGTTCTCCAAGATTGATCTGAGGTCAGGTTATCATCAGCTCAGGATCCGACCTTCGGACATTCCGAAGACGGCATTCATTTCCAAGTATGGTTTGTATGAGTTCACAGTGATGTCTTTTGGTTTGACCAATGCGCCAGCATTCTTTATGAACTTGATGAACAGTGTATTCATGGATTATCTTGATAAGTTTGTGGTGGTATTCATTGATGACATTCTGGTTTATTCTCAAAGCGAAGAAGAGCACGCAGATCATTTGAGGATGGTGTTGCAGAGATTGCGAGAGCACCAGTTGTATGCAAAGTTGAGTAAGTGTGAGTTCTGGATCAGTGAAGTCCTGTTCTTGGGTCATATAATCAACAAAGAAGGATTGGCTGTGGATCCGAAGAAAGTGGCAGACATTCTGAACTGGAAAGCGCCAACAGATGCTAGAGGAATCAAGAGCTTCATTGGAATGGCCGGATATTATCGGCAATTCATTGAAGGGTTTTCGAAGATCGCGAAACCAATGACAGCGTTGCTAGGCAACAAAGTTGAGTTCAAGTGGACCCAGAAATGCCAAGAGGCCTTTGAAGCGCTGAAAGAGAAGTTGACTACAGCGCCTGTCCTAGTCTTGCCTGATGTGCACAAGCCCTTCTCGGTGTATTGCGATGCTTGTTACACAGGTTTGGGATGCGTGTTGATGCAAGAGGGAAGAGTTGTGGCTTACTCGTCCCGACAGCTGAAGGTTCATGAGAAGAATTACCCAATCCATGATCTAGAGTTGGCAGCAGTGGTTCACGCACTGAAGACATGGAGGCACTATCTGTATGGACAGAAATGCGATGTTTACACAGACCACAAGAGTCTGAAGTACATATTCACTCAGTCAGAGTTGAACATGAGGCAACGAAGATGGTTAGAGTTGATCAAAGACTATGAGTTGGAGATTCATTACCATCCAGGCAAGGCAAATGTAGTGGCAGATGCTTTGAGCAGAAAGAGTCAAGTCAATCTGATGGTCGCTCGTCCGATGCCTTATGAGTTGGCCAAAGAGTTTGACAGGTTGAGTCTCGGATTTCTGAACAATTCGCGAGGAGTCACCGTTGAGTTTGAACCTACCTTGGAGCGCGAAATCAAAGAAGCGCAGAAGAATGATGAAAAGATCAGTGAGATTCGGCGATTGATTCTAGATGGCAGAGGCAAAGATTTTCGAGAAGATGCTGAAGGCGTGATATGGTTCAAAGACCGCTTATGTGTTCCCAATGTCCAGTCTATTCGAGAGTTGATCCTCAAGGAAGCTCATGAGACAGCCTATTCGATTCACCCTGGCAGTGAGAAGATGTATCAGGATCTGAAGAAGAAATTCTGGTGGTACGGAATGAAGAGGGAAATCGCAGAGCATGTGGCTATGTGCGATAGTTGCCGAAGAATTAAGGCAGAACACCAGAGACCAGCTGGATTGTTGCAACCGTTGCAGATCCCTCAGTGGAAATGGGATGAAATCGGTATGGATTTCATAGTCGGATTGCCTCGCACTCGAGCCGGCTACGATTCCATTTGGGTAGTAGTGGACCGTTTGACCAAGTCAGCCCACTTCATACCTGTCAAGACCAACTACAACAGTGCAGTATTGGCAGAATTGTATATGTCTCGGATCGTTTGTCTTCATGGTGTGCCAAAGAAGATAGTGTCAGATAGAGGAACGCAGTTCACCTCTCATTTCTGGCAGCAGTTGCATGAAGCTTTGGGCACACATCTGAATTTCAGCTCAGCTTATCACCCGCAGACAGATGGTCAGACTGAAAGAACCAATCAAATTCTTGAAGACATGTTGAGAAGCCAGCTCAGATCCTTGAGATTGCAGACAGAGTCACCCGAAGGAAGACCATTAGAATGTGCAAAGTCAGATGGAATCACCACTCTGAGGAAGAAGCAACCTGGGAGCGTGAAGATGATCTAGTGGCCAAGTACCCAGAGCTCTTTGCTAGCCAGCCCTGAATCTCGAGGGCGAGATTCTTTTAAGGGGGATAGGTTTGTAACGCCCCGAATTTTGCAGTTGATTTTTTTTTCTTTTCTTTACTCGCCAAATTCGGGCGTTACCTTTTCTTTTCTTTTTTCCCCTCGCTAAACCTTGACCTTTTCCAAAGCTCTAGCGGGATTCGGTTTGGATTTCCCGTGTAAGAAAACCCTAAGTACTTCATGTTGTTTGATGCACCATGCCGAACCTTGCATTTCTTTTGATTGCTTTGAAAGTGCAAATGCATTCATGTAGAAAGATCGAATTTCGAAAATGAGGAGAAGATCTTTTCTTTCTTTTTCTCTCTCTCTTTCTCTCTCCTCTTTTTCTCTCTCTCCCGCGCCGTGGGCCGACCCCGGCCGGCCCAGCCGCCCCTGGCGCCCCCCCCTTTGGGCCCAATTGGCCCATGCCGCCCCCCCTCCCCTTAATTTTCCCCAAAACCCCCCAATCCCTCTCCCTCTCTCTCATTTTCCCTCTCTCTCCCCTAGCGCCGCCCCTACCCGCCCCTGCCCTAAGCCGCCGCCGCCCCCTGCTCGGCCGCCGCCCCCTGCCGGCCGCCCCTCGCCGTCGCTCCCCCGCCGGTGAGCCCCCCCTCCCTCTCTCCTCCCTCCCCCATTCCCCCTCCCCTTTCCCCTCGCCGCTCGGCGCCCTGGCCGCCCCGGCCGCCCCGCCCCGGCCACCCCGCCCCGGCCGCGCCCTGGCCGCCGCCATGGCCGGCTCGGCCAGCCCCGCCCGGCTTGCCCTCGCCGCCCGGCCGCGCCCCAGCCCCGGCCGCGCCCCCAGCCCGCCTGGCCGCGCGCTCGCCTGGCCGCTTGGCCGGCTCGGCCGCCTGGCCAGCCCGACCCCCCCCCCCCCCCCCGCGCGCTCGCCTGGCCGCCGGTTCAACCGGGCCGGCTCAGCCGCCCCGCCGCCCAGCTCGCCGCCCAGCCGGCCGGTTCAACCGCCCCCCCTTCTGTTTTTTATTTATTTTTTATTTTATTTTATTTACTTTCTGTGATCATAGTTATTTTATTTTAGGTAGGCTAATCATTGTTAATGTTATTGAAATAGGAAGTTTAATTTAAAATTCTGTTATGCTAATTGATTCATGTAGTTAATTGTTTATCTCGTGCGATGTTGATCAACTTAAGATGATTAGGTTCCCACTAGTGCACATAACAGAATTCTTTTGTTAAGAACCAATTATAATTGATCGTTAGTGCATAAGATTTAACCCCCTGCGAGACCCTTTCCCGTTTCTTTCTAACCATAACAAATGCGATATCGAATGTCATACTTGATGCATATTCGCTTTATTTGTTCCCTTGTATGGTGTACTGTTCTTTTGTATTAAATGTGGATGGATGTATGTATGTTTGCGCTCGCATAGAGAACGATCCGGTCGAAGAGCCCGAGGAACCCACAGGAGAAGCCCCTGAGCAGCAGTCGTTTGGTGGAGGCAAGTGTCCCTTGACCTATCTCTGTCCTATTCATTCTTTAATTCACCTCCCGCTTTACACATTTATGCCTAAGGATTGACTAGTTTTGTTATCCATGTCCTTGTTTACCTATCTGGGTTGGATTATTACTGTTTAGCTTTACGCTATTGCTCAACCTCTAATCAATGAACATGATGAGATTATCTATAATACGTTGTTTTCCCTTCTCTTATGATGATGTGATACTTGTGGTCTTCAAGGGGGCTCGAGCGGTTTCTCGAGTGCCTCTCCGTAAGGACCTGTTCTATGGATGACCGCCCGGGAAAACAGTGCAACCATGAGGGTGGAATGGGGTGCCCTTAGCTGAATAATTAGAGGATCCGGGATGTAGTTCACTTAGCCGTCGTGCCGTCAATGGGGCTCGGTGTATGCGGCTCGCTCTGCCAAGTTTGGGTTCGCCCCTTGGGGAGGAGTGCGGTGCATTTAGGAAACCTAACGGGTGGCTACAGCCCCGGGGAATCTTTGTAAAGGCTTCGTAGTGAATCCCTGGCCATTCACCTCGGGAGTGAATAAGGGTCTTGCAAGCCCGGGCCAGAGAGGGAATCACGGCTTGTGGGTAAAGTGCACAACCTCTGCAGAGTGTTATGAAACTGATATATCAGCCGTGCTCACGGTTATGAGCGGCCAAGGGAGCTCCAGTGATTAGTGGTACTTGATCAGAGATACTTTGGTACAGGTGGATATGAGAATGATGGTTTTGATTATGATTATGGTGCTGGTAAGTGGTACTCTTTCCGTTTGGAAAGGAGTACGTTTGGGTTAATAACTTGGGTTAATGCTAAAACTTGGCTTTCTACTAGTAAGTAATAATCTGACCAACTAAAAGCAACTGCTTGACTTATCCCCACATAAAGCTAGTCCACTACAGCCAAACAGGATACTTGCTGAGTATGTTGATGTGTACTCACCCTTGCTCTACACACCAAACCCCCCCCCAGGTTGTCAGCATTGCAACCACTGCTCAGGCGAAGATGAAGCTGTGGAAGGAGACTTCCAGGAGTTCCAAGACTACGACGAGTTCTAGGTGTGGGTTAGCGGCAACCCCCAGTCGGCTGCCTGTGAAGGCCGCGGTTATCTACGTTTCTTTTCCGCACTTTGATTTATTGTAAGAACTATATGGACGTCTCAGACGTATGATGTAATCGACTATTTCCCTTATTAATACTATTTTGAGCACTGTGTGATGATGTCCATATTATGTAACTGCTGTGTACGTGAATAACTGATCCTGGCACGTACATGGTTCGCATTCGGTTTGCCTTCTAAAACCGGGTGTGACAACTACGCAACCTGCAAAAGGTCTTCTCATCTAGAGGCTTGGTAAAGATATCGGCTAGCTGGTTCTCGGAGCTAACATGGAACACTTCGATATCCCCCTTTTGCTGGTGGTCTCTCAAAAAGTGATGCCGGATGTCAATGTGCTTTGTGCGGCTGTGCTCAACAGGATTTTCCGCCATGCGGATAGCACTCTCATTATCACATAGGAGTGGGACTTTGCTCAGATTGTAGCCAAAGTCCCTGAGGGTTTGCCTCATCCAAAGTAGTTGCGCGCAACACTGTCCTGCGGCAACATACTCGGCCTCAGCGGTGGATAGGGCAACAGAGGTTTGTTTCTTAGAATTCCATGACACCAGGGACCTTCCTAAGAATTGGCACGTCCCCGATGTACTCTTCCTATCGACCTTACATCCAGCATAGTCGGAATCTGAATATCCAATTAGGTCAAATGTAGACCCCTTTGGATACCAGAGCCCGAAGCAAGGCGTAGCAACTAAATATCTAAGGATTCGCTTCACTGCCACTAAGTCACACTCCTTAGGATCGGATTGAAATCTAGCACACATGCATACTCTAAGCATAATATCCGGTCTACTAGCACATAAATAAAGTAACGACCCTATCATTGACCGGTATGCTTTTTGATCAACGGACTTACCTCCTTTGTTGAGGTCAGTGTGTCCGTCGGTCCCCATCGGAGTCTTTGCGGGCTTGGCATCCTTCATCCCAAACCGCTTCAGCAAGTCTTGCGTGTACTTTGTTTGAGAGATGAAGGTGCCGACCTTGAGTTGCTTCACTTGGAACCCAAGGAAGTAGTTCAACTCGCCCATCATCGACATCTCGAATTTCTGCGTCATTACCCTGCTAAACTCTTCACAAGACTTTTTATTAGTAGAACCAAATATTATGTCGTCAACATAAATTTGGCACACAAAAAGATCACCATCACAAGTCTTAGTAAAGAGAGTTGGATCGGCTTTCCCAACCCTGAAAGCATTAGCAATTAGAAAGTCTCTAAGGCATTCATACCATGCTCTTGGGGCTTGCTTAAGTCCATAGAGCGCCTTAGAGAGCTTACACACGTGGTCGGGGTACCGTTCATCCTCGAAGCCAGGGGGTTGCTCCACGTACACCTCCTCCTTGATTGGCCCGTTGAGGAAAGCGCTCTTCACATCCATTTGGAACAACCTGAAAGAATGGTGAGCGGCATATGCTAGCAAAATACGAATGGACTCTAGCCTAGCCACAGGAGCAAAAGTCTCCTCAAAGTCCAAACCTGCGACTTGGGCATAACCTTTTGCCACAAGTCGAGCCTTGTTCCTTGTCACCACCCCGTGCTCGTCTTGTTTGTTGCGGAACACCCACTTGGTTCCCACAACATTTTGCTTAGGATGAGGCACCAGCGTCCAAACTTCATTCCTCTTGAAGTTATTGAGCTCCTCTTGCATGGCCAACACCCAGTTCGGATCAAGCAAGGCCTCTTCTACCCTGAAAGGCTCAATAGAAGAGACAAAGGAGTAATGCTCACAAAAATTAACTAACCGAGATCGAGTAGTTACTCCCTTGCTAATATCACCCAGAATTTGATCGACGGGATGATCCCTTTGAATCATCGCTCGAACTTGGGTTGGAGGTGCTGGTTGCGCTTCTTCCTCCATTACATGATCATCCTGTGCTCCCCCTTGATCGCACGTCTCCTGTTCATCGTCTTGAGTTGGGGAATGCACCATAGTTGAGGAAGAAGGTTGATCTTGCTCCTTTTGTTCCTGTGGTCGTACATCACCAATCGCCATGGTTCGTATAGCGGCCGTCGGAACATCTTCTTCATCTACATCATCAAGATCAACAACTTGCTCTCTTGGAGAGCCATTAGTCTCATCAAATACAACATCGCTAGAGACTTCAACCAAACCCGATGATTTGTTGAAGACTCTATACGCCTTTGTATTTGAGTCATAACCTAACAAAAACCCTTCTACAGCTTTGGGAGCAAATTTGGAATTCCTACCCTTCTTCACTAGAATGTAGCATTTACTCCCAAATACACGAAAGTATGATACATTGGGTTTGTTACCGGTTAGTAGCTCATACGAAGTCTTCTTGAGGAGGCGGTGAAGGTAGACCCTGTTGATGGCGTGGCAAGCCGTGTTCACGGCTTCCGACCAAAAGCACTCGGGGGTCTTGAACTCTCCAAGCATCGTCCTCGCCATATCGATGAGAGTTCTATTCTTCCTCTCTACCACACCATTTTGTTGTGGTGTGTAGGGAGCGGAGAACTCGTGCTTGATCCCTTCCTCCTCAAGGTACTCCTCCACTTGAAGGTTCTTGAACTCGGACCCATTGTCGGTCCTTATCTTTTTCACCTTGAGCTCAAACTCGTTTTGAGCTCTCCTTAGGAAGCGCTTGAGGGTCCCTTGGGTTTCAGACTTATCCTGCAAAAAGAATACCCAAGTGAAGCGAGAAAAGTCATCAACAATAACTAGACCATACTTACTTCCTCCTATGCTTAGATAGGCGACGGGTCCGAAGAGGTCCATGTGTAGCAGCTCCAGGGGTCTTGATGTGGTCATCACGTTCTTGCTGTGATGCGCTCCTCCCACTTGTTTACCTGCTTGACATCCTGCACAAGGTCTATCTTTTTCGAATTGCACATTAGTTAATCCTATCACGTGGTCTCCTTTTAGAAGCTTGTGAAGGTTCTTCATCCCTACATGTGCTAAGCGGCGATGCCACAGCCAGCCCATGCTAGTCTTAGCTATTAAGCATGCATCTAGACCGGCCTCCTCTTTTGCAAAATCAACTAAATAAAGTTTGCCGTCTAATACACCCTTAAAAGCTAGTGAACCATCACTTCTTCTAAAGACAGACACATCTACATTTGTAAATAGACAATTATATCCCATATTGCATAATTGACTAACAGATAACAAGTTATATCCAAGAGACTCAACTAAAAACACATTAGAGATAGAGTGCTCATTTGAAATAGCAATTTTACCTAATCCTTTTACCTTGCCTTGATTCCCATCACCGAATATTATTGAATCTTGGGAATCCTTATTTTTGACGTAGGAGGTGAACATCTTCTTCTCCCCCATCATATGGTTTGTGCATCCGCTGTCGATAATCCAGCTTGAACCCCCGGATGCATAAACCTGCAAGGCAAATTTACGCTTGGGACTTAGGTACCCAACTCTTGTTGGGTCCTACAAGGTTAGCACAAATATCCTTAGGGACCCAAATGCAGGTTTTGTCTCCCTTGCATTTTGCCCCTAATTTTCTAGCAACTATCTTCCTATCCTTTCTACAAATAGCAAAGGAAGCATTTAAAACATGATATATTGTAGAAGTACTATCAACTTACCTAGGAACATTGACAACATTTCTCCTAGGCATATGATGAACAACATTTCTTCTAAACACATTTCTACCATGCATATAGGAAGAACTAGAAGCAAATATGGCATGAGCATCATAAGTATTACAACTCCTATAAGACTGTCTTTTATCATTGTACATGAAAGCATGGTTCCTTTTAGCATGACTAGCCATAGGGGCCTTCCCTTTCTCCTTAGCGAGAATGGGAGTCTTATGGCTTGTTAAGTTCTTGGCTTCTCTCTTGAAACCAAGTCCATCCTTAATTGAGGGGTGTCTACCAATCATGTAGGCATCCCTTGCAAATTTTAACTTATCAAATTCGCTTTTGCTAGTCTTAAGTTGGTCATTAAGACTAGCCACTTCATCACTTAACTTTGTAATAGAAGCTATGTGTTCACTACAAGCATCAATATCAAAATTTTTACACCTATTGCAAATCATGACATGTTCTACACAAGAGTTAGATTTATTTGCTACTTCTAGTTTAGCATTTAAATCATTGTTTATGTCCTTTAAGTTAGAAATAGAATCATGGCATGTAGACAACTCACAAGCAAGCATTTCATTCCTCTTAATTTCTAATGCAAGGGATTTGTGAGCCTCTACAAACTTATCATGTTCTTCATACAGAAGATCCTCTTGCTTTTCTAGTAGCCTATTCTTATCATTTAAAGCATCAATCAATTCATTAATCTTGTCAATCTTAGATCTATCTAAGCCCTTAAATAAACATGAATAATCTATTTCATCCTCATCACTAGATTCGTCCTCATTTGAAGAAGCATAAGTAGAGTTTCGAGTACATACCTTCTTCTCCCTTGCCATAAGGCATGTGTGACGCTCGTTGGGGAAGAGGGATGACTTGTTGAAGGCGGTGGCGGCGAGTCCTTCATTGTCGGAGTCGGAAGAGGAGCAATCCGAATCCCACTCCTTGCCTAGATGCGCCTCGCCCTTTGCCTTCTTATAGTTCTTCTTCTTCTCCCTCTTGTTTCCTTGATCCTGATCACTATCATTGTCGGGACAGTTAGCAATAAAATGACCAAGCTTACCACATTTGAAGCATGAGCGCTTCCCCTTTGTCTTGGTCTTGCTTGGCTGCCCCTTGCGACCTTTTAGCGCCGTCTTGAATCTCTTGATGATGAGAGCCATCTCTTCATCATTAAGTCCGGCCGCCTCAATTTGTGCCACCTTGCTAGGTAGCGTCTCCTTGCTTCTTGTTGCCTTGAGAGCAAGAGGTTGAGGCTCATTGATTGGACCATTCAATGCGTCGTCCACGTATTTTGCTTCCTTGATCATCATTCGCCCGCTCACGAACTTTCCAAGTATCTCCTCGGGCGTCATCTTGGTGTACCTAGGATTCTCACGAATATTGTTCACAAGATGAGGATCAAGGACAGTAAAAGACCTTAGCATTAGGTGGACGACGTCGTGGTCCGTCCATCGCGTGCTTCCATAGCTTCTTATCTTGTTGACGAGGGTCTTTAGCCGGTTGTACGTTTGAGTTGGCTCTTCTCCCCTTATCATAGCGAATCTTCCGAGTTCGCCTTCCACCAACTCCATCTTGGTGAGCATTGTGACATCATTCCCCTCATGAGAGATCTTGAGGGTGTCCCAAATTTGCTTGGCGTTATCCAAGCCGCTCACTTTGTGGTATTCATCCCTGCACAAAGAAGCTAGAAGAACAGTAGTAGCTTGTGCATTTTTATGAATTTGCTCATTGATAAACATGGGACTATCACTACTATCAAAATGCATTCCATTCTCAACTATCTCCCATATGCTTGGATGGAGAGAGAACAAATGACTACGCATTTTGTGACTCCAAAATCCGTAGTCCTCTCCATCAAAGTGAGGAGGTTTACCAAGTGGAATGGATAATAAATGAGCATTTGTACTTTGCGGAATACGAGAGTAGTCAAAAGAAAAGTTTGAATTAACCGGTTTCCTTCTCTCGCAGTCGTTGTCGTCGTTGTCCTTTTGGGAAGAAGTGGACTCATCGCTGTCGTCGTAGTAGACGATCTCCTTGATGCGTCTTGTTTTCTTTTTCTTCCCATCTTTGCGTCTGTGGCCCGAGCCCGAGTCGGTAGGCTTGTCATCCTTTGGCTCGTTGACGAAGGACTCCTTCTCCTTGTCGTTGATCACGATTCCCTTCCCCTTAGGATCCATCTCTTCGGGCGGTTAGTCCCTTTCTTGAAGAGAACGGCTCTGATACCAATTGAGAGCACCTAGAGGGGGGTGAATAGGTGATCCTGTAAAACTTAAAACTTAAGCCACAAAACTTGGTTAAGTGTTAGCACAATAATCACCAAGTGGCTAGAGAGAAGATCTTGCACAATACGATAACCACAAAGAGTTCAACACAGAGATGACACAGTGGTTTATCCCGTGGTTCGGCCAAGTACAAAACTTGCCTACTCCACGTTGTGGCGTCCCAACGGACGAGAGTTGCACTCAACTCCTCTCAAGTGATCCAATGATCAACTTGAATACCACGGTGTTTTGCTTTTCTTTTCTTATCCCGTTCGCGAGGAATCTCCACAGCTTGGAGCCTCACGCCCTTACACTTTTGATGTTCACAAAGAATCACGGAGTAAGGGAGGGATGAGCAACTCACACAAGACACAAAGATCACAGCAAATACGCAAACACAAGACCCAGACTTGAGCTCAAAAAGACTAGCACACTAGAACAGGGCTCAAATCACTAGAATGTCGAACAGGTGCGCAAGAGTGGAGTGTGAGTGATCAAGAATGCTCAAAGGATGCTTAGTGTTCTCCTCCATGTGCCTAGGGGTCCCTTTTATAGCCCCAAGGTAGCTAGGAGCCGTTGAGAGCAATCTGGGAAGGCAATTCTTGCCTTCTGTCGTCTGGCGCACCGGACATTCCGGTGCACACCGGACAGTGTCCGGTGCCTGATTTCTTTCCTTTTCCAGCGAAGTCGACCGTTGGCAGCCAGAGAGCCGTTGGCGCACCGGACATGTCCGGTGCACACCAGACAGTCCGGTGCCCCCTTCTAGCCGTTGGCTCGGCCACGTGTCCCGCGCAGATCGCGCGGCCGACCGTTGGCCCGGCCGACCGTTGGCTCACCGGACAGTCCGGTGCACACCGGACAGTCCGGTGAATTATAGCCGTACGTCGCCGGTGAATTCCCGAGAGCGGCCACTTCGCTCGTTCCAGCCTGGCGCACCGAACACTGTCCGGTGCACCACCGGACAGTCCGGTGCTCCCAGACTGAGCAGATTCTTGGCTGCCCGAGCCAAGACATTTCCAATTGGATTTTTCCTGTTTCCAGCACTTAGACACAATACATTAGTCCATAAAACAATGTACTAAGTCTGAGAAACATACCTTTATCCTTGGTTTGTACTTTGTCCACCATTTTACATTTAAGCACTTGCTTAGACACTAAATCACCAAAATACTTAGAAATGGCCCAAGGGCACATTTCCCTTTCACCTTTGGCATGTACTGCTATACTACTATGCCATTCGGTTTAAGGAATGCAGGCGCGACATACCAAAGGTGCATGAACCACGTGTTCGGACAGCACATTGGCCGAACGGTCGAGGCTTACGTCGATGACATCGTAGTCAAGACGAGGAAAGCCTCCGACCTCCTCTCTGACCTTGAAACGACCTTCAAGTGTCTCAAAGCGAAAGGCGTAAAACTCAATCCCGAGAAGTGTGTCTTCGGAGTCCCCCGAGGCATGCTCCTGGGGCTCATCGTCTCCGAGCGGGGCATCGAGGCCAACCCGAAGAAAATCGCGGCCATCACCAACATGGGGCCTATCAAGGACTTGAAAGGAGTACAGAGGGTCATGGGATGCCTTGCGGCTCTGAGCCGCTTCATCTCGCGCCTCGGTGAAAGAGGCCTACCCTTGTACCGCCTCTTAAGGAAGATCGAGCGCTTCACTTGGACCCCCGAGGCCGAGGAAGCCCTCGGGAACTTAAAGGCGCTCCTTACAAGCGTGCCCATCCTGGTGCCCCCCGCTGCGGGAGAAGCTCTCTTAATCTACGTAGCCGCAACAACTTAGGTGGTCAGCGCCATGATCGTAGTCGAGAGACGAGAAGAAGGGCATGCATTGCTCGTCCAGAGGCCGGTGTACTTCATCAGTGAGGTACTGTCCGAGACCAAAATCCGCTACCCGCAAATTCAGAAGCTACTGTACGCGGTAATTCTGACACGGCGAAAGTTGCGACACTACTTCGAGTCTCATCCGGTGACTGTGGTGTCATCCTTCCCCCTGGGGGAGATCATCCAGTGCCGAGAGGCCTCAGATAGGATTGCAAAGTGGGCGGTGGAGATCATGGGCGAGACAATCTCGTTCGCCCCTCGGAAGGCCATCAAGTCCCAAGTCTTGGCGGATTTCGTGGCAGAATGGGTCGACACCCAGCTTCCAGCAGCTCCGATCCAACCGGAACTCTGGACCATGTTTTTCGACGGGTCGCTGATGAAAACAAGAGCGGGCGCGGGAAGCACCTCCGCTACGTGCTGCGCCTCCATTTCCCGGCGTCCAACAACGTGGCCGAGTACGAGGCCCTAGTTAACGGGTTACGCATCGCCATCGAGCTAGGGGTTCGGCGCCTCGACGCTCGTGGCGACTCGCAGCTTGTCATCAACCAAGTCATGAAGAACTCCCACTACCGCGACCCGAAGATGGAAGCCTACTGCGACGAGGTTCGGCGCCTGGAAGACAAGTTCTACGGGCTCGAGCTCAACCACGTCGCATGATGGTACAACAAAACTACGGACGAGCTGGCTAAAATAGCCTTGGGGCGGACAACGGTCCCCCGGACGTCTTTTCCCGAGACCTACATCTACCCTCCGTCAAGACCGACAACACGCCCGAGCCCGAGAAGGCCTCGGCCCTGCCCGAGGCACCCTCGGCCGCCGAGGGTGAGGCACTGCGCGTCGAGGAAAAGCGGAATAGGGTCCCGCCTAATCGAAACTGGCAGACCCCGTACATGCAATATCTCCACCGAGGAGAGCTACCCCTTGATAGAACCGAGGCTCGGCGATTGGCGCGGCGCGCCAAGTCGTTCGTCTTGCTAGGTGACAAAAAGGATCTCTACCACCGCAGCCCCTTAGGCATCCTCCAGCGATGCATATCCATCGCCGAAGGACAGGAGTTATTGCAAGAAATACACTCGGGGGGCTTGCGGTCACCACGCAGCGCCTCGAGCCCTTGTTGGAAACGCCTTCCGACAAGGTTTCTACTGGCCAACCGCGGTGGCCGACGCCACTAGGATTGTACGCACCTACCAAGGGTGTCAATTCTACGCAAGGTAGACCCACCTGCCCGCTCAGGCTCTGCAAACAATACCCATCACCTGGTCGTTTGCTGTGTGGGGTCTGGACCTCGTCGGTCCCTTGCAGAAGGCACCCGGGGGCTTCACGCACCTGCTGGTCGCTATCGACAAATTCTCCAAGTGGATTGAGGTCCGACCCCTAAACAGCATCAGGTCCGAACAGGCGGTGGCGTTCTTCACCAACATCATCCATCGCTTTGGAGTCCCAAACTCCATCATCTCCGACAACGACACCCAGTTCACCGGCAGGAAGTTCCTGGACTTCTGCGAGGACCACCACATCCGAGTGGATTGGGCCACCGTAGCTCACCCCATGACGAATGGGCAGGTAGAGCGTGCCAACGGCATGATTCTACAGGGACTCAAGACGAGGATCTACAACGACCTCAACAAGTTCGGCAGGCGATGGATGAAGGAACTCCCTTCGGTGGTCTAGAGTTTGAGGACGACGCCAAGCCGAGCCACGGGCTTCACGCCATTTTTTCTAGTCTATGGGGCTGAGGTTATCTTGCCCACAAACTTAGAATACGGCTCCCCGAGGACGAGGGCATACGACGCCCGAAGCAACCAGACCAACCGAGAAGACTCACTGGACCACCTGGAAGAGGCTCGGGACATGGCCTTACTACACTACCACGCCCGAGGGGTTCGGTCCCGAGACCTCCAGGTGGGCGATTTGGTGCTTCGACTACGACAAGACGCCCGAGGGCGCCACAAGCTCACACCTCTCTGGGAAGGGCCGTTCATCATCGCCAAGATTTTGAAGCCCGGAACGTACAAGTTGGCCAACAGTCAAGGCGAGGTCTACAACAACGCTTGGAACATCCAACAACTACGTCGCTTCTACCCTTAAGATGTTTTCAAGTCGTTCATATACCTCGTTTACATACACAAGTAAAGTCTAACCATCAAGGAAGGGTCAGCCTTGCCTCGGCAAAGCCCGACCCTCCCTCGGGGGCTAGAAGGGGGGAACCCCCTCTGCGTCAAAATTTTCCTCGGAAAAAGTCTTTCTGTTAGAACGTCTTTCGCGCTTTTCGACTACTTCGATAGTGGGATCCTGAAAACGACGGAGTACACGTAAGCAGCAAGGCCGACCGAGCAGAGGGACTCCTACGCCTCCGGGATACGGATACCTCACTCATCACCTTCTGCGATAAGTAACTCACGCTCGAATAAGCGATTCCGCTGACCGGACAAGTCTTAACGCTCGAAAACTTTTCTGCCGAAACGATTTTTCGTGCCTTCTCGACTATATCGATAACAGAATCATGCGAACGAGTAAGAGTACACGTAAGCGGCAAGGCCGACCGAGCCGACGAACTCCTACGCCTCTGGGATACGGATACCTCACTCATCACCTTCCGTGAAAAGTAACTCTCGCTCGCACAAGTAATTCTGCTACCGACAAACAAGTCCTCATACTCGAAACAAGGGGAAAAGAAACACAGCTTTACAACACGATGATGATATGTTTGGGCCTCGGCGGCCGCAAAAAACATACGCACACTACAGATAAACCGTTCCTGCAGGTTCAGACATCAGTGAGAGGAGCAACAGCACCCTCGGCATCGACTCCACCTTCGGCGGAATCCGACCCGGCCTCGGACAGCAACACGGTCGGAGGATCTCCACCTCAAAGGAAGATGTCAACACTGCGCCTGAGCCATCGCCACCAGGATCTCCTCTAGGAACCTGGCCCAAGTAGACGGCTGGACCGGCCGCTCCGTAGCCTTAGCCAGTCGTCCCCCGAGGACGCCAGCCTGGCTCATGGCCTCGGCAGCCTGACTCCAGGGTTGTTTCCGCCAGTGGACGACCCGGCCAGGCTCCGGCCGACAAAGCTTCTTCTCCAGCCGACTCTGCCTCTGTCCACGCTCACACCGCTGCCTCCGGCTCTGGCTCATCGTAGAGCGGCCGAGGGTTCTCTTTAACTAAGCAAGAGAAGCCTTGAGTGGCAAGGCCGACCGAGCCGAGGGACTCCTATGCCTCCGGGATATGGATACCTCACTCGTCACCTTCTGTGCAGGGCAACTCACACTTGGTTAAGCGGTTCAGCTAGCCGACAGGCAAGACCTGGTGCTCGAAATGAGGAAGAAACACGATATTACACCCAAAATACCTAGATGTTTAGGCCCTGACAGCTGCAATGAACATACACCAGCACTCAAGATGCCATTACAAATGGAACTCCGGTTCCACTCCCGCAGGTATGAACAACCTCCACATCAGAGAACCTGCGGGACGACAAACTCCGGGTGACTCGCCAGTGACCTCTGCAGCAGCAGCGATGGTCCCAAGGCGGACGCTACCGCTGGAAGGCTCTCGTTCGCGTCCCCACTCGAGGGACGAGAACCAGACATTAAAGCCAAAGAGCCGGAGGTAGGTCCGTGGGTGGCGCTGACGGTCTCGTCGGCGGAGAAGCTTTCCCCAACTGCCACCACCTCAGCACCGGCGGCGGCGTCCACCTGCCCACCAACACCGCACCAGCAGGCGCCCCAAAGCGCACCGGCAGGTCCTCACTCCCTTCCTCGCCACGAAAACGAGAATGGGACCATCCCAGAACACGAGTACCGGCCTCGCGGCGTACGACGTGTTGTGAGACCCCCCCCCGGTGCGGCTGGCCACCGTCGCCCGGACGGAAGACGGAATGCTGCACCCTGGACTGGGCAGCAGCAGTTCGCCTTCCCCGGCATGGCTGGAGGGCGCCTCCTCCGCAGAGCTGGAGGATGGTTTCCACCCCCAGAAGCTGGAGGAAGAAGCGGGACGCCAGCCCACGCGAAGGCAGGCCCTGGCTCGCCTCGCCCTCCTCCCCAGCAAGGATGATGAATATCCTTGAAGCTCAGGACGGGGCAGAGGTTGCAGCCCGGCTTGCTTCTCCCCACCATTGAACTGGTGGTCACCGTCTTGGGTGACCATCGGTGAGGGGATGCAGCCGGGCTGCCTGATGAAGATCCTTGAAGCCGAGCGATGGCTGAAAGGTACCAACCTCCACGAGGTTGCGCTCCTCCCGCAAGTGCGAAGGCACGGCAACCACCGGGGGCTCGGAAGGCGGAAGGGCGCGATGCATGAGGAAAGTGCGAAGGCACGGCAACCACCCAGGAGGTCGATCCCTTTTTAAAGGCGACTCACCCCACTCGCGTCCTCAGGCGTCGCGGGCTAAGTCTTCACCAACGCGCTCAAAGGTCCTCCCCCTACGACACGGGGGCTAGGTCCCACACGACGTGCAAGCTGGCCCAGGACAGAAGAAGCCAAACCGCCACGCGCGGAGCGTGTAACTGCCCAGCGGTTACAAGCACTCCTCCGTCTTCGCCTAAACCAGCGGGTGAGAGGGCGGACCCCCATGCAGGCGGCATGCAACCGCACCACGGGGATGCACCCTTTCGACTTCGACGCGTCCAGCATGGAGTCCCAGGCCCACACATCATGTAATCGGCGCGCCGGTTACTGCGTGCGAAAAACTGCACCGCCACTTACGCTAATGACTGCGTCTTCTCGACTGCGGAACCGGTGCCGCGACTCAAGGCGACCCTGCGCATAGCCCAACAGTGCCAACCAGGCACATCGGTCACGGGTCAGTCAGCCGCGAGAGAAGGCGCGATGATCGATATGGCCAAAAGTGGGCCGACAGTAATGGCGGCAGCAGGCGAGCGGAAGCGGCGGTCAAATCATCTGCAGGCTCACGTCCCCTCCTGGGGCAGCAGGAGAGCCCTCTCCCACGGCGTGAAGACGACGCACCCGTGTTCCGTTCCTCGAACGGCTCGCGCAATGGCTGCCCCACGAACCACTCGTCCCGTCGCATTAACTCCGCGGCAGGGCAGGCGACACCTTTGGGAGGTGAAGCGGGCGACGCTTCACCTCCGCCATAATGACCGCGTCAAAAAAAGGTGTGCCACGTCGTTTGATTTCGTATCCTTTTCCTCTTCCTCTTTCTCTCTCTTGCTACAGGGACCGGGAAAGGGGATACTCCGAAAGGGATCCTTCTCTGCGAAGGAAGCGGGCCCCAAGCCCCCCTACTGATCAGAGGTTCGAAGGCTGGCCCCTCGGAAGGGTTCGACAGCCGCCTCAAAGCACTCGGGCTCCGAGCCCTCCTACTGATCAGAGGTTCGAAGGCTGGCCCCTCGGAAGGGTTCGACAGCTGCCTCAGGCCACTCGGGCTCCACGCCCACTACTGATCAGGGGTTCGTAGGCTGGCCCCCCGAAGGGTTCGACAGCCGCCTCAGAACACGCAGAGCGAGGGATGACTCTGGGTACGTCCGATACATGGCCGAGGCTCGGGCTACGCTCCCGAGGTACCCTAGGACATTTCCGAGACTAGCAGGAGCGATTCTGTAACGGAATCCCATCATAGGGAGGCATCGAGCCCTTGGACCCTATCAAACGGGACCGGGTCCAGCAAATCACCTGCAGGTACTTTTGGAGCGTGCCTCTGGGCCACTAGCCGACCCTTATCGAACGGGGCATGGGCGTCCACTCGGATCACCCATTAGCAACTCACTGGAGACACCATGTTCGGCGCCCTCCGAGGGCAACATGGCACTTTCCCCCCTCCTCCTTGCGGAAAGGCGACGAAGGGGCGTATGAAAAAAGCCGAGTCAGTCCTTGACCGTCCTCTCGCCCTGTGCGGAGGCTCGGGGGCTGCTCTCGCGAACCCTCCGGCCAAATCGTTGACAGCGTCAACATACCAGCCCGAGAACTCGGAACCTGACCATGCACCCGGACTACGATCAGATCGCATGAGGGAACAACCAGACCGGCCGAGGCATCACGAAAGGCACTAAGACCTCGGAGGAGTCAAACCACTCCTCCGAGGCCTCGGGGGCTACACCCGGCGGGTGCGCTCGCGTGCACCCACCAGAACGAAGTGTAACCGAGAAAGGCTGGTCCCTTGCAAAAAAGTGCGACAAAGCCTCCAAGCGAGTACCAACACTCCCTTTGAGGCTCGGGGGCTACTGTCGGGGACCATAATTAGGGGTACCCCCAAGACTCCTAAACTCGGCGGGTAAACACCATCAGCACAAAGCTGCAAAGGCCTGATGGGCGCAATTCAGGTCAAGGCTCCGTCCACTCAAGGGACACGATCTCGCCTCGCCCGAGCCCAGCCTCGGGCAGGAACAGTAGACCCAAGCAGATTCACGCCTCGCTCGAGGGCTTCCTCAAGCAACGAGCGCACCTTCGACTCGCCCAAGGCCCAGCTCGGGCAGGCTTCACGGAGAAGCAACCTTGGCCAAGATCGCCTCGCCAGCCGACCGAATCGCAGGAGCATTCAATGCAAGGATCGCCTGGCACCTTATCCTGACGCGTGCTCTTCAGTCGACAGGGCCGAAGTGACCGCCGTCACTTCGCCCCTCCACTGACCGACCTGACAAGAAAACAGCGTCGCCTGCGCTGCTCCGACTGCTGTGCCACCCGCCAGGGTGAGGCTGACAGCAGCCAAGTCCAGCCTTGGGCGCCATAGGAAGCTCCGCCTCGCCCGACCCCAGGGCTCGGATTCAACCTCGACCCCGGAAGACGGTCTCCACCTCGCCCGACCCCAGGGCTCGGACTCTGCCTCGCCCGACCCCAGGGCTCGGACTCAACCTCGACCCCAGAAGATAGTCTCCGCCTCGCCCGACCCCAGGGCTCAGACTCAACCTCGACCTCGGACGACGGTCTCCGCCTCGCCCGACCCCAGGGCTCGGACTCAACCTCGACCTCGGACGGAGGTCTCCGCCTCGCCCGACCCCAGGGCTCGGACTCAGCCTCGACCTCGGAGGAGCCTCCGCCTCGCCCGTCCTTAGGCTCGGACTGACCACGTCGCAGGGGGGTACATCATTACCCTACCCCTAGCTAGCTCAGGCTACGGGGAACAAGACCGGCGTCCCATCTGGCTCGCCCCGGTAAAACAAATAATGATGACACCCCGCGTGCTCCATGACGACGGCGATTCTAAGCCCCCTACGGAAGCAAGGAGACGTCAGCAAGGTCCCGATAGCCCCGATAGCTGTGCTTCTACAGGGTTTAAGCGCTCCTCCGACGGCCACGACACCACATGAACAGGGCACCAACACCTCTCCGACAGCCACGTCGGCATGTACATAGGACTCTGGCTCCTCTCTGCCGGACACATTAGCACGCTGCTACACCCCCCATTGTACACCTGGGCCCTCTCCTTACGTCTATAAAAGGAAGGTCCAGGGCCCTCGTACGAAAAAGGTGGCCGCGCGGGAGGACGAGCTGACGAGCAGGCTCTCTCTCTCTCTCCCTCACGAACGCTTGTAACCCCCTACTGCAAGCGCATCCGCCCTGGGTGCAGGACAACACGAGCCGCGGTTCCCCTTATTGTTTCCCCCTTGTGTTCCGTCTCGCGCCGACCCATCTGGGCTGGGACACGCAGCAACAATTTACTTGTCGGTCCAGGGACCCCCCGGGGTCGAAACGCCTACACTAGGCTAGAATCAATTCGCATTTTACTTGTCTATGCTACTTACCATGGCTTTAAGCTTTATCAAATGGACATGAAAAGTGCCTTACTCAATGGACCAATCAAGGAAGAGGTCTATGTTGAGCAACCTCCCGGCTTTGAAGATAGTGAGTACCCTAATCACGTATATAAACTCTCTAAGGCGCTTTATAGGCTCAAGCAAGCCCCAAGAGCATGGTATGAATGCCTAAGAGATTTTCTTATCACTAATGGCTTCAAAGTCGAAAGGTCGATCCTACTCTATTCACTAAAACTCTTGACAATGATTTGTTTGTATGCCAAATTTATGTTGATGATATTATATTTGGGTCTACTAACGAATCTACATGTGAGGAATTTAGTAGGATCATGACACAGAAATTCGAGATGTCGATGATGGGGGAGTTGAAGTACTTCTTAGGATTTCAAGTGAAGAAACTCCAATAGGGCACCTTCATTAGCCAAACGAAGTATATTCAAGACATTCTAAACAAGTTTGGGATGAAGGATGCCAAGCCCATCAAGACACCCATGGGAACCAATGGGCATCTCGACCTCGACACGGGAGGTAAATCCGTAGATCAAAAGGTATACCGGTCGATGATAGGTTCTCTACTCTATTTATTTATGTGCATCTCGACCGGACATTATGCTTTCCGTACGCATGTGTGCAAGATTCCAAGCCGACCCTAAGGAAGCTCACCTTACGGCCGTAAAACGAATCTTGAGATATTTAGTTTATACTCCTAAGTTTGGGCTTTGGTACCCTCGGGGATCCTCATTTGATTTGATTGGTTACTCGGATGCCGATTGGGTGGGGTGTAAAATTAATAGGAAGAGCACATTGGGGACATGCCAGTTCTTGGGAAGGTCCCTGGTGTCTTGGGCTTCAAAGAAGCAAAATTCTGTGGCTCTTTCTACTGCCGAAGCCGAGTATATTGCCGCGGGCCATTGTTGCGCGCAATTGCTTTGGATGAGGCAAACCCTTAGGGACTATGGTTACAAATTAACCAAAGTTCCTCTTCTATGTGATAATGAGAGTGCAATTCGCATGGCGGATAATCCCATTGAACATAGCCGCACTAAACACATAGCCATTCGGTATCATTTTTTAAGGGATCACCAACAAAAGGGGGATATCGAGATTGCATATATTAACACCAAGGAACAATTAGCCGATATCTTTACCAAGCCACTAGATGAACAAACTTTTAACAAACTTAGGCATGAGCTAAATATTCTTGATTCTCGGAATTTCTTTTGATGTTTTACACACATAGCTCATTAATATACCTTTGATCATATCTCTTTCATATGCTATGACTAATGTGTCTTCAAGTGTATTTCATGCTAAGTCATAGATTGAAAGGGAATTGGAGTCTTCGGCGAAGACAAAGGCTTCCACTCCACTCCGTCAAATTACTCATCCTTCGCCGTTGCTCCGAGCCACTCTCCAACTTTGGTATAATCTTCAATCATATTTTGTTCGCCAAAGGGGGAGAAAGTAATTGAAAGGGCTTATATTTCACTCAAAGTATCCGTTTTTGGCGATTCATGCCAAAGGGGGAGAAAGTATTAGCCCAAAGCAAAAGGACCGCACCACCACCAATTTTCAAAATTTGAGTTAAGAAAAGATTTTTGAAATGATGAATTTTTCAATTGGTATCTTATTTTTGATAGAATTTCAAATTGGATCACCCTCTTCAAAAACTAATATCTAAAACCCTCTTGAACACTAAGAGGAGGATTTTATTGAGGGGGAGTTTTGTTTAGTCAAAGGAAAAGCATTTGAAACAGGGGGAGAAAATTTCAATCTTGAAAATGCTTCTCAAAATCTTATTCATTTACCTTTGACTATTTGCAAAAGGACTTTAAAAGAATTTACCAAAACAAAACAAAACAAAACATGTGGTGCAAGCGTGGTCCAAAATGTTAAAAGTAAAAGAAACAATCCATGCATATCTTAAGAGAATATTTATTGGTTCAATTCTAAGTAACCTTTGCACTTACAATTATGCAAACTAGTTCAATTATGCACTTCTATATTTGCTTTGGTTTGTGTTGGCATCAATCACCAAAATGGGGGAGATTGAAAGGGAAATAGGCTTACACCTTTTCCTAAAATGATTTTGGTGATTGAATTGCCCAACACAAATAATTGGACTAACTAGTTTGCTCTAGTCTATAAGTTTTACAGGTGCCAAAGGTTCACAACAAGCCAATAAAAAGACCAAAGATGGGTTCAAACAAGAAGAGCTAAAGACATCCCAAAGGCACCCTGGTCTGGCGCACCGGACTATCCGGTGCACCAGGGAACTCGACACTGAACTCCTCACCTTCGGGAAAATGGGAGGCCGCTCCGCTATAATTCACCGGACTGTCCGGTGAAGCACCGGACAGTGTCCGGTGTCACACCGGACAGTCCGGTGTGCCAGCGGAGCAACGACTACTTCGCACCAACGGTCGACTGCAAACGCATTCAATGCACTACAGTGCGCGCCAGAGTCAGAGCAGCACCAGAAGGCGCACCGGACAGTCTACAGGACCTGTCCGGTGCACCACCGGACAGCCCAGAGGCCCCACCAGTCAGAGCTCCAACGGTCAGAACCCAACGGCCAGCTGACGTGGCTGGCGCACCGGACAGTGTCCGGTGCGCCATGCGACAGACAGCCTCCCAACGGCCACTTTTGGTGGTTGGGGCTATAAATACCCCAACCACCCCACATTCAATAGCATCCAAGTTTTCTATCTTCAACACATTACAAGAGCTATAGCATTCAATTCTAGACACAACCAAAGAGATCAAATCCTCTCCCAAGTCCGGAATCACTCCAAATCAAATAGTGACTAGAGAGAGCGACATTTGTGTTAATTTGAGCTCTTGCGCTTGGATTGCTTCGTTTCTTTCTCATACTTTCTTGTGATAAACTCAATTGTAACCGAGGCAAGAGACACCAATTGTGTGGTGGTCCTTGCGGGAACTTTGTGTTCCGTTTGATTGAGAAGAGAAGCTCACTCGGTCTAAGTGACCGTTTGAGAGAGGGAAAGGGTTGAAAGAGACCCGGTCTTTGTGACCACCTCAACGGGGAGTAGGTTTGCAAGAACCGAACCTCGGTAAAACAAATCATTGTGTCTCACTCTTTATTTGCCCGCGATTTGTTTTCACCCTCTCTCGGACTCGTTCATATTTCTAACGCTAACCCGGCTTGTAGTTGTGCTTAAGTTTATAAATTTCAGATTCGCCCTATTCACCCCCCCCCCTCTAGGCGACTTTCAGTAGGCAAGTGTTATACTTGGCCGAACCACGGGATAAATCACCGTGTCTTTTGTGTTGTTTTTCTTTGTGATCATTGTGTTTCACAAAAGCTCGGTCCTTAGCCACTTGGTCCTATTGCACTAACTCTTAACCAAGTTTTGTGGCTACAAGTATTTGATATTTACAGGATCACCTATTTACCCCCCCCTCTAGGTGCTCTCAATTATAGTGCTAGAATGGCTTGTTACCTAGAGGTCGTTGATCTAGGTGTTTGGAGAGTCACTCGTGACGGGATGAAATCCCCAAGAATCCCAAGAAACCCACCACGCGTGAGGAAAAAGAAATTCTTCTAAATGCTAGAGCCAAAATTGCTTGTACGAATATCATAACATGGTTATTTTTAATCAAGTTTTTACATTGAAAACTCCTAATGAGATTTAGCTAAAATTGCATGAGCTCCATGACGGCACATTCAATGTTCGTGAGCAAAAACATTGTCTAATCTTAAATGAATATAATTTTTTTGCTATGAAGGATAATGAGCTTGTTAGAGACATGTATTCTCATTTGAATCTAATTATCAATGAGCTCAATTCTATTGGCATAAATAAGCTAGGTGATGCGGACATTGTGAGGAAGATTATCTCCCTGCTACCACAACAATTCTTCACAACATGGAGGACTTGAGTACAATGACCCCGACCATTGTGATTGAGAAAATCGCGGCCTTTGAGATGTCGCGAAAAATGTGTCGGGGAAAGGATCCAACTTCCTCAAGGCCATATGCTTTTGCATGTGATGAAAGGAAGGGTAAAAATAAGGCTCCCACTCTAAGTTCCTCGAGTGAAGAAGAGGAAGAGGAAGAAAGTGATGATGATGATGAAGATAATCAACCCACAACATCATCCTTCGTGGACGAAGAAACAATCTGACGCGTCAGAAAGGTAATGTGGATGATCTGCAAAATTAATCTAATGGGTCTGCCCCTGTAGGTGGAGGATCTTCTCTTTAACATTGACAGGAAAAAGCAAATAAAGAGAGGATGCTTCGCGTGTGGGGAGAAGGGCCACTTCAGGGACAGCTGTCCAACTATGGCTAAATCTAAAAATGGGAGGAGCAAAGGCAAGGCACTAACAAGTGTCAAAACTTAGGATGATTCTTCAAGTGAAGATGAACCTCCAAGGACGTGCAGCCACCGGTCCTCGTCTCACTCATCACAGTCATCACGCAAGTGCCTTATGGCAAGAGGTAAAATGAGTATCCCATCCTCTAGTGATGAAAGTAACAATGATGATGAAGGTGAGGAAACGCCCTCTGTAGATGAGCTTGCGGAAGCCGTTAAGTTTTTCCGAGATGTATGCACTAAACAAAAGACTGAACTTAAAACTTTGAAAAATAAGTTGATTAGCTCACAAAATGATTATAAAGGTTTACTAGAGAAATTTGAAACATTTGCAAATTTGAATTGTGAGTTATCAACTAAAATTTAGCAATTAGAGTCTAGTGCTCCATCCACTGCTACCGATGATGGCCTTATTAAAAAGAATGAAAAACTTAAGGCTAAGTTAGCTAGCTCTCAAGAAGCTATTGAAAAATTGCTAGGAAAATGGAAATTCTTAGCATACACAATAATGAGCTAACTACTAAGTTAGAGAGCATTGGTAGCACCCCAGGGACATCTTTAGTTGAAATTCCAGAAATTATTAAGAAAGATGTTTCTACTTCTTGCTTTGATTTAATTGATGATTCTAACCCCTGTAACCAAGTTCTTGTTGAGAATATTGTTGTAGAAACATGTTCGGATGAGGTTGCAAAGGAAAATGAGCAATTAAGACAAGAAGTGGCTCACCTTGGAAAGACCTTGTATGACAAGAAAGGCAAAGCCAAACAAATCCAACCTCCATAGGATAACACAATTGCGGGAGTGAACAAGTCCGTGGAGGAAGTGAAAGTCGCCTAGAGGGGGGGTGAATAGGCAAAACCTGAAATTTATAAACTTAAACTTGCAGTAAGGCTAGGGTTAGCGTTAGAATTAAATCGGAGTTCAAAAGATAGTTCTCCTTGCTTAGAGTTGCTCACTCAATGCGGATAACGTTTGGGAGCAAACTCAACTCAATACGAGCAAGGGAACTTTTAGAGAGAGGAATGGGGAAAACAAATCAAATGGAAATCAACACAAGTGGGCATGGTGATTTGTTTTATCGAGGTTCGGTTCCAAAGAACCTAGTCCCCGTTGAGGAGGCCACAAAGGCCAGGTCTATTTCAACCCTTTCCCTCTTTCAAACGGTCACTTAGACCGGATGAGCCTTCTCCTTAATCACTTAGGTCACTAAAACCCTGCAAGGACCACCACACACTTAGGTGTCTCTTGCTAGCTTTACAAAGCACCTAGATGAATAAGAATGGGGAAGGAGAAAGCAATCCAAGCAACAAGAGCAACAAAAGAACACAAATAATCCTCTCACAAGTCTCTAAGCACTAGAGTTGATTTTGGGAGCTTGGACTGAATTGAATGCTTTGAATGTGTCTTGGAGTGTTTGGCTTTGCTCTTGCAATGAATATGGAGTTCAGAAAACTTAGATGGAATTGAAGGATGTGGTTGGGGGTATTTATAGCCTCCAACCACTTCCTAGCTGTTGGTTGTTTTTGCTGGCGATGGGCACACCGGACATTCCAGTGGCGCACCGGACATGTACTGTTCACTGTTCGGTGTGCGCCACGTCAGCACGCCCGTTGGGGTTTGGAGCAGACGACCGTTGGAACCCTTTGTCCTGTAGTTGCACCGGACACTCCGGTGCCACACCAAACATGTTAGGTGCGCTCTGACTTCTCTGCTCTAAGCTCTGCCGCATACTGTTCATCACTGTTCACTTTTGGCAGACGACCGTTGGCGCCAGGTTACCGTTGCTCCGTTGGCTCACCGGACATGTCCGGTGCACACCGGACAGTCCGGTGAATTATAGCGGAGCGCACCCTTTGAATTCTCGAGAGTGGCTGGTCCACTTGCTGCTCGGCCTGGTGCACCGGACAATGCCCGGTTGTCCGGTGCACACCGGACACTGTCCGGTGCGCCAAAAGTAGCACACTCTCATGTCCTTTGCTCCAAATGTTTTTGTGTCCCCAACTGAATTTCTTTCTTGGTTTGTGTTGAACCTTATGCACCTGAGATAAATGACATCTAGGCAAACTAGTTTGCCCACGTGGTTTGTGATGGACATCAACCACCAAAATCGATTATAGAAAATGATTAAGCCCATTTCCCTTTCAGGAAGAAACTATGATTTATAGGCTATGTCACAAAGAAGGCCACAAGTCTTTCCAATGGAAGGCTAAGACCGGAGATAAGCAAAAGCAAAAGCTCAAGCAAAAGCCAACAAGCAAAATCTCCAACACCTACATCAAAAAGGTGGATAAAAAGGCTGCTACACCATATTTTATTAAGAAGAAAAAGAATGGAAATGTGATAGCAATCAAGGCCAACAAGCAAGCCAACAAAGGGAAAGATGCCAAACGCATCTGGGTGCCAAAGGAAATAATTTCAACCATGAAAAGCACCAAGAAGGTTTGGATCCCGAAAGAAAAGTAAGGAGTCCGAAGGACATCGGGGAATTTGGAAACTTGGCAAAATTGGGATGTATATCATGGGATACATCATATTGGATCAAGTTTATTGCCAAGTGGGTTAGTGCATACTTTGGACCCAAATTTCCTCACCCATGACTAAGGTAACTAGATTTATTGTATTTCTTATTTTTAGATATGCGTATCTATTTTCATGTATCTAGTTTTACCTTTCATGCCTAGTATTACAATTGGTATTTACTTAAATACATGCATACTAGGTAAATCATATGGTAGGATTTCTCAATTTCAAATTCATGCTCTTGAGCAAACCTACATGGTTTAAAATGATAAGCACGACACATAGCTTACTTAACATTCCTAAGAAAATGATACATCAATTGATATGGTAAAATACTTCAAATGGTATGCTTCAATTGATATCATTTAACTTATATGTGCCAAAGCTTGGATTATGGATAATCTGCCTCTCTTGATATCAAATCAAAGTGTATGTCTCCTACAAGTATTCAAAACTTGTATGCACACTTTCAGAGGGAGGTTACTCTATAATCTTAGACTTTGAGACTAACACCTTTTTCAAGTCTATTTCATGTGGTAGTCTCAATGCAAGGAAAATGAAGTCCCCGGAGAAAGACAACAAGCTTCCACTGCAAATCTACAAGAACTCTTATATCTCACAAGCCTACCATTGGTCTTCAAATGGTTCGCCATCGATTTTCATTTGGTAACTTTGAGACTACATTTGACACTATTTACATGTCTTCTCCAACATTTGGTTAAACTATATTTCTTATCTTATACTTCCCATGTTGCTATGCATGCATAAGTAGTTAAATCATATTCTGTTACCTATGCATAAGGAAAGTCAGTCTAATCAAATCGTATCTTGCACCTCTATTATTCACATGTTTTTTCCTAAAGAGAACACTTATTTAGGGGGAGCAATAATGTTGAGTGCTTCAATTGATAATTTTTAAGGGCAAGTCTTATTTGCTTCCTACATGCTTTTAATGTCTTCCTTTTGGGTGGTTGATGCCAACGGGGGAGAAGTTTAGGGACCAAAGCAACAAAAATTGTATCAAACACCAAATACCACCAAATTAAAAAATATCAATCTTTATTCCTTCAAATGGTTTTGGTTCTTTGGCCTAAAATAGGAAGTAAGTGAATTATGGAGTTAGGGGGAGGCTTAAGTCCATAATGTCACATTAAGGGGGACAAACATGCATCCTAGCAAGTAGACTGCATATTTTCATTCAAATGTTTGTTATATTTGCTTGCTTTGGTTGTGTTGTCATCAATCACCAAAAAGGGGGAGATTGTAAGTAAAATGGACCCCGACCATTTGGCTCAATAAGTTTTGGTGTTTGATGAGCAATATAACCTATGGACTATTGTATTTGCCAGTGTTTGTGTTTGTAGTTCACAGGATGATAAAATTACTTGGACCAATGCATTAAGGAAAGCAACACCTCAAAAGAAGACATTATGAAGATCAAGTGAAGTCAAAGAAACAAAGGAAGTGTTGCCTGCGAACTGTCTGGTCTGGAGCACCGGACTATCCGGTGCCACACACCGGACTGTCTAGTGCACCAGGAACAGTAGCCCCAACGGCTAGTTCCTGGTGGCACTGTGGAGAGAAAACCATCGGACTGTGCGGTATGACATCCGGAGTGTCTAGTGTAAAAAGTATGCGCGCCTAACGGTCATCTGCGGTGTCAGACCAATGGCTAGGCGCACCAGACAATGAACAATGCACTGTCCGATGCACCACCGAACTGTCTGGTGTGCCGTAGAGAGCACAACTTTACTTCAACGGCTAGTTTTGTGTTGGAGACTATAAATACACCCTCAACCGGCCATTCCAATGTGTGGGAGCCCAAGCAACATACGAAGTCATGTAGTAGACATTTCCAAGTGCTCATACACCCAAGTGATTAATAGAATCACTCGGTGATTAGCATAGGTGCTTTGCGAAGTGCTTAAATTAGTTAGATCGCTTTAGCGTTTGCTCTAGGTGAACCCTAGTTAGTTAAATGAGTTTAGATAAACCACACAACCCCTCGGCTCTTGCGCGAGCCGTTGTAATTGTACCGAGTGGGGCGAGAGTCTTGCGAGATCGTGACAACCACGTTTGTGTCACGGCCGCCACCGTGTACCGGAGGGAACAAGGCCCACGACGTTTTCAGCCAGAAGCTCGATAGTGGAGACGGCGGGGAGCGTCGGAGAGGAGCCGGAAGCGGAGCACCACTTGCACGTGGAGAAGGTCCGCGGCTCTCTACGGAGTTACTCGACCGAGGTGCTTGGCCCTCGCGTGGGCTTCCCTTTGCGTAGGGGCACCAACGAGGATTAGTCAGGACCTTGCGTGGTTCCGGATACCTCGGTAAAAATACCGGCGTCATCCACGAGAGTTTGCATCTCTTCCTTGGTCTTTAACTTCCGCATTTACATTAAGCAGCTAAGTTCCAATCTTGTATTCATACCTATATTGTTTAGGATTGAAACTTAGCCATTGCGGTAGAGATAGCAACACTTAGACAAAACCTAGTTTGCACATTCTAGTTTGATTATTTGCATAAGTTTTTCTCTCGGGATTTGTTTGTGGACTAGTTTAGAGAAAGTTTTAGAAGTCCTAATTCACCTCCCCTCTTAGGCGTCACATGTTTCATTCACAAGTAAAAACCTTTTTTTCTCTTTTTTACTTTTTTTCATTGACGTTGTCTCGATGTTTCTGGGGTGTTCTCCATATACAAAACTCATATGAAGCGTTGGTTGCCTATCAGACGGATGTCGTTATTTAAGTTGACGTGGCCTAATGTCGTGTCGGAGTTGCTCCCATTGTTAATATAGTAAATAAATGTGCTAATTATAAAAAACAATTGTTTGAAGGTGATATTAACAACATTCCATTTGTATAGCCAATTATCACTCTCCGTGCATATATAAATTGTAAAGGATAGATAAGTTTTCCGTATGATGTCCACTTTCACTAACAAAGACTCCTGACGATTTAATCAAAGTCACATTTGTTCAGAGAATTGGATTATACACCACACAGTACATGAGTAAACGTAGATCCCTTCTAAAAGGTATTTATTCAAAGACGCAGTGCAATGCACATGGCCTATAAATCACGATGCATACATTTTTTATCCACCTCAAAAAGGGAAATATATTCACATATTGTCTCATCAAAACTGTAAGGTGTGTCAATTCAATATGTTACTGAATTGAACTTAGACCTCTCTGAATATGTACAGTGGGCTGCTGAATCACATGATAAAGTGATGTGCTGCAACAGTAACCACTGTTGTAGTGCATGACAAGAGGTGAAAACACCTTCAAAGACCACCACGCTTTGGTGTGTCCTGTATCTTAATCAGAGGTAAGGGCGTGACCATTCCATCACCATTATTTACCAAATAGAAGCCCTCCGCTTCCGCTGTGCAGCAACAATAGTGTTAAATGAAGAGGCACCCAGGCCATCTGATACGAGAGTTGTACATAAGTGAAAGCAGCCACTCTAGCCACTGAGTAGGCAGATGTCTTTTTCCCTCGAACACGCAGGAAAACTATGCATCATTATATTAACAAGAAGAGAAAAAAGTCCAATAAGAACCTGCACAAAAACCACCAAAAAGCGGTTACGAAAAAACTTAGGACTATTACATGGATAAAAGAAAATAATGTAACACCCAAGATTTTATTCTTGGAGCTAGGAAGATTCTCCAAAGGTTTCGAATTAAAATACCTGTTAATAATGATTTCCTTGTTCACAAAGTTACATATCCAAAACAAATATATATATATAATTTTAATAAAGATTTATAAATATCCCCATATGATTTTAATTATTCCTTTATGAAGTATATATATTTATAAGTGCTCTCTAAAGTATTTCATGCCTTAGAAATTTACCTTTCTTAAAAGGACACTTATTTCTTTATGCAAAAGTGTTATCTAAATAAATAAGATGTACGATAAAAGAATAGTTTTACTACATGTCATGCTGGGTTTTTGTTTGTGCATACAATCTAAGTTTGAACAAGTGAAAAAAAAACATATTTGAATCAAGTTGGAACATAGGAATAAAAAAAAGAAAAGTAAAGCATTGTGCGCTGGTGGGCCGAAACCCCTTGTCCCGGCCCAGCTCACTCTCACCCGCGCCAGCCCAACTGCACACACTACCACCGCCAGGTGGGCCCATGCCGCAGCGTGACCCTCAAAAACGCGCGCGCATGGTCTTGTGCATTGACCGACGCCTGGGCCCCACAGTCCGGCCCCTCGTCCCCGTGAACATGCGCTTCCTTACCACTGCCTTGCGGGCCCCGCTGGTCAGGTTTGGCGCCTACCTTGCGTCTACGCTCACAACCGGACAACGGACTCCGCGCCGCGCGTGCATTGTAGTCGCTGCCCCACGGGACAGTTCCCCGCCACACGGTCTGTGCGCCCTGTGCTAGTGACAGGATGGGCCCACGCAGTCAGCTTCAACCGCGGGCCGAAGCCGTCGCATACTTCCGCCGTGGATCCCGCACGCTCACCATCACGCTCTGCTGCGTATCGCAACAAAATCGCGTGGATGGATTTCCATCTACCCTGCGCCGCTTCTTTCGCTCGGACCTTGTCCATGGTGGGCTATATAACCCAAATCACATCACCATTGCCCCTCCCCGCAAGCTGTGCAGCACCGGAAACCATGGCGGCAACCAGAGAGAAGGAAGAAAAGGAAGCCGCCCGCGACCGAACTCGTGCCCCGCCATCGCCAAGACCTCAGATGGGGCCTAGGGTGACCGCCAGGGCTTGTGGATGATTGTGTGGCGTTCGCGGGCACGGTCGACCGATCAGAGCAGTGGAATTTCTCATCGGGACAACGGATCCGCCGCATTGCCGCCATGCGTCGTGGCCGGGGTTTATGGCTGTGTGATTCACGGTATGGCACCCACCCTCTTGCTCGCATGGTTACCCGCTTCGTATAGCGCTGTTCGATTTGGCGTTTGGGGAAACTGGGGAGCTCAGTTATGCCTCGCCGGCCATGGCGCCGCTGGGGAATACTCATGCGCCGCCGTCCGGGTGGCTGGGGAGGGGGGGAACCCTGTGTGACCGTCCGATTTCGAGTGAATGGCTGTGATTAAAACACATGTATCACTTCAACCTAATGGATCCGAACCGTCGATGCACTGATAGGTGGCCATGATTTAATCTAGCATACCCTTTCGATCAAAAGAATCGCGGCCGTTCGATCAGAATTCCGTGACCCAGATTCGGTCTCGGGCATTTTAAATCAAGGCCGTGGATCGGCGATCTTGCGGCTGAGATTAGAACCAACTTACCCCTTCGTTTTATAAAATCTGAACCATCCACTTTTAATCCAACGGCTAGAATTAATCGATACCCCCTTCGGCCTGGATATTTTTCTAAAGAACCCTCGGACTTTAGTGCAATCAACCCGCCGTCCTGTGCGGGGAAAGCTGAGTCTTATGTAATTTTATGAGTTAGACCCTGTGTTCTCTGTTATTGTGTGCGCAGCCCGGAACTCAGAGAAAATAGGAGAAATGAATTTAGAAAATGAATTTCCAATATAAAAAGAATTCCAGAACTTATTTAATTCATAGAAAATTCATTTTTACTCCAAATTGAGTCATTCCAGTGGTAATAATTTTGTATTAATATTGTCTATCAACTAGTAACACTGTTTAGCCATGAAACTTGAATTAAAATTGTTCATTTGGATTAATCTATTCTAAGCACTAAATAATTTCAGAAATTCATAACTTAACAACCGCAACTCCGAATTTAGCGGTTCTCGTTCCCACGATCTCGTAGCAATGCGTAGATTATTATTATTCAGTTTATTCTTATGTTTGGTGTAATGTTAATTTTGTCTATACCATATTTGTTTGTATTGCTACGACTAGCGTGAGGTCACGAGTCACCTGAAGATCATCCTGGTACCTGGAATCTCAAGTCTCAGGCAAGTTGTGCCCTTGATCACTTTTTTTACCCACTCATGTTCTAATTAATCATAATGATCTGCATAGGTTAATTTTGATGGGACCTAATAGGTTACCCTAGTTTGTCTATCTTTATGCCTTGTTTACCCCTGAACTTTTTGGGTAGTACTTGCTAGTGCTATATGTGGTTTTGGGCATTGAGATACACATTATTCATGATTATACTTTTGTTATCCGTTGTTATTTACTGTTCATGTCAAGATCATTAATGCTAATTGGAACATAGAGCTTAACTTGAGAAACGCGTGCCACCACAAGGGTTTATGGACGCCCTTGGCTGATTAATTAGGAAAGCTAGTGGAGGACTACCTTACCCGAAAGGGGCAAGGGCAGTAGGGGAGTGGTCAGTGTAGGGAGGTCCTTGCTTGATTTTGCTGCGATGGCGGTCAGGCAAGAACCCTGCATTGGAGCTTCCTATAAAATGTAGCGGGTTTTCTGAAGCTAGTGGAACTTTGTAAAGGCCTCGTAGTGTTACCCTGCCTCGCCTCCTCGGTAGAGGTGTATGGGGAGTCGCGATCCCTTGGCAGATGGGTAACATGACTTGTGGGTAAAGGGTACCACCTCTGTAGAGTGTAAAACTGTATACTAGCCGAGCTCATGGTCATGAGCAGCTCAGGACTCTCTGATGATTAATTTATGGAACTTAAATTCAATTGGTCATATGCATTGCATCGCAGGTGATGTTGTTACTTTTGTTCTACTACTTAATCGGGTTGGTATTTACTTATACTTAGTAATTGCTAATAAAATTTTGACCAACTTTAAAAGCAATGCTCAGCTCTAACCATCCTCTTTGGTAAGCCTTACACTTCACGTGAGCTCCCACCTTTGGCGAGTTCATGCACATTATTCCCCACAACTTGTTGAGCGATGAACGTATGTGAGCTCACTCTTGTTGTCTCACACCCCCCCACAGGTCAAGAACAGGTACCGCAGGATGAGGCGCAAGGTGGATGCTGCGATGAGTTCGTGAGAGATCTAGGTCGTCGTCTCCCAGTCAACTTTGGGTTGCTGGACCGTTGTCTCCATATAATGTAATTATTTATTTATTTTGTACTAAACTCCGATTATATAGTAAAGATGTGACATTCGATCCTGTGCCATGATTCATCATATGTGTGAGACTTGGTCCTAGCACACCTGGTGATTATGTTCGCGCCCGGGCTTTGGACCCCTAAAACCCGGGTGTGACAGAAGTGGTATCAGAGGAATGTTGATTGTAGGACGAAACCTAGATAGAACTGGACAACCATTATCTACTTACCTTTGCTATTCTGATTCTTTCTAAACTCGTCTTAATCTTTTCTCATCTATTTCCGCTTTACTCTGATTATTCTTACCTTTTCCTTCTAAATACAAATGTGGATTTCACACTTTGAAATCTTGTGCCTAAAGTGACCTTTAGGAATAGGAGACCTAATCTTAGGAACAAAAAAACAAAACTATTTTTATACATATAGATGTGCTTTAATGCTTGTTCTTATGATACTTGTTTGATTTGGATCTTTGATTGAGTGTGATGGGTTGCGGATCAATGTCCACAATTACATCTGCATATACATATAAGCATAAATATAAATAAATAAAATTCATAATATAACTAAACAACCTAAATTATCCCTCATTAAAGTATCTAACCTAACAATATCCATATCATCTTGAAAGATTCTATCATACACTCATAGATCCATCTTATCTTAAAAGATACTCATCTTTATGTCACCCTAATAGATCTAACTAACCTCAAAAGATTTTACATTATCCTTATGGATTCATCTTGCCCTAATTAGCGTATTTATCCCACTCTAGAATAACAACATGAGCTAACCCAACCAATAGAGTCATGATGGATTGCATAATCTATCAACCCCCACCTAAAACAAACTTTTGACCTATATCATGTAGGCTATCTCCTCCTTATCTATCTTAACCATATTCTCCCAACTTCGACGATATACACTAACCTCGAATAAATAACACCAAGGCCGAAGAAGAAAGGATCAACCTCGTCAAGGAAGTAAAACTCAATCTTCAGGTGCTTTACCATCCAACACAGAGTTCTTCCTTACCATGAACCTTCTTATCCCCAAACTATTCTTGCCCCAACCTACCATCTTGTATCCGACATAATTAGATGGCCATACATATATACCCATGTCTTCCTAATCACCAGATACTTAGATATAATCTAAAAAAAATCTTTTGGTACTAACACCAAATAATAACTGAAACATATACTACAAACCAAACATGTTGCATCCCTTATCTTACTAATCTCGAAGACGAGATTATTTTTAAGGGGGTAGAATTTGTAACCCCCAAGATTTTATTCTTGGAGCTAGGAAGATTCTCCAAAGGTTTCGAATTAAAATACCTGTTAATAATGATTTCCTTGTTCACAAAGTTACATATCCAAAACAAATATATATATATAATTTTAATAAAGATTTATAAATATCCCCATATGATTTTAATTATTCCTTTATGAAGTATATATATTTATAAGTGCTCTCTAAAGTATTTCATGCCTTAGAAATTTACCTTTCTTAAAAGGACACTTATTTCTTTATGCAAAAGTATTATCTAAATAAATAAGATGTACGATAAAAGAATAGTTTTACTACATGTCATGCTAGGTTTTTGTTTGTGCATACAATCCAAGTTTGAACAAGTGAAAAAAAACATATTTGAATCAAGTTGGAACATAGGAATAAAAAAAAGAAAAGTAAAGCATTGTGCGCTGGTGGGCCGAAACCCCTTGTCCCGGCCCAGCTCACTCTCACCCGCGCCAGCCCAACTACACACACTACCACCGCCAGGTGGGCCCATGCCGCAGCCTGACCCTCAAAAACGCGCGCGCATGGTCTTGTGCATTGACCGACGCCTGGGCCCCACAGTCCGGCCCCTCGTCCCCGTGAACATGCGCTTCCTTACCACTGCCTTGCGGGCCCCGCTGGTCAGGTTTGGCGCCTACCTTGCGTCTACGCTCACAACCGGACAACGGACTCCGCGCCGCGCGTGCGTTGTAGTCGCTGCCCCACGGGACAGTTCCCCGCCACACGGTCTGTGCGCCCTGTGCTAGTGACAGGATGGGCCCACGCCGTCAGCTTCAACCGCGGGCCGAAGCCGTCGCATACTTCCGCCGTGGATCCCGCACGCTCACCATCACGCTCCGCTGCGTATCGCAACAAAATCGCGTGGATGGATTTCCATCTACCCTGCGCCGCTTCTTTCGCTCGGACCTTGTCCATGGTGGGCTATATAACCCAAATCGCATCACCATTGCCCCTCCCCGCAAGCTGTGCAGCACCGGAAACCATGGCGGCAACCAGAGAGAAGGAAGAAAAGGAAGCCGCCCGCGACCGAACTCGTGCCCCGCCATCGCCAAGACCTCAGATGGGGCCTAGGGTGACCGCCAGGGCTTGTGGATGATTGTGTGGCGTTCGCGGGCACGGTCGACCGATCAGAGCAGTGGAATTTCTCATCGGGACAACGGATCCGCCGCATTGCCGCCATGCGTCGTGGCCGGGGTTTATGGCTGTGTGATTCACGGTATGGCACCCACCCTCTTGCTCGCATGGTTACCCGCTTCGTATAGCGCTGTTCGATTTGGCGTTTGGGGAAACTGGGGAGCTCAGTTATGCCTCGCCGGCCATGACGCCGCCGGGGAATACTCATGCGCCGCCGTCTGGGTGGCTGGGGAGGGGGGAACCCTGTGTGACCGTCCGATTTCGAGTGAATGGCTGTGATTAAAACACATGTATCACTTCAACCTAATGGATCCGAACCGTCGATGCACTGATAGGTGGCCATGATTTAATCTAGCATACCCTTTCGATCAAAAGAATCGTGGCCGTTCGATCAGAATTCCGTGACCCAGATTCGGCCTCGGGCGTTTTAAATCAAGGCCGTGGATCGGCGATCTTGCGGCTGAGATTAGAACCAACTTACACCTTCGTTTTATAAAATCTGAACCATCCACTTTTAATCCAACGGCCAGAATTAATCGATACCCCCTTCGGCCTGGATATTTTTCTAAAGAACCCTCGGACTTTAGTGCAATCAACCCGCCGTCCTGTGCGGGGAAAGCTGAGTCTTATGTAATTTTATGAGTTAGACCCTGTGTTCTCTGTTATTGTGTGCGCAGCCCGGAACTCAGAGAAAATAGGAGAAATGAATTTAGAAAATGAATTTCCAATATAAAAAGAATTCCAGAACTTATTTAATTCATAGAAAATTCATTTTTACTCCAAATTGAGTCATTCCAGTGGTAATAATTTTGTATTAATATTGTCTATCAACTAGTAACACTGTTTAGCCATGAAACTTGAATTAAAATTGTTCATTTGGATTAATCTATTCTAAGCACTAAATAATTTCAGAAATTCATAACTTAACAACCGCAACTCCGAATTTAGCGGTTCTCGTTCCCACGATCTCGTAGCAATGCGTAGATTATTATTATTTAGTTTATTCTTATGTTTGGTGTAATGTTAATTTTGTCTATACCATATTTGTTTGTATTGCTACGACTAGCGTGAGGTCACGAGTCACTTGAAGATCATCCTGGTACCTGGAATCTCAAGTCTCAGGCAAGTTGTGCCCTTGATCACTTCTTTTACCCACTCATGTTCTAATTAATCATAATGATCTGCATAGGTTAATTTTGATGGGACCTAATAGGTTACCCTAGTTTGTCTATCTTTATGCCTTGTTTACCCCTGAACTTTTTGGGTAGTACTTGCTAGTGCTATATGTGGTTTTGGGCATTGAGATACACATTATTCATGATTATACTTTTGTTATCCGTTGTTATTTACTGTTCATGTCAAGATCATTAATGCTAATTGGAACATAGAGCTTAACTTGAGAAACACGTGCCACCACAAGGGTTTATGGACGCCCTTGGCTGATTAATTAGGAAAGTTAGTGGAGGACTACCTTACCCGAAAGGGGCAAGGGCAGTAGGGGAGTGGTCAGTGTAGGGAGGTCCTTGCTTGATTTTGCTGCGATGGCGGTCAGGCAAGAACCCTGCATTGGAGCTTCCTATAAACTGTAGCGGGTTTTCTGAAGCTAGTGGAACTTTGTAAAGGCCTCGTAGTGTTACCCTGCCTCGCCTCCTCGGTAGAGGTGTATGGGGAGTCGCGATCCCTTGGCAGATGGGTAACATGACTTGTGGGTAAAGGGTACCACCTCTGCAGAGTGTAAAACTGTTATACTAGCCGAGCTCACGGTCATGAGCAGCTCAGGACTCTCTGATGATTAATTTATGGAACTTAAATTCAATTGGTCATATGCATTGCATCGCAGGTGATGTTGTTACTTTTGTTCTACTACTTAATCGGGTTGGTATTTACTTATACTTAGTAATTGCTAATAAAATTTTGACCAACTTTAAAAGCAATGCTCAGCTCTAACCATCCTCTTTGGTAAGCCTTACACTTCACGTGAGCTCCCACCTTTGGCGAGTTCATGCACATTATTCCCCACAACTTGTTGAGCGATGAACGTATGTGAGCTCACTCTTGCTGTCTCACACCCCCCACAGGTCAAGAACAGGTACCGCAGGATGAGGCGCAAGGTGGATGCTGCGATGAGTTCGTGAGAGATCTAGGTCGTCGTCTCCCAGTCAATTTTGGGTTGCTGGACCGTTGTCTCCATATAATGTAATTATTTATTTATTTTGTACTAAACTCCGATTATATAGTAAAGATGTGACATTCGATCCTGTGCCATGATTCATCATATGTGTGAGACTTGGTCCTAGCACACCTGGTGATTATGTTCGCGCCCGGGCTTTGGACCCTAAAACCCGGGTGTGACAAATAACGACATGTCCTCCCTCAAACCATCACTAGCAGGGCCATATTTTTCTCAGACCCACAGCCCTTCTAGTCCATAGAGCTTAGCCTAGCATCATCCTTGATGTCCTGGATAATTTTGTTAATGTTTGGAATAGCCCCACCACATACACACCCATTCTTGCGTTTCCAAAGCCACCAAGCTACCAGGATTACTATAGAACTTAAATCGTTTACTAGAAGCTTGGGGACTATCATCTCTTTATTGAACCACCAGTCTTGAAATTTTGTCTCTACATGTCCATTTGCTGGAGTGAGGTATTGCAGCCCGAAAAGAGAGAGGATTCAAAACCAGACATCTCTAGAAAGACACATTGTATCAAGATGTGATGCATAGTTTCCTCCTCTTGATCATAAGGAGTACATTTGGCAGGATGCTCTAGCCCCCGACGAGCCAAATGATCTGATGCCCAACATCGGTTTAGAGAGGCTAACAGATAAAGAATTTACATCTTTGTGGTGCCCAACTTTTCCAAATCCTTTTCGCTAGTTCAAAGTGGACAACCCCCTAAAAACGACCATTTGCCGATTTGGAGGAGTACTCCCCCAAGGCAAAGGAGTCCACCGGTGTTGATCTGAGACTCCGAGGTGAAGCTGATAACCTTGCAAGAGATCCCAAACCATGAGGTACTTAAGGAGAGCTTGGATCAATAGGTTTCTGGAGAAGTCATGCACCTAGCTATTATGAGATAAGGCATCTTTGACTGTTCTGATTTGAGGAATTTTTTCGGCACTCGAGAACTAAGAGTTCGTGCCACATTAGCCGAGGTCTGTCCATGGAGCTAACGATCAGTTCAAAACAAGGTATGCGATCCATCACCCACTGAAGATATTACTGAACAGAAAACATGGTTGCAGCAGTTGGGTGTATATTTTGATATCTATTTTAGCCCACATCTGATTGGGTTGTGTTTTCTTTGGCCATAACCATCTCATATTCAGATCCCAGTTAAGAATCTCTAAATTATGGATTCCCAAACCTCCCATATCAAGTGGTTTGCACACCTTTGCCCAGTTGACCAAACAATGCCCACCTCTAAGATCTTTGTGGCCTTTCCAAAGAAAACCTCTACGAATTTTGTCAATGGTCTTAAGCACCCACTTTGAGCATTGAAGATTTGAAGAGTTTTCTAAACCTCTCTTCTACTAAGTTCTCGCATGTCAACTCCGGTGCGAGCAGCACTAGCTTTATCTATGCTCTTATGTTTTAGCTATAGCTTAATGATCCTATAAATATAATAGTCCTATCTCCAAAGAGCCAATTTTGTTTTCCGTGGTGCTACCCGTTGCCTTGTAATTGTCAAGTTAACTAAATGTTGGTCAAAATTTAAATTTCCACTAGTAAAAATTCGTCCTACATTCACATGGAGGTGTGATATAAAGTGTACGGTTATGAATTGGGATGTAAAATTATATAGAGTAATTAGTAAACAAAGTATATCAAAGCCTGATGTGGATAAGAAAACATCTACGTGAGTTTTGTCTCAAAATATAATCACTTTGTTAAGGCAAAGGCAAACTATCCTTTGTTAGTCATAGTCCTAAATTTGCACATAAATTTCTAACAATACTTCTATTCCTTATACTGGCATGTGCGACGACAACTTAGATAGATGGACTAGTTATAATAAGCATAGGTTATATATATATATACACACACACACACCTATTTCTATTATTTTCATAATAGAAATACAACAGAGACTAAGATAGCAGAGTAGGATTACAACCCAGACTCATAAAGGCATGTAGATGAACATGTTCACCGCTGAAAGGACCTACTAGACTAACCACAGTCTTCCAGCTAGGCACATTGGTCTGATTCAAGACCAAAGAACAAACAAGGCCCATGAGTAGAAATGACCCAAATTCACAAACACACTAGCTTTCAACAAAAAGCAAATCCACTTGCGAAACAGAACAGAGGGACGCCCTAGCAAGACCGACTTCCTTATTCCCGCTGACGCTCCCTTTCCTCGTCATCATCTTCATCGCAGTTGTCATCTCCATTTCCCAGCTTAACACAAGCAGCTTTCATCAACAACTTTGCACCCTCCTGCAAGAGATCTTGAAGCTCCTTTTTACTAATACCTGCCCAATGTGTCATAAGAGCACAAGCGTGACATAGAATTTCATTAGGAGATTTAATCAAAGCATTCTCAAAACACATCTTGTTTCTGGCTTTCCAGATGGCCCGACATATAGCAGAGACACCTGTGATGTATAATGTCCAACCCCGGTAAATATTTTTTAACCAAAGCCAACAATGATCAATATCACTAGGGATATCTTTCCTGTTAATACTTTTAGCAACCATTACCCAAGTAACTTTGGCAATAGAGCATCTGAAGAATAAGTGGTCAATGGTTTCAATCTGATTACAAAAGCAACAGTTATAATGACCCACCCACTTTTTTACTCAGATTGCCCTTGGTTAACAAAATTCTATTTTCAAGGGACCACTTGAAAAATCTAATTTTAGGAGGGATTTTTCCTTCCATATATGTTTCATATATGGGCCATAGTTACAAGGTTCAACATGAGCATACATAGATTTCATAAAAAAATTCTTATGTGTTCCCCATTTATAGGTAATCTGATCAAATGTATCAAAATCCAACTTGAACTTTCTTGCTTTATCACAGATTTCATTCCACACCCAGTGTCGGTCCTGACATTAGAGAGGCCCAGGACAAGACTTATAAAGGAGACCCTTTATAATAATAATTATTACACGTAAATATAGTGTGTATATATTGTCAATAAAGTATTTATATGTATCTGAAAAAGTTATTCATATTAAATAAAAATAATTAAAATATAGCCTAATATCTCACAGAAAAATGTGACATATATGTGTCTAGATGACTCAAAAGGTTAGTTCGAACAACGATTAAATGGACGCAATGCGTTGTCAGATCAGCTATTCGCTTGTCTATCTACAATTGTGCGAGAGATAGAGATGAAACTGCGTCGTTGTCTCACTGCACACTGAGAGCCTAGGCGGCTTGGCCTGAGATTACGAAGTACTACTATTAGAATATAAAAAACAAGATTGATAGGTTATGCCTAATTCTCTTTGCTTGTTGTTGTCATGTTGTTGACTTATAATTAAGCCTTTAAATGTTTTATAGAACTAGCAGACAAATCTATATAATATATATTATATGCATATATATATTGATATTTAGTATATGGGGTGAGGCCCCACAAGTCTGGGGGCCCTGGTCGGGGGCACTGCTGGACCCCCGCCAGGGCCGGCGCTGTCCACACCTTAGCACTCTCCTCTTGTAACTATCTTCTGAAACACAGCTACATGTTTTTCTTTTGAGCTTCCAGAACTAAGATATATTTATCTTCGGAGATCTCATACAGATTGGGGACCACATTACATAAGGGATATCTATGAGCCGTTCATCTTTCTAGAATCTTGTTTTGTCTCCACTTTTAATCTTGACATGTGTGTCCATAAGATAATAATTTTTAACTCTGAGAATATCATGCCAAATAGGAGAATCAGAAGCATTGCTAGATACATCATGAATGCTTTTCTTCTGCATATACTTCTTTTTTATAATGTCTTGCGAGATCCCCTTCACATTTTCAATCTTCCACCACCATTTGCAAAGCAAGATCATAGTTAGATTTCTGTGATTTTTAATCCCAAGACCTCCATTGGTTTTCTCAGTACAAGCTCTAGACCATTTTACCAAATAATACTTTTTTTATCTCCCCCATGTCAAAGGAAACGTCTCCTTTTCATATCGAGCTTTTTAATTACAGTTTTTGGCAGCAGGTACATGGACATGTGGTATATATGAGTATTAGATAGGCAAGCATTAATAAGTGTAATTCTCCCAGCTATAGAAAGAACACTGCCTTTCCAACTTTGAAGTCCTTTATCAACCTTTTCCACCAGCTTAACCCAGTCATACACACGAAGCCTGCTGAACTTACAGGCACTCCAAGATAGTTCATGGGGAGATCACTGATCTTACTGTCGAAAAGGTTAGCATGCTGTTCATCAATCATACTATTTCCATTTATTTGCATATTGTTCATCAATCATACTATTTCCATTTATAACAAAAATTTCACTATTCATGAAGTTGATTTTTTCAAACCATACATGATTTCATACATACAGAGCAGAATCTTAAGATATCTGGCCTTCTCCAAGTCTTCTTTTAATGCAAATAATAGTATCATCAGCATAATAACACCGTGAGGAACAATGCGATCTCCAAGACCATTCAACAAACCATTTTCCTGAGCTCTATTCAACATTCTTGCCAAGCAATCAGCTACAAAGTTAAAAAAGAATAGGGTACAGAGGATCCCCTGTCTCACCTCCTTGAAACTTTTGACGTAATAATCAGGAAAGAATGGATTGTAATGCCCCGAACGGACAGCCGGACAGGCGACAACCATCGCACGCCATGTTGCCATGGGACATGCTCTATTGGTGACACTGTTACCTGCCTAACCTAATCTTGTGCAGGTTAATTTGTTGCGAGAGGCGTCGCTTACTCAGTTCACAGCAGTTTTAATCGGGAATATGAATATGCCGGCAAAATAGCCAAACTGTTTGGGGGTGATCTCGGCCTGTAGGTGTAGTTTCTTCCTCCGCTAGCGATGGACCCAATTATGAAGTAGTTAGTGTATGTTTCGGCCTTTAATGTCGATGGTTCATGGGCTCAAAGCTGGACTTGGTTGTTGGGCCGAGCTAGTTTCTGTAGATGCGGAAATCCAAGCTGTACACATGATGCTGGAAAGAGTGTCACATAGGATCAGTAATCACAGACTCACAGGAAGGAAAGGGAGCGTTGTTGTATTATTTGCACTGACTGACAGTCGGTTGACGTGACAAAGCTACACTCTAACGTGGCAGTTTCCCTATCATTCAGTTGACCTGATTATCTTTATCAGGCCGTCCCAAAAGATACTGTATTGACGTAATCATGTCTCAGCAAGTCAGCATGGCCTAAATGCAGTTCTCTTGCGGTCTGACCTGTTCATCTATACCTCTGGGAGTGTCCGGCTTCATCCCGTACGTGTATACAAACAACAAAAGCAGCAACGTCGCCGTGTCTCCGGACGAGCTGAGTGACGGACGCAAAGAGGTGGCGTTTTGGACCGGCGCGGGGACACGCGCGCAGGCAGTGGCGGATCCAGAATTGATTCAAGACGGGGGCTACTAAATTAAGACTATAATTTTTTTTAAACCAAACAAAAAATATAATTAATGTTTAGTATAACACAAGAAGCAAGATATAATTTAAACATTTCAGATCATTACAATCCCTAAGCGTCAATGTTCAGGACACTTTCTTTTTCACGAGCTCGTCTTCGTTCAGTCGTCGTCAGTGCTGGACGTTCAATGTGAAGCCGGGAGTCTCAGCATTCGTGGCCTGCGACGTCCCAACAACCCCATAAATAAATTCACGAGCTCACCGAGATGGAAGACTTGAAATTACCAAAGATCATGGAAACGCTGGCACAACCTCTGACACCGGCAGTAGCTGACGGTGGCAATCGAAACCAGCCCAAGAACTATGAGCAGACAGGTGAGGAGCTCGAGCCTGTTGTTAATTCTCTTGCATTAGCCCGTAGCCCGTAGGAGGAGGAGCGGCAGACGCAGCCTTTCTTGGGTCGCTGTTCCTTTCCCTTCTTCTGCAAAAGAACCAACTAACCAAAACTGAACTAGACCGATGCGTGTATATATGTGTACTGCACCTTTCTCTGGTCGCTTGTATGGGCCGCGACCGGGGCTGCAGCCTAGGCAGCCCCGGTCGTAGATCCGCCCCTGCGCACAGGCGACTCCACTACCTACAGTCACCGCCGCTGACAAATCGCACTGGTACTCTGCGTCTCTGCGCCCCTGCGTGCGTGTGTGCATGCATGCATGAGAACTGCGCGCAGCAGCCCGGCGGTCAGGCGGTGGGCTTTGCTAGCCGTTTGGCGTTGCATGCGGATGCGGCATGCCATGCCCGGTCGAAGACCAGGCGGCGACGGACGCCGTGACCGTGATGCATGCGCTGTTTGCTCGCGGGGGGCCGGGGTTGTCCGCCTGGCGGCTGGCGTCTGCCACAGGCCACAGCCGATCGGTGGTGGTGGTCCTCGTGGCCGGACCAGCAACCTGAGCAAGGTCTCTGTTGTCTTTGTGGCGCGCATGGACCGGTCTGGAGCGTTGAATTCCTTTACCATCCCATGGGACACCCACCCATCCTTTGGATCTGTACCCAGCGATGGCGACGGATCGAACGCACTGCGGACTGGACGAACCAAGAATGCACTGTGTAAGAGCATGGTAACTCGGAGCTTTGTCACCCACCAACTAGGCAACTACATCGATCCCAGCTTTCGTCGGTCGACGTTGCGTTGAGATAGCAAAGTGAAATGGCAGCGAGCTGATGGATGCCCGCCCTGTGCTGCCCTACACGGCTACACACACTGGCTCCAGTAGCTGGGTCGGTTAACGCTGGTCAACCTTTTCTTTTGTGTGAAACGGTGGGGTTTTCAGTGTTTTTAGCGCTAAAATCAGTCATGGTCTGACGGACCTATACATGTCAAACGTGCCGCCCAACACGACCGGGCACGGGCACAATTTGGACACGGCCGGAACAAGGCCATCCAGGCACGGCACGGTGGTCATCTCGGCCCAGGCCAGCATGGCCAACTTGGGTGCAGCCTAGACACGGCACGGTAGTGTACTAACCATGGCACTGTGGTATAGTGTGAGGCCAGACTCGAATACAGAAACATGAGAATACTCAAATTTAGACAGATTCAGACACTACTATACATATTCAGATACAAGTATATAGGTCCAACAGACAATTCATCAAGTAGAAGAATATAAAGATTATATTGGAGCTGTTATGTGCAATGTTGTATTATTAAAAACCTTCATAGGTAAAAACTCATACCTCGTGAGAAAACCCTAAGAAAGAAAAAAGAGTGCAGCCAACTCTTAAATTCTAATGTTCATAAATTCATTAGTCCATTACAACAAGTACATATTGCCATTCCAGATTATGTTGCATGTGGGAGTCCGCTAACTCCCCGTCTTTGATGCAGGATAAGACCTCCACCATGTCACTTGTAAGTCGTCGTCGTCGCTCCTCGATCACCCTGCCAGCCAAACTAAAACTAGATTCCGAGGATATGGTAGATGCAGGCACAATCATCACATCTTTAGTAAGGATAGACAGAATAGGGTAAGTTAGCTTATGGTCTTGCCGCTAGGAGAGAATGTTGAAACTATCATCAAACGGATTGACAGTATCATTGTCAAGGTATGAAGACAGCTCAAACTGAGATGTATCTGCCCAAGCAGTAGTAGATGAAGATGGAACACTACTACCTGCAATGTCATCACCATATATGTCATTCTAGGCCATTTTGTTCTTACCTTCATTACTAGTAGCTGATGGTTGATGTGTACGTAAGCATACATCACCAAAATTTGTCTCATACACCTGAAAGAGTTTAGCTAACTTTTTCCTCACATCTTGAGGAAACCTAGAGTAATCTGTACTAGTTAGAGTAGATAAACGTTCAAGAGTTTTATGAAAACCTCTCATTTTAGCTCTAGTATCAAGAATGAAAGCAAACACATAGAGAATGAGTATCTCTCTCTCCAATATTTAAGAAATTTATCTTTCATAGGAACAATAGCATCCCTTAATAATGCATCATTTTCAAATGCACTCAGATGTCTACCAATTATAAGTATTTGGCATTAATGGAGCAGTTGGATAATAAACACATGAAAGTGTGACAGTAGAGTCATAGAACAACTGAAGAAAGGATAGCAATTTCTCCGTAACATACTAGTGATTATTAGTAAATAAAGAAGTACCATCAATAGCCAATGGACAATTAGTTTAAATATAAACAACAAATGTACTTCTATGTTGAACAAGGTGCTTAAGCATCAAGAAAGTTGAATTCCATTTGACATCCATGTCTACACCAAATTTTCTAGGAGAAACACACCCATACTCAAGCAATAACTCTTATATGCAACAATTCTTTGGTTTGATTAATTCAAAAAGTTTATAGCAGTTCTAAAGTCCTCAAGATAATGTTTTACCCTTTTCAAACCAGATTTAACTATGAGATTGACAATATGACATGCACAACATTGATGCAATAGAATAGAAGCCAACTCATCTTCTTGATCATCAGTTGCAAACCCAAGATAGCCAGAGAATAATGGCTTAAGAAAAGACATAGCAGTTCTATTAGATGAAGCATTGTCAAGAGTAATAGCAAAAAAATTATCGGTTAATCCATATTCATCTACCACCATGTTAACACATTCAACAATGTTAGAACCAGAATGTTTCCCAGCAATTAGCCTAAGACCAATCAACCTTTTTTCTAAATCCCAATTTGAATTCACAAAGTGAGCAACAACAGAGAGATAATCCTCTTTAGACTTATTACTCCAAATGTCAAAAGTAAGAGCAACTAATGAAACAAATTTAAAATTTCTATCAGTTTTAGTACACGTTCACTGTAAAGTTTAATTAGATCTCCAGCAGTGGTTTGCCCAGAACATTTCACAAATTTTGGGCTATGAGCTCCAGTTATATACTCTTGAAAAGAATCAGATTCACCAAACCACAGAGGAAGACCCTCTCTAGCTATCAATCTACAAAGTTCAGTTCTAGCAACAGCAGGAGAGTACTCCCATCGAATCAGAGAGCCATCAGGATTAAATTTAAGAACTGACTAAACAATACCATCATGTTCTTGTTCTTTCTTAGCATTGCAATGATGCCAGAGAAAATGGCCAGTGCCAGCTAGATTTTGCACTCAAAGTCTACTTACAGATCTTGCAAAGGGCACCATACCTGACCCTCTTACCATCAATGACATGAGTTAGCTCCTCGAAATCATTCCATACTTTAGATCTAGGTACCCTCTTCTTTGATTTTCTTGCACTTGCACCGCCACCATCACTCGCAGTAGTGCTAGCCGCACCGTGGGGACCATAGACTCGGTAGGGTTAGGGCTCGTGGAGCCTATGCCTGTCGTCATCTCGGCGCCAACACCCAACAAAGCAACACAGGCATCTTCCTCGCTGTTAAATGTATCGTGCCGGTGTTCTTCCCCCTCGGCAGCTGGATCAAGATCCATGATAGGGTCCTCGACGACTGCGCGACACCATCCACCAGAACATGTCTCATACCTAGGTCAGGGCATCGGGCGCAACAAACATCAGTGTCGGCGTTTCGGACCCGGGGGTCCCTCGATCGAGCCGACCAGTGAATTTATCGCTGCGTGCCCCTGCCCAGATGGGTTGGCGCAAGATGGAACACAAGGGGGAATGCGGCTTGTATTATCTCGCACCAGGGGTGTGCACTAGTAGGGGTTACAAGCATCGAGAGAGAGAGAGGGTGAGCCTATTCGTTAGCTCGTTCCCCCGCGTGACCCCCCCCCCCATAGGAAGGCCCTGGACCTCCCTTTTATAGATGCAAGGAGAGGGTCCAGATGTACAATGGGGGTGTAGCTATGCGCTAACGTGTCTGGCAGAGGAGTGTCTGAGCCCTGTGTACATGCCAACGTGGCTGTCGGAGAAGTGCTTGAGCCCTGTGTACGCGATAACGTGGCCATCGGAGAAGTGCTTGAGCCCTGTAGAAGCACAGCTGTCGATGCTGTTGGGATCCTGCTGACGTCTCCTTGCTTCCGTAGGGGGCTGAGAACCACCGACGTCATGGACGCACGCGGGGAACCATCATTACCTGTTACCAGGGCGAGCCAGATGGGACGCCGGTCTTGTTCCCTCGTAGCCTGAGCTAGCTAGGGTAGGGTAATGATGTATCCCCTGTGGCGCGGTCGGTCCGAGCCCAAGGTCGGGCAAGGCGGAGACTTCTCCTGAGGCCGAGGCCGGGGTCGGGCGAGGATGTGATTCCTCCCGAGGCCGAAGCTGAGGGCGAGCCCTGGGGTCGGGCGAGGCGGAGACCTCCTTCCGAGGCCGAGGCCTAAGGTCGGGCGAGGCAGAGCTTCCTGGGGTCGGGCGAGGCGGAGACCTCCTCCCAACGCCGAGGCCTAAGGTTGGGCGAGGCAGAGCTTCCTGTTGCGCCCGAGGCTAAACTCGGCTGTTGTCAGTCTTACCTCGGTGGGTGGCACAGCAGTTGGAGCGGGGCGAGCGACGCTGTTTTCCTGTCAGGTCGGTCAGTGAAAGGGCGAAGTGACTGCGGTCACTTTGACCTTGCCGACTGAGGCACGCGTGTCAGGCGATCCCCACATTGAATGCGCCTGCGATATGGTCGGTTGGTAAGGCGATTTGGCCAATGTTGCTTCTTGACGAAGCCTACTCGAGCTGGGCTTCAGGCAAGCAGAGGGTGCGTCCACCGTCTGAGGAGGCCCTTGGGCGAGGCGTGAATTCGTCGGGACTACTGCTCCCGCCCGAGGGTGGGCTCGGGCGAGATCGCGTCCCTTGGGTAGACGAAGCCTTGACTTAAACCGCGCCCATCAGTCTTTGTAGTTTGTGCTGAAGATGTTTACCAGCCGTGTTTAGGAGTGTTGGGCGTACCCCTAATTATGGTACCCGACAGTAGCCCCCGAGCTTCGAAGGGAGTGTTGGTACTCGCTTGGAGGCTTTGCCGCATTTCTTTGTGAGGAGACCGGCCTTTCTCGGTTATACTTTGTTCCGGTGGGTGCGCGCGAGTGCACCCACCGGGTGTAGCCCCCGAGGCCTCGGGGGAGTGGTTTGACTCCTCTGAGGTCTTAATGCTTTTCGTGATGTCTCGGCCGGCCTAGTTGTTCCCTCATGCGGCCTGGCTGTAGCCCGGGTGCATGGTCAGGTTCCGAGTTTCTGAGTTGGTTTATTGACGTTGTCAACAGTTTGGCCGTAGCTGGGTTGCGAGAGCAGCCCCCGAGCCTCTGCACGGAGCGAGAGGACGATCAAGGACTGTCTCGACTTTTATTATACGCCCCTTCGTCGCCTTTTCGCAAGGAGGAAGGGGGGAAAGCGCCATGTTGCCCTCGGAGGGCGCCGAACATGGTGTTTCCAGTGAGTTGCTAACGGGTGATCCGAGTGGACGCCCGTGCCCCGTTCGATAAGGGTCAGCTAGTCACCCAGAGGCGCGCTCCAAAAGTACCTGCAGGTGATTTGTCGGACCCAAACCCATTCGATAGGGTCCGAGGGCTCGATGCCTCCCTCTGGTGGGATTCCGTTACAAAATTGCTCCTGCTGGTCTCGGAAATGTCCTAGGGTACCTCAGGAGCGTAGCCCGAGCCTCGGCCATGTAACAGACGTACCCAGAGTCATCCCTCACTCTGCATGCTCTGGGGCGGCTATCGAACCCTTCCGAGGGGCCAGCCTTCGAACCCTTGATCAGTAGTGGGCGCGGAGCCCGAGTGCTCTGGGCGGCTGTCGAACCCTTCCGAGGGGCCAGCCTTCGAACCCCTGATCAGTAATGGGCTTGGAGCCCGAGTGCTCTGGGGCGGCTGTCGAACCCTTCCGAGGGGCCAGCCATCGAACCCCTGATCAGTAAGAGGGCTCGGGGCCCGCTTCCTTCGCTGAGAAGGATCCCTTTCGAAATATCCCCTTTCCTGGTCCCTGTAGCAAGAGAGAGAAAGGGGAAGAGGAAAAGGATATGAATTTAAATAGCGTGGCGCACCTTTTTTGACGCGGTCATCATGGCGGAGGTGAAACGACGCCCGCTTCGCCTGCCAAAGGTGTCGCACGCCCTGCCGAGGAGTTAATGCGACGGGACGGGCGATCCGCAGGGCGGCCGCGTGCGCGAGTCATTCGAGGAACGGAACACGGGCGCGTCGTCTTCATGCCGTGGGAGAGGGCTCTCCTGCTGCTTCAGGAGGGGACGCAAGCCTGCAGGCGATTTGACCGCTGCCTCCGCTTGTCTGCTGCCGCAATTACTGCCGGCCCACTTTTGGCCATATGAACCATCGTGCCTCCTCCCGCGGCTGACTGACCCGTGATCGTTGCACTCAATTGGCACTGTTGGGTCATAAGCAGGGTTGCCTCGAGTCGCGGTACTGGTTCCGCAGTCAAGAAGACGCGACATTGGCGCAAGTGGCGGTGCGGTTTCTTGCACGCAGTAACCGGCGCGCCGGTTACATGACGTGTGAGCCTGGGCCTCCATGCCGGATGCGACGAAGCCGAAGGGGTGCGCAACCGTGGTGCGGTTGCACGCCACTTGCATGGCGGTCCGCCCTTTCGACCGCTGGTTTCGGCGAGGATGGAGGAGTGCTTATAACCGCGGGGCGGTTACATGCTCCGCGTGCGGCGGTTTGGCTTCTTTCATTTCGGGTCAGCTTGCATCACGTGTGGGACCCAGCCCCCGTGTCGTAGGGGGAGGATCCTGGAGCACATCGGTGGAGACTTTACCCGTGACGCTTGAGGACGCGAGCGGGGAGAGCCGCCTTTAAAAAGGGATCGATCCTCGGGCAGTAGCCATGCCTTCGCACTCCCCTCATGCATCGCGGCCTTCCACCTTGTGAGCCCCCGGATGGGGAGCACCCGCGTTGCCTTCGTCTTGCTACTGTTGGAGGAGCACGACCCCGCGGGGGTTGGCGCTCTTCAGTCATCGCTCGACTTCAAGGATTTTCATCATGCAACCCGGCTGCAGTCCCTCACCAATGGTCATCCGTAGGGATGATCACCAGCCTTGTGGTGGGGAGAAGCAAGCCGGGTTGCGGCCTCTGCCCCGCCCTCAGCTTCAAGGATGTTCATCATCCGGGCTGGGGAGGAGGGCGCACCGAGTTGGGGCCTGCCTCCTCGTGGGCTGGCGACCCGCTTCTTCCTCTAGCATTCGGGGGAGAGGGGCATCCTCTAGCTGTGCGGAGGAGGCGTCCTCCAGCCATGCGGGGGAAGGCGAACTGCTACTGCCTGGCCAGGGTGCAACTGTCCGTCCTTCATCCGGGCGACGGTCGCGCCGTGCGCAGGCGGCTGATGTCGCCGGTGCCGAAGCGGCGGCCGCCGCTGGAGAGGCTTCCCACCGCAGCGGTGGTTGCTTCCGTCGACGAGACCGTTAGTGCCACTTGCGCTCGGGGCCTCCGACTCTTTGGCTTTAATGGCTGGTTCTCATCCCCCGTGAGGGGACGTGAACGAGGGCCTTTCAGCGGTAGCGTTGGCCCTGAGGCCATCGCTGCTGCTGTCTAGCCATCCGAGACGGAGGTCGCTGTTGCGCTGTTGGTGCAGCGGTCACCGGCGAGCCACCTGGAGTTTGCGATCCCGCAGGCCCTCTGGTGAGGAGGTTGTTCATACCCGCGGGAGTGGAACAGGAGTCCCGTTTGTAACGGTACCCTGAGTATGGGTGTTTGTTCATTGTGGCTGTCGAGGCCTGAACATCTGGGTATTTGAGCGTGAAGCCGTGTTTCTTCCTCATTTAGAGCACTAGGACTTGCCTGTCGGCTAGCGGAACCGCTTAACCGAGCGCGAGTTGCCTTGCGCGGAAGGTGACGAGTGAGGTATCCGTATCCCGAAGGCGTAGGAGTCCCTCGGCTCGGTCGGCCTTGCCGTTTAAGGCCTCTCTTGCTCAGTTTTAGAACCTTCGGATGCTCTGCGATGAGCTGGAGCCGGAGGCAGTGGTGTCGACGTGGACAGAGGCAAAGTCGGCTCGAAAAGAGGCTTCGTCGGCCCGAGAGCAGGCGACTTCCCAGGCCGAGGAGGTGCAGCAGCGGCGGCTGGAGCTTGGCCAGGTCATCCGCGAGCGGGACCAACCCCGGAGTCACGCTGCCGAGGCCGTGTGCCGGGCTGAGGTCCTCGGGGGACAGCTGGCTGAGGCTACAGAGCGGCCAGTCGAGGTGTTCGCTCGGGCCGGGACCCTGGCGGAGACCCTGGCTGTGAGGGCCCAAGCGCGGTGCTGACGTCCTCCTTCGAGGTGGAGATCCTTCCGCCCGTGTCGCCGTCTGAGGCCGGGCCAGATTCCACCGAAGGTGGAAACGATGCCGAGGGTGCTGCTGCTCCCTTTGCCGATGTCTGAACCTGCAGGAACAGTTTCTCTAAAGTATGTGTGTGTTTTTTGCGGCCGCTGAGGCCTAAACATCTTATTGTCGTGTTATAAAGCCGTGTTTCCTTTCCTCTTGTTTCGAGTATCCGGACTTGTTTCATCGGTAGCAGAATCGCTTATCCGAGCGAGAGTTACTTTTCGCGGAAGGTGATGACTGAGGTATCCGTAACCCGGAGGCGTAGGAGTCCCTCGGCTCGGTCGGCCTTGCCGCTTACGTGCACTCTTACTCGTTTGCAGGATTCTGTTATCGATATAGTCGAGAAGGCACGAATGTCGTTTTCTACCCGAGCTTTAGGACTTGTTCGGTAGCAGGATCACTTATTCGAGCGTGAGTTACTTTTCACGGAAGGTGATGAGTGAGGTATCCGTATCCCGGAGGCGTAGGAGTCCCTCGGCTCAGTCGGCCTTGCCGCTTATGTGTACTCTCGTCATTCTTAGGACCCTGCTATCGATATAGTCGAAAGCGCAAAAGTCATTTTCTACCCGAGCGTTTAGGACTTGTTCGATAGCAAAACCGCTTATCCGAGCGTGAGTCACTTTTCGCGGAAGGTGATGAGTGAGGTATCCGTATCCCGGAGGCGTAGGAGTCCCTCGGCTCGGTCGGCCTTGCCGCTCAAGGTCCCTCTCGTCGTTTTCAGGGTTCCGCTATCGATATAGTTGAAAGGGAAATAGGCTTTAAACCTTTTCCTAAATGATTTTGGTGATTGAATGTCCAACACAAACAATTGGACTAATTAGTGTGCTCTAGATTATATGTTCTACAGGTGCCAAAGATTCAACATAAAACCAATAAAAAAAAGAATAAGACAAGAGTCAAAATAAAGGAGCAAAGGGGCAACCGAAGGCACCCCTGGTCTGGCGCACCGGACTGTCCGGTGTGCCACCGGACAGTGAACAGTACCTGTCCGGTGCACCAGGAAACGCAGACTCAAACTCGCCACTTTCGGGAAAGTCTGGGCCGGCGCGCTATAATTCACCGGACTGTCCGGTGTACACCGGACAGTGTCCGGTGCTCCAACGGAACGCGGCCTCAGGAACTCGGCAGCCTCGGGATTTCACGAAGACTGCTCCGCTAAAATTCACCGGACTGTCCGGTGTGCACCGGACTGTCCGGTGTGCCAGCGGAGCAACGGTCATCTGCGCCCAACGGTCGACTCTGACAGTAAACAGTGCAGAACAGTACACGCGGCAGAAGTCAGAGCAGAGGATCAGAGAGGCACCGGACTGTCCGGTGTGCAACGGACTGTCCGGTGCCACATGAGGACAAAAGCCTCCAACGGTCGACCAGCTCCAATCTCAACGGATAGGATGACGTGTCTGGCACACCGGACATGTCCGGTGTGCACCGGACTGTCCGGTGCGCCCATCGCCAGCAGCTTCTCCAACGGCTACAAATTGGATGGTGGCTATAAATACCACCCCAACCGGCCACTTCAAGGGTGGGAGTCCAAGCAACATTCCAAGTCATCTAGTTGACATACTCAAGCCCTCCCAACCACATATATTCATTGATCCATCCTATACACAAGATTTAGTCCACTACAACCAACACAAGTGCCACAAAAGAGAGAGCAAGCAATTGAGAGCTACTCAATTGAGTTTAGCCCTAGCGCCTTGTGAGATTCATTGAGAGATAGTGTGTGCTACACCTTTGTGTTCATTTGCGCGTGGAGTTTTTGACTCCCATTCGAACTTCCTCCAAAGTGTTGGAGGCTTGTAAAAGCTAGCAAGAGACACCAAAGATTGTGGTGGTCCTTGTGGGATCGAGAGTGATCCTTGAGAAGAAGAAGAGCTCGCCGATCCTTGTGTGATCGGGAGAGAGGGAAAGGGTTGAAAAAGACCCGTCCTTAAGTGGACTCCTCAACGGGGACTAGGCCTTCGAGGGCCGAACCTCGGTAAAACAAATCACCCGTGTTCATTGTGCTTTTGCTTGTGATTTGTTTGCTTTCCCCTTACTCTAAGTTCTCTTGCACTATTCTTTGCTCATATCATTTGGTGTTGCTTCAAGTTGAAATCTCATTTAAGTGAAGCAACACTCCGCAAGAAAAGAACTTGAGTTAGTGCTCTTTTCATCTAAGCTTTCTTGCTTTGTTATCATAGAATTATTAGTTGTATTGATTTATCACTTCCGCATTATTTGAAAGCTATACTAGCAAGAACTTAGTTCTTATACTTCAATAATTGTTCATCTTGTTCTAACCACTAATCAAAGGATCTAGTTGGGGGATAAAGTTTTAATTTTCAGGTTTCGCCTATCCACCCCCCCTCTAGGCGACTTTCAATTGGTATCAGAGCTAGGCACTTCATCTAGAGTCTAACAACTCGAAGTGATGGCTCGTAGAAGATCCCAAAAGAACAAGAAGACTCCTCCAACAAATGCAACTCAAAAGGAGGTAACTCTTGAGATATTATTTGATGATTGTTCTAATTATGATTCATGGTCTGCTAGTGTGATAAATGCCTTTAGAACCATACATCCTCAATTAGAACAAATTATTGACAAGAGTATTTTTCCCTCTAGTTTTAATGGAAAAATTAATTCCGAGGAGGATCAAAGATGTTATCGCTTAAACTACCTAGCTTTTGACATCTTAAATAATTCTCTTAGCAAAGAAGATTATCATGCCTTCATATCAAACTATGATGAATCCGTCCATGACGCGCATGATATTTGGACTAGAATTAGAAGCAAATTTGATGAGTCCAAACATGATAGTTCATTTTGTGTCTCTACTTCCTTTGGTATTTGTGATACTAACCCTTGCAAGGAAGAAGAAGAGAATGAACGATGGAGACCAAACGATGAATCCACCTCTCCAAAAGGTTTGTCTTCCCATTTCGATTCCCACATGTGTTGTGTGGCTAATGAAAATGATAGCGAAAGCACAAATGAGGATGAGGAGGAAGAAAGAAGCTTTGTGCATCTCTACGCTCGCCTAAGCCAAGAAGATAAGGCGGTCATGCTCAAACTTCTAGAAAGAGCGAGAGAACAAAGCGAAGCTCGTCAAAAGCTAGAAGATATTCTCTCCATAAAGATGCAACACTTTGACGAGTTGACTAAAGAACATGAGGAGCTAAAGTGCTCTCATGTTGATTTGGTTCAAAGGTATGAAACTATTTCAATTGAGCAAGATAACGCTTCACATTGTATCGCTCAATTAGTAAATAGGAATACCTTGCTCAAGGACCAAGTAGAAAAGCTAAAAGTTGAAAATCTAGCTTTTCAAGATAAATATGATATGCTTTTATGTTCTCATGAAAATCTTATGGAAAATCATATCATATTAAACATTGCTCATGAGGTTGTGATAGAGAACTTAAAATCCCAACAACCTCACTCGTGCACATGTATTCAAATTAATACTATATTACCATGTGCTAATGCTTGTTGTTTGTCAACAAGCAAATCTTCCTTTGAGCTAGAATTTGCAGGAACAAATGATGATTCATATCAAAAGCTCAAGGAAGAAAATAAGAAGCTAAAGAAGAGCTTGACACAACTAAAAGGGAAATGCATTGCCCAACCTTCTCAAGATAACCGTGATCACATGGTGAAGAAGCTTGAGACGGGAACAACCGTGGCATGCACTACATCCCTTGAAGAAAATGTCAAGGATTTGAGGATTGCCATGAGGAGGAAACAAAAGATGAAATTCAACACCTCCTCCAAAAGCCTCAACCACGCCTCCACAAAAGGTAACATCCATGGTAATGATCAAGCCACACTTCACATTAAGAGGTGTAGTGAATGCTTTGAAGTGGGGCACTTGATTAGGTCATGTCCCTATATTAATGGCTTGATTATTAACAAGGATGATAGACTTTGTTTTAAATGCTCTAAGAAGGGACACTTGCTTAGATCTTGTCCCCATTTAAAACAAAAAGGCATAGGGTTAGAAAAGAAAGTTTTTACTAACCATGTAGCAGGCAACAAGCAAGGAAAGAAGAAAACTTCAAAACTTGAAAAACGCCTATGCTACACATGCCGAAGAAAAGGACATCAATGCAAGGATTGTCCCATTGGTAACAATTCCACTCCTAGCTTGTCAATTAATTTTCATGTAACTAGGCAACCCAAAATTGCAACTTGTGCTAGAAAGGTAACAAGTTTACCAAGCGCTAGCACAAAGGACACTTGGGTTCCTAGATCTTTGTTTACTAACCTTAACGGACCCATCAAGCGATGGGTACCAAAATGTGCTTGACAAGATTTGTAGGAGAAGGAGATGATATGAACCTTTGGGGTGCTTGAGGGAGTTAATTCAATTCTTATCAACTCAAGCTATCAATCTTCAAATGATCTACATATTCAAGATTGACCCAAGGTTATTTCAATATGTTATTCAAAACCCATATCATCTCGGGGAAGATATTGATGTTGTAGGAATTAAAGAATTATCATGTGCGGAATTTCAAAACCTACAACGTGGAGGAAAGTCAAGGGATGGTAACATTTATATTCTTAAGTGCAATTATCTTAATTTGTCATGTGTCTTGTGTAGTCACATAGAAATAGAAAGCACTTAAGGATGTTTTAAAATTATGTCATCATTCTTTGAAGAAATTCCTTTCATATGGTAGATTGTGTATTTATCAATTCTATATTATGACAATCTACATGTTTTAAATTGTTGCAAGTTCACATGGCATGTCTTTACATTAATTATTCTATTTTTGCCATGTTCTAGGTATAAAGAGATATTTCATGTTCTCAAAAGAATAAGGTGTCATATAAGAAATTCAAATACTTAGGACACTTATAAAAGGAAAAATTCTCTCTATATCTAGAAAAGTGAGTCTAATGTTTTATCTAAGTAATTTGAGTAGTCTCACTTATAGAGAATAAGTTTCTCTATGGAAATGCGTATCTCATCATGTCTAGGAAATTCTATCCAATAATTCATGTTGTATCTCTTATTGCTCAATTGGATATGATTCTTTCACATTTATCGCTTTCCAAACCATGATTTAGATTTATTCCTATAATCTCAAAGGATTAGTTATGCTTGTTTTATGAGTTAAAATTGAGCATAACATCATCTATGAATAATCTAGTTCATGCTATGGAGTTTCCATGTTTTGTTAATCTAACTTCTCATTCTTTATCAAAATGATTACTAAATGGAAACTAGTGCTTGTGTTGCTAACATATCTCTTGAGCTTACTTATAAATATGCATAGAAGGGAAAGTACACAAGCCTCATGGGTTGATCTTCACCCAAAAGAAGAAAGGTATAAGCAAAGGTATGGGAACTCATCTTCTTAATTAAGTTTAGTTCCCATCTCAATGGGTATTTAATCTAAATTATCATATTCTACCCTTGTGAGGAATAGATTCGCTATTGGACCGAAATTAACTAAGTATGCATTCAAATATCATTTTCTCAATGCTCATGTCCATTAGAATCTATTTATTGCCTTTGCGATATTTATATATATGTTATCATATTGATTTGCTTCCAAGTGATGATTAACTAACTTCAATATGATAAAGTAAAATCTCCAATGATTATTAAAAATGTTTAAAAGGTGCTCACTCATTTTTCTCAAATGAACTGCACTAATGTTAAGGATTTTACTTCATGTCTGTGTGACTTGTGGATGATGAATCTTGCATGCTAATTATCTAAAGTAATCATCCTTCACCATAGACTCCCTTGCGCTATTAACATGTCTCTTGAGTATTTTCAATAAGTTTGGAAGGTAAAAGAGACAAATATAAAGGGAGGACACTCAAATGAAAAAGAAAGAACATCAAGGACAAAAACATCTACCTGGACAATAAGGTCTTCACAACAATCAATGATGTGGTTGTAAGCTTTCTAAATCCTTTTTTTTCATTATGAGATTACAAGGCTTAAGTTGTTTATTGCTAAATTTATGAGCCTTGATCAAAATGTAAAATGCTTCTCCCTTTATGTTCTTAAAAGTGAATGCATTGAAATCAATTCTCTCAATTACTTGATGCATATCTTTAGGGGGAGTCCATTCTTATATTTTGATTATGTTGAGACTATTGCTTTATCTTAATAATTTCATATAGTCTCTTGCATGAGAATAATGTTTCTCATATAGTATGCTACTTCACATCAATCAAACTTGTTAAAATAATATCGCTTTTATCAAGGATCATTGCTCTCATTTTTTAAAAAGGTAGCATGCTTATTGGATTCTCCTATTTTTAAGCTTGATTGAAAATTTAATGTCTTTGTTGTTTCTTGATCGCATGTTGGTTGACCATTGAACAACTTCAATTATCACTTATGCTTCTTAGTGCCTCATGTAATTTCAATTTGATCTCAATTGGTAATTATTAATTGACATCTATCTTGATATGCACTAAGGAAAAAGGAGAATTCATGATTCATTTATGAAACTTGTGATCCATTTGATATATGCTAACAATAACTTGAAAAAGATCACTAGTTGTAGAACTCTCTCTTGTGCAAAGTATTTCCACATATTGTCATTATAGGTCTTAAGCATCTAAGACTAAGGACAAAGCACAATGAAGAGAGTGTCTCTATGAGAAGGTACAAAAGGGTAAAATCACTTCCTTTCATTTAAACTTGTACCTAAATCTTCCTCTTATAAGCATTCTTTGCATATCTTATACATAAGGAAGAGAAAGCATGTCCTTTGCATTTATCCCTGCTTCATACCTAGTTTAACCTCTTAAAATTTCACTCATGCATTATTGCATCTTTGCTAAAACTAGATGAAGTGGTTCTATTGTCAAAGAGCTTAAAGCTTAACCTTGTAACGAGGATAAGCTACCTTTGTTCCAAAGGTGGATGGTCCTTAAGTCTCTTTGAAATCTTTAAAGGAAAATGCTTAAAATGTTTGCAACATGCTTTCATAAGTGCATAAACTATCTTGAGCATCACTCATATACTATGACACAATGCACTTCACTTTCTCTATGATATAGACTTGTTCTCATTAACCTAATTATGTGCACTTGGCATTTAAGGCCAAAATATGTATTCCTCTCAAGGCACATATTTAGGGGGAGAAATCTATATTATATAGAACTATGATCATGCTTAATTGACATATCTCTTGATCATATCTCTTTCATTTTGGCACAAATGCATATATCCTACTATACCCGTACCATGACTACGACTAATATGTTTCCAAGTATATTACTATGCTAAGTCGTAGATTGAAAGGGAAATGGAGTCTTCGGCGATAACAAAGGCTTCCACTCCGTATATCATACTTCGCCATCACTCCAAGCAACTCTCTATTCCTTGGGGGTGAAATGAGCATCAAAGAAAAGGACTTCGTCTCTGGAAGAGAGTAAGAGCCCAAAGCTAAAAGACCGGACTTCGCCTTTGGTATAATCTTAACTCATTTATTTATGCCCAAAGGGGAAGATAGCACTTCGAGGGCTCTAATGATTTCGTTTTTGGCGATTCATGCCAAAAAGGGGGAGAAATGAGCCCAAAGCAAAAGGACCGCACCACCACCACCAAATTCAAAAACTTAGTGCTTTCCAAAAGTATTTATCATCTGGTATCCTAGTATGTTCAAAAGGGGGAGAAAGTAGTATTTCAAAAATGGTATATCAAAACCCTCTTGAACACTAAGAGGTGGATCTCTTTTAGGGGGAGTTTCGTTTAGTCAAAGGAAAAGCATTTGAAACAGGGGGAGAATATTTCAAATCTTGAAAATGCTTTACAAACTCTTATTCATTTACCTTTGACTATTTGCAAAAGATCTTTGAAATGGATTTACAGAAAAGAACTTGCAAAAAAAAACATGTGGTGCAAGCGTGGTCCAAAATACTAAATAAAATAAAGAGAGAAAGCCTCCATGCATATTTTATGAAATGAATATTGGTTTAATTCCAAGTAATCTTTGCACCTATTCTATGCAAACAATTTCAATTATTCTCTTATATATTTGCTTTGGTTTGTGTTGGCATCAATCACCAAAAAGGGGGAGATTGAAAGGGAAATAGGCTTTAAACCTTTTCCTAAATGATTTTGGTGATTGAATGTCCAACACAAACAATTGGACTAATTAGTGTGCTCTAGATTATATGTTCTACAGGTGCCAAAGATTCAACATAAAACCAATAAAAAAAAGAATAAGACAAGAGTCAAAATAAAGGAGCAAAGGGGCAACCGAAGGCACCCCTGGTCTGGCGCACCGGACTGTCCGGTGTGCCACCGGACAGTGAACAGTACCTGTCCGGTGCACCAGGAAACGCAGACTCAAACTCGCCACTTTCGGGAAAGTCTGGGCCGGCGCGCTATAATTCACCGGACTGTCCGGTGTACACCGGACAGTGTCCGGTGCTCCAACGGAACGCGGCCTCAGGAACTCGGCAGCCTCGGGATTTCACGAAGACTGCTCCGCTAAAATTCACCGGACTGTCCGGTGTGCACCGGACTGTCCGGTGTGCCAGCGGAGCAACGGTCATCTGCGCCCAACGGTCGACTCTGACAGTAAACAGTGCAGAACAGTACACGCGGCAGAAGTCAGAGCAGAGGATCAGAGAGGCACCGGACTGTCCGGTGTGCACCGGACTGTCCGGTGCCACATGAGGACAAAAGCCTCCAACGGTCGACCAGCTCCAATCTCAACGGATAGGATGACGTGGCTGGCACACCGGACATGTCCGGTGTGCACCGGACTGTCCGGTGCGCCCATCGCCAGCAGCTTCTCCAACGGCTACAAATTGGATGGTGGCTATAAATACCACCCCAACCGGCCACTTCAAGGGTGGGAGTCCAAGCAACATTCCAAGTCATCTAGTTGACATACTCAAGCCCTCCCAACCACATATATTCATTGATCCATCCTATACACAAGATTTAGTCCACTACAACCAACACAAGTGCCACAAAAGAGAGAGCAAGCAATTGAGAGCTACTCAATTGAGTTTAGCCCTAGCGCCTTGTGAGATTCATTGAGAGATAGTGTGTGCTACACCTTTGTGTTCATTTGCGCGTGGAGTTTTTGACTCCCATTCGAACTTCCTCCAAAGTGTTGGAGGCTTGTAAAAGCTAGCAAGAGACACCAAAGATTGTGGTGGTCCTTGTGGGATCGAGAGTGATCCTTGAGAAGAAGAAGAGCTCGCCGATCCTTGTGTGATCGGGAGAGAGGGAAAGGGTTGAAAAAGACCCGTCCTTAAGTGGACTCCTCAACGGGGACTAGGCCTTCGAGGGCCGAACCTCAGTAAAACAAATCACCCGTGTTCATTGTGCTTTTGCTTGTGATTTGTTTGCTTTCCCCTTACTCTAAGTTCTCTTGCACTATTCTTTGCTCATATCATTTGGTGTTGCTTCAAGTTGAAATCTCATTTAAGTGAAGCAACACTCCGCAAGAAAAGAACTTGAGTTAGTGCTCTTTTCATCTAAGCTTTCTTGCTTTGTTATCATAGAATTATTAGTTGTATTGATTTATCACTTCCGCATTATTTGAAAGCTATACTAGCAAGAACTTAGTTCTTATACTTCAATAATTGTTCATCTTGTTCTAACCACTAATCAAAGGATCTAGTTGGGGGATAAAGTTTTAATTTTCAGGTTTCGCCTATCCACCCCCCCTCTAGGCGACTTTCAATAGTCGAAAGTCGTTTTGGTAGAAAGCTTTTCCTTTGGTAGAAAACTTTTCCAAGGAAAATTTTGATGCAGAGGGGGTTCCCCCTTCTAGCCCCCGAGGGAGGGTCGAGCTTTGCCGAGGCAAGGCTGACCCTTCCTTGATGGTTAGACTTTATTTACGTATGTAAAGAAAAACGAGGTACATGAATGACTTGAAACATTTTAAGGGTAGAAGCGACGTAGTTGTTTGATGTTCCAAGCGTTGTTGTAGACCTCGCCTTGATCGTTGGCCAGCTTGTATGTCCCGGGCTTCAAAATCTTGGCGATGATGAACGGCCCTTCCCAGGGAGGAGTAAGCTTGTGGCGCCCTCGGGCGTCTTGTCACAGCCGAAGTACCAAGTCTCCCACCTGGAAGCCTCGGGGCCGAACCATTCGGGCGTGGTAGCATCGCAGAGACTGCTGATACCTCGCCGAGTGTAGTAAGGCCACGTCCCGAGCCTCTTCGAGCTGGTCCAGTGAATCCTCTCGGTTGGTCTGGTTGCTTCGGTCATCGTACGCCTTTGTCCTCGGGGAACCGTACTCTAAGTCCGTGGGTAGGACGACCTCGGCCCCATAGACTAGAAAGAGCGGCGAGAAACCAGTGGCTCGGCTTGGCGTCGTCCTCAGACTCTAGACCACCGAGGGTAGCTCTTTCATCCACCGCTTGCCAAACTTGTTGAGGTCATTGTAGATCCTCGGTTTAAGTCCCTGTAAAATCATACCGTTGGCACGCTCCACCTGCCCATTCGTCATGGGGTGAGCTACGGTGGCCCAGTCCACACGGATGTGGTGGTCCTCGCACAAGTCCAGGAACTTCTTCCCAGTGAACTGCGTGCCATTGTCGGTGATGATGGAGTTCGGGACCACAAAGCAATGGATGATGTTTGTGAAGAACGCCACCGCATGCTCGGCCCTGATGCTAGTTAGGGGTCGGACCTCGATCCACTTGGAGAATTTGTCGATGGCAACCAGCAGGTGCGAGAAGCCCCCGAGCGCTTTCTGCAAGGGACCGACGAGGTCCAAACCCCACACGGCAAACGACCAGGTGATGGGTATTGTCTGCAGGGCCTGAGCGGGCAGGTGCGTCTGTCTTGCGTAGAATTGACACCCTCGGCAGGAGCGTACAATCCTAGTGGCGTCGGCCACCGCGGTCGGCCAGTAGAAACCTTGTCGGAAGGCGTTCCCCACAAGGGCTCGAGGTGCTGCATGGTGACCGCAAGCCCCCGAGTGTATTTCTTGCAACAGCTCTTGTCCTTCGACGATGGATATGCATCGTTGGAGAATGCCTGAGGGGCTGTGGTGGTAGAGCTCCTTTTCATCACCCAGTAAGACAAACGACTTGGCGCGCCGCGCCAGTCGCCGAGCTTCGGCCTTGTCGAGGGGTAGCTCTCCTTGGAGGAGATATTCCAGGTACGGGGCCTGCCAGTTCGGGTTAGGCGTGACCCCATTCCGCTCTCCCTCGATGCGCAGGGCCTCACCCTCGGCGGCCGAGGATACCTAGGGCTGGGCCGAGGCCTCCTCGGGCTCGGGTGTGTCGTCGATCTTGATGGAGGGTTGATGTATGTCTCTGGAGAAGACGTCCGGAGGAACCGTTGTCTGTCCTGAGGCTATTTTAGCCAGCTCGTCCGCAGTCTCGTTGTACCGTCGAGCGATATGGTTGAGTTCCAGCCCATAGAACTTGTCTTCCAGGCACCGAACTTCATCGCAGTAGGCCTCCATCTTCCGGTCACGACAGTGGGAGTTCTTCATGACTTGGTCAATGACAAGCTGTGAGTCGCCACGAGCGTCAAGGCGCCGAACCCCTAGCTCGATGGCGATGCGCAACCCATTAACCAGAGCCTCGTACTCGGCCACGTTGTTTGACGCTGGAAAATGGAGGCGTATCACGTAGCGAAGATGCCTTCCGAGGGGTGAAACGAAGAGCAGGCCAGCGCCTGCTCCGGTTTTCATGAGCGACCCGTCGAAGTACATGGTCCAAAGTTCGGCCTGGATCGGAGCTATCGGCAATTGGGTGTCGACCCATTCCGCCAGGAAATCTGCCAAGACTTGGGATTTTATGGCCTTCCGAGGGGCGAATGAGAGTGTTTTGTCCATGAGCTCCACTGGCCACTTTGCTATCCTACCCGAGGCCTCACGGCACTGGATGATCTCCCCCAGGGGAAAGGATGACACCACAGTCACCGGATGAGACTTGAAGTAGTGTCACAACTTTCACCGCGTCAGAATTACTGCGTACAGTAGCTTCTGGATTTGCGGGTAGCGGATCTTGGTCTCGGATAGTACCTCACTGATGAAGTAGTGTCACACCCGGTTTTGGAAGGTAAACCGAATGCGAACTATGTACGTGCCAGGATCAGAACTCACGTACACAGCGATTACATAAATGAACATCATCACACAATGCTCGAATAATAACTTAAAAGAGTACTTATTACATCATAGAGTCATAGACATCCACATAGTCATTGTCTTAACAGGTAAATCAAAGTGCTAAACGAAACGCAGTAAAGATAAAGCCTCCACAGGCAGCTGACTGGGGGTTGCCGCCAACCCACACCTAGAATTCATCGTAGTCTTGGAACTCTTGGAAGTCTCCTTCCACGGCTTCACCTTCTCCCGAGCAGTGGTTACAATGCGGACAACCTGGTGTTTTGTGGTAAAGCAAGGATGAGTACACATCAACGTACTCAGCAAATGTCCCGTTTGGCTGAGGTGGACTAGCTTTATGTGGGGTTAGGCTCCAGCGGTTGCTTTTAGTTGGTCAAGTATTTATCATTAGTAGAAGCCAGATTTTAGCATTAACCAATCCGTAAACCATTTCCTCATCGAGGAACATCATCATCATAGTCGAACCAAAACCATATCATAACCATTGTATCTCGAACCATCTGTATCTCTAATCAAAGAGGATCCCAAGGCTGCTCTTAACCGTGAGCACGGCTGATATACCAGTTTCACTACCCTCTGCAGAGGTTGCACACTTTACCCATGAGTCATGATTCCCTTTCTACCCGGGGAGAGCTAATCCCCATTGACCACTACCTAGGTGGTCCGGCAGGGCATCACTACGTAGCTTTTACAAAGATTCCCCAGAGATCATAGCTGCCCGTTAGGTTTCTCCAGTTTGATAAACACAGTACCCCTCCCCGCAGGAGAGTGACTAACAAAGAGCAAAACGAAAGAACCTCGGCACTCAGCCTCGGCAGAGCAAGCACTGTGCCTGGACCCCATTGACGGCACGACGGCTAAGCAACTACACCTCTAGTTCATCCAATTAATCAGCTAAGGGCATCCCATTTCACCCTCATGGTTGCACTGTTATCCCGGGTGGTCTCTCAACGAACCAGTCCTTACGGAGAGGTACTCAGGAAACAGCCTGAGCCCCCTAGAGTATCACAAGATCATCAACATCAACAGGATAACAGTATCATAAATAGCCACATCATGTTCATTGATTATGTTAAAGCAGTAGCAAAGTGCTAACCATAATAGCCCATAAGGTCATCAAGGATAAAGTAAAGTGCAAAGCTAGTCAATCCTTAGGTTTCAGGAAAGTAATGCGGGGTAGTAAGTTATAAATGAATAGGACATAATGGGACAGAGGACACTTGCCTTCACCAAACTGCTGATCAGGGACTTCCTCTGCAACTGCCTCGGGAAACACAGACTGCTCGGTGTCTACGCAAAGCAATCATTCACACTATGCACTTGGGAAAATAACAAACAAAAACAATATACCAAACATATGCAGCAGAGAGAGGTCACAAGTTCATAGTTGAAAAGGGATAGGCACTCTAGTGTTCCCTAGGTCTGGGGTAGAGGACTACACAAAGTGATTCACTAACCACTAATCAGGTCTAAGTTGGTGGTGGGATTAAATAATTATCTGGTTTGAGTTTCTAAACTTAAGTGTTTAAGTCCACAAACTTAAGTAATCCAACTTTTATTAAAGTCTACTCATTTCCAATTATCTTAAATAAGATTTCAATAGTCTTAATCCTATCCTAGTGATTAGCTATTAATTAATACGTGGAAACAGCAGGGAAACATTGCATAAACAGATAGATAATAATATTATGAACATTTTGCAATTTGAAGCACCTAATTTGGAGTTCATATGACAAAGTTATGAATTTTACAAGTTTAGGGGTTAAAATTATACCCTAAGGACTTATTTTGAATTAAATAAAAGAGCCAAGGACTTAACTGCGAGAAACCAGGGACGGCGGGCGCAATTTCCAGAAAACAGGGGGGCTCTTTAAGAAAAGCGCGGGCGAAGGGGTATCGAGCGCCTACAGCCGTCAGATCTAAAGCGAACGATCAGGATTAGATCCTGCGGGCGGGCGCGCGGGCGCGCGGCGGCCTGGGCGGCTGACAGGCGGGGCCGGGCAGGCAGCGCGGGGTGCGGGCAGGCTGACAGGCGGGGCCGGGCGGACAGCGCGCGCACGGGGCGGGCTGACAGGCTGGGCCCAAACGGCAGAGCGAGCGCGCGGGCGGGCTGACAGGCGGGGCCTAGCGGGCAGAGAGACGGGGTGAGGGGGTAGTGGGCCTGGGCCGCTGGATCTCCGGCGGACGGCCAGGATTAGGTCCGGGCGAGTTGAATCAGGGCCGCCCGATCTGGGTTGAACGGCGGAGATCGGATGGGCGGCCTGGGTCTTCCCTACGGCTAGCTGGGGCGGCGGCGCTCGTCCCCGCGGCGGAGGGCTCGCCGGAGACGAGGGGCGCGGGCGACTGGCGGGGCTCTGGGGTAATCCGAGTGGTCGGGGAGGTCGGGGAGGGCGCGGGGAGTTCTCCGGTAGGGTCTGGGTCGGGGCAGAGGCACCGGAGGGGGGCGGTTCACGGTGGGGCGGCTCGGCGGCGGGGTTATTCTACTCCGGCGAGCAATCAAGCGCAACAGAGAGCAAAGCAAGAGGCGATAGGGGCGGGAGAGGTCCGTTACCTCAAGGCGGGCTCCGGGGACTCCTCGGCGGCGACGGGGACGCGACGGGGACCCGGGTCGACGGTGGCGGCTGCACGGCGGACGACGGGTGAGCGCGGGCAGAGAGAAATAGGGAGGGGGAGAGGGAATTGGGGCGCGTTCCGGGTTGCGGACGCCAGAGCGGAGCTCACCGGGGCTAAGGGCGCGGCGGAGCTCCACCGGCGACGAGAAACCGAGCTCGGGACGGCGGGGTTATGGCGGCGGCGCTCTGCGTGCGCGCAGCGAGGGGGAGAGAGAGTCTACTGGGCGCAAATGGGGGGAGATGGTGAGGGCGAGTGGGGTTCGGGGCTCAAGTGGCCGAGGGCGAGGTGGGGCGAGTTCCACGCGCGACGTGGGCGCGGGGAAGGCGGGCGCGAGCAGCTCGGCGGCGGTTACGCGAGGAAGACGGGGCTGACAGCCCGGGCCCGCGAGCAGAGAGAGAGCGAGGGAGCGAGCGCGCGCGGGGAAAGCGGGCGCCGACAGGTGGGGCCGGGCGAACAGAGAGAGAAAGGGGCGGGTACGCGGAAGGCGGCCGCGCTGACAGGCCGGGCCCGCTGCGCAGAGAGAGGAGGGGAGGGAGGCGCGCGCGAGAGAGATGGGCCGGCTGGGCCGAAAGGCCGAGGGGGCGGCTGGGTTGGGCTGCTTTACCTTTTTCTTTTATTCTGAATTGTTTCTCCCTTTTCTTTTATTTATTCTATTTGATTCAAATTCAAATGAGCCCCAAATTCAAATTAGACCTTTTGAGAATTATGCACCAAACAAAAGTGAAATCTAGGGTTCAACATGATGCAACAATTCATACTCCACTAGGGTTTAACATAATAGACTATGGTTACAAGTAAAATAAGCACTTAGCTCCTATAGAAATGAGAGAGAAAAGAATTAGGAAGGATGAGAAAAGGAAGTAACACCTGAATTTGTGAATATGAGCAAAGAAATTTTATACCCCCAAATTCAGGGTGTTACAAACCTATCCCCCTTAAAAGAATCTCGCCCCGAGATTCAAGGTTGGTCAGCAAAGAGTTCAGGGTATTTGGCCTTCAGGTCATCTTCTCGTTCCCAGGTTGCTTCTTCCTCAGAGTGGTGACCCCATCTGACTTTGCACATTCTGATAGTGTTCCTCCGGGTGACTCTGTCTGCAAACTCCAGAATCTGCGTTGGCTTCTCTATGTATGTCAGATCCTCCTGGACTTCCAAACCCTCCACTGGCAACTGTTCTTCTGGTACTCGCAGACACTTCTTCAGTTGGGACACATGGAACACATTGTGCACTGCCGACAAACTTTCTGGTAGGTCAAGCTGGTAGGCCACTTCTCCACGCTTTGCTTGAATCTGATATGGTCCAACGTACCGAGGTGCTAACTTGCCTTTAACTCCGAACCTTCTGACTCCTCTGATAGGTGACACCTTCAGATAGTCGTAGTCTCCCACTTCAAAACTCAGTTCTCTTCTCCTTCGGTCCGCATAGCTTCGCTGTCTTGACTGGGCTGTCTTCAGGTTCTCCCGAACCATTTTGATATTCTCTTCGGCTTCAAGCAAGATGTCGGGGCCAAACACCTGTCTCTCTCCAGGCTGGTCCCAGTGCAGCGGAGTCCTACAACTCCGTCCGTAGAGTGCCTGAAACGGTGACATCTTCAAGCTGGCCTGGTAGCTATTGTTGTAGGAGAATTCTGCATAAGGTAACCTTTTATCCCATCCTGACTTGTCTTGCAACGCACAGGCTCTCAACATATCTTCTAGGATCTGGTTAGTTCTTTCAGTCTGGCCGTCTGTCTGCGGGTGATAAGCTGAGCTGAAGTTCAAATGGGTGCCCAACGCTTCTTGTAGCTGCTGACAAAAATGAGATGTGAACTGCGTTCCTCGATCTGATACTATCTTCTTCGGCACACCATGAAGGCAGACTATCCGTGACATGTATAACTCAGCTAACGTTGCTCCGGTGTATGTCGTCTTCACAGGTATGAAATGGGCCACCTTTGTTAAGCGGTCCACGACCACCCAGATGGAATCATAACCGGCCCGGGTACGAGGTAGGCCAACTATGAAATCCATCCCGATCTCATCCCACTTCCACTGAGGAATCCGCAATGGCTGCAACAGTCTGGCGGGCCTCTGATGCTCTGCTTTGGTTCTCTGACAGCTATCACAGATGGCGACATATTCTGCGATCTCCCTTTTCATACCATACCACCAAAACCTCCTTTTTAAATCCTGGTACATTTTCTCACTCCCTGGGTGTATCGAGTAGGCTGTCTCATGAGCTTCCTTGAGGATCAGTTCCCGAATAGGTTTGAGGTCGGGAACACACAATCGGTCCTTGAACCAGATTACTCTTTCTTCATCCTCTCGAAAGTCCTTGCCTCTTCCTTCTAGGATCAGCTGCCGAATCTTGTTGATGTTTTCATCATCCTTCTGCCCTTCTTTGATCTCCCGCTCTAGGGTGGGCTCTAATTCCACTGTTACTCCTTGCGTACTGTTCAGGAAACCGAGGCTCAGTCTGTCAAACTCCTTGGCTAACTCATACGGCATTGGGTGCGAGGCCAACATATTGACTTGACTTTTCCTGCTCAAAGCATCTGCAACAACATTGGCTTTGCCCGGATGGTAATGTATCTCCAACTCATAGTCTTTGATCAATTCCAACCATCTTCGCTGCCTCATGTTTAACTCTGACTGGGTGAATATGTACTTCAGACTCTTATGATCTGTGTAGATGTCGCACTTCTGCCCATACAGGTAATGTCTCCAAGTCTTCAAAGCATGAACCACTGCTGCCAATTCCAGGTCATGTGTGGGATAATTCTTCTCATGGATCTTCAGCTGTCGAGATGAGTACGCTACAACTCTCCCTTCTTGCATCAGTACACATCCCAATCCGGTGTACGAAGCGTCGCAATACACTGAGAATGACTTGTGAACATCAGGCAGGACTAACACGGGAGCTGTAGTCAATCTATTCTTCAGTTCTTCAAATGCTTCCTGACACTTTTGGGTCCACTTAAACTCAACTTTCTTCGCTAGCAACGCTGTCATTGGTCTAGCAATCTTCGAGAAACCTTCAATGAAACGCCTATAATATCCAGCCATTCCAATGAAGCTCTTGATCCCACGAACATCCTTCGGTGCTTTCCAGTTCAGGATATCTGCTACTTTCTTTGGATCCACTGCCAACCCATCTTGGTTTATGATGTGACCCAGAAACAAGACTTCGTGAATCCAGAACTCGCATTTCCCAACTTGGCATACAACTGATGCTCTCGAAGTCTTTGCAATGCCATCTTCAAATGCTCTACATGATCTTCCTCACTTTGAGAGTATATGAGAATGTCATCGATGAACACTACCACAAACTTGTCCAGATAATCCATGAACACATTGTTCATCAGGTACATAAAGAAGGCTGGCGCATTTGTCAAACCAAAGGACATAACTGTGAACTCATATAACCCGTACTTGGTGATGAATGCCGTCTTCGGTATATCCGAGGGTCGGATTCTGAGTTGATGGTAACCTGATCTCAGATCTATCTTCGAGAATACGCTGGCACCTCTGAGCTGGTCGAACAAATCTTCTATCCTTGGCAGGGGGTACTTGTTCTTAATAGTGACTTCATTCAGGGCTCTGTAATCTATGCACATCCTTTTGGTACCATCTTTCTTCTCTACAAACAACACTGGAGCGGCCCAAGGCGAGGTGCTTGGTCTGATGTAACCCTTTTCTAACAGCTCATCAATCTGCTTCTTGAGTTCCACCAATTCTGGTCCAGACACTCGATAGGCTCTTTTTGAAATGGGGGCGGTACCAGGGATAAGCTCTATGGCAAATTCGACTTTTCTCTCGGGTGGCATACCCGTTAGCTCCTCGGGAAACACATCCGGAAAGTCCGACACAACCTTGATAGCCTCGAGCGGGTTGGGCTCCTTACTATCAACAGAAATCTGGTGACAGACTCCCTCTTCCGACTTAGGCATCCTTAGCTCGGCCACTACCTCTTCTCCTGACGGGGACTTCAATGTTATGGTCCTCTTGTCACAACTAACATTTGCTTCATACTTCATTAACCAGTTCATCCCTAGAATGACATCTATCCCAGGGGTGTCTATTACTATTAAGTCACTGGGGAATCCTATCCCCCTTATTTCCACCATTATGTTTGAACATATTTTATCTGTTTGCACCTTGCCACCAACCGAATTAATCCTCATGGGTGGCATCATTGCCTCTACTGAGATGCTATGCAATTCTACCCATGTTGCAGTGACAAAAGAATGAGTTGCACCAGTATCAAATAGCACTTTTGCGGGATGAGATTCGACTGAGAACATACCTACTGCCACATCTGGTGCATCCTGGATCGCTTCGGCCTCCAAGTGGTTCACCTTTCCACGGTTGTACGCTTGGTTACGATTGCCTGCTGCCGGCTGCAGTACACCTTGCTTTGCTGAAGCATTGGGGTTGGTCTGCTGCTGCGCCATCTTCTTTGGGCACTGCATCGCCTAGTGGCCTTGTTCTCCACAGTGGAAGCATCCTCTGCCTCCTCCTGGTGCTGGGGCTGCTTGGTTGCTCTGATTCGCTGCTGGGGCAGGAAGGCGAGGTGCCTGGTTGTTCTGCTTCTGATACTGATTACCTCCCTGCTGGTTGTGCTGACGATACTGCTGCTGCTGCTGCGGGTACTGCCTCTGAAACTGCTGCTGATGCGGACGCTGATTCTGATTCTGATATCCCTGTGGGTGACCAGGTCTGCCTTGCTGAGACGAACTGCCTGAGAAACGTGGACGGCTGATGCCTCCGGACTGGGGTCCACTCATCTTGCGCTTCCGATCTTCCATATCTTTACGCTTCTTCTCAGTCATAACTGCCCTATCGATCAGGTGCTGGAAGGTGGGAAAGGTGTGGTTCATCAGCTGGTAATGCAGGGGATCCACCAAACCTCTCATGAACCTGTACTGCCTCTTGGCATCAGTGTTGACATCCTCAGGTGCGTAACGAGACAGCTGCAGAAACTTGTCTCTGTACTCACTAACAGACAGGGGTCCCTGCTTCAGAGCCAAAAACTCCTCCTTCTTCACGATCATCAGTCCCTCTGGCACATGGTACCGACGGAAACTCTCGCTGAATTCCTCCCAAGTGATGGCTTCGGGGTCAGCATGTGTGGCGAGGTAGGACTCCCACCAGGACTGGGCTGCTCCCCTCAGCTGGCGGGGACCATACAGAACCTTCTCCCTGTCGTCGCATTGGGCGGTGCGCAGTTCCCTCTCCACTGCGCGCAACCAGTCTTCTGCATCCATGGGGTCAGCAGAATGGGCGAAGGTAGGAGGATGCCCTCTCATGAACTCACCACGCTTATCTCGTGGCATCTGGGGCATCTGCACTTGCAATTGGGGTTGGGGTTGCTGTTGAGCCTGCTGCATGGCTGCCAGAGTCTGCCCAATGGCCTGCACTGCCTGGGTCTGCATTAAGAACATCTGCTCCACTGACATCGGGGGTGGTGGGGGAGGCTGCCTCTGATTTTCCTCCTGCTGGTCATGCTGCTCCAGCTGAGCACGCCTGTTGCATCGGCGCCTGTTGTCAGACATCTGTGGAAGACATTCATACATCAGCATTGATCTTACAATCCTTCAGCATAAGAAAAGAGAATACAGAATCCTTCATGACACTGAGTGAACAAAGAGCTTCACTGATCCTCATTATGATTCAACGCAGCTTCTCAGATAAATAAGGAAAGTAAGAGTAAATGGCTTCCCAACTAAACAACTGACTTCATTAATATCACTAGCTAGGCCAAACTGCAGGGGAAACCCACAGGTTGGCAATAGTCATTACAAAGATTCAAATCCAGCACAAGTTCACCATAACAAGCAATAAAGCAACTGATAAGCAAACTAAACTAAATGGAAGCAACTGATAAGCAAACTAAACTGACTACCTAAGACTGAGACATCTGACTTAAGAATTATTACAAACTCCGACGCTAACGATCTAAGGATCCAGATCTATCCTGGTCTTACAGACAGGGGAACCATAAGTGTGGTGACCACGTGGCGGTGAGCGGTATGGGTGCTGAGTCCCAACAGGAGCGGGAGAACCACCCTCCTGGTGCTGGCGCTCTGCCAACTCAGCACGCAACTCCGCAATCTCCGTTCGAGCCCTGCTTAGCTCGTCTAGAGAGTGATCCAGCTCAGTGTTAAGCACTGCGACTAGGTTGACTGTGCTGCTCAACCTAGGGTTAGCCTCACCAACAGGTGAAACAACCACACTCTCTGTGCTGCCAGTAGGGCGGCGGGGGTAGTACCGAAGGTTAAGACCGTCGGCCACGCCACCGAACAAAGAACAGTACTGAGAGAGTGCACGTCGTGCTGCATCCTGCATAGCCGCCTCTGCAGTGTCCCTCTCGGAGATGGAATAGTGCTCCGAAACGGCCTCCGCACCCCGGAGGTCATCCTCCGGACGGCGAACTAGGCAGGTAGCCTCCCAGCGGTCCGGGTACCTCCCGCGACTGTGCTGGTAGACTACACAACGATACTCGATCGACCAGGTGTGCCGGTCGAAAGCCTGGCGCAGCAAGGTGTCGAGTGCGTCGTGGAAGTGACAACCGCGAGCGGCGTCACGGGTGATGGGTCGGGCGACCCATCCTTCCGCCTCCTGCGGCTCAGAAGACTCCGTGCTGTGGGCTGAGTCGTCGTCGTCGGGGTCTCCTCCCGTGGCTCCTCCAGTAGCTCCTCCAACAGCCGGGACGTCCCGCGGTGGAACAAGGGGCGCCTCCAGCTGGGCAACAGAGGAACGGGGCCTCACGGTCTCCACCTCCTGCTGGGGTGAGGAGGAAGAGCCCTGCTGCTCTCCGTGCTGGCGCCGGCGTTCCTGCTCCTCACGCAGACGGTGGTGCAGCCTCTCCAGGTGACTCGACTGTCCGGACACGGTGCGGTGCAGAGGACGCTCCGCAAGTCGAGACGGCAGGAAAGGAATCACCGACTTACGTGCAGTGTGTCTAAGACGAGCCATCTACAAAAGACACCGTAAGCATAAGAGTAAGAGCAGAACTAATATGACAAGTGAATAAACCAAAGACAGAATAAGATAAAAATTTTAACAAGGTATTGTATAGATAGATAGTAAAATATAGGGTTGGTCGAGGTGACCGACTTTTTGAAGTAACATCAGATGTCAAGGTGAGGGGAAGGGTCAATAGTCCTTAGTACGACCAGTGCTACTCTAGGTCAGCGGTCCTACAGTCAGCTTGGGCTTTGATACCACTTATGTCACACCCGGTTTTGGAAGGTAAACCGAATGCGAACTATGTACGTGCCAGGATCAGAACTCACGTACACAGCGATTACATAAATGAACATCATCACACAATGCTCGAATAATAACTTAAAAGAGTACTTATTACATCATAGAGTCATAGACATCCACATAGTCATTGTCTTAACAGGTAAATCAAAGTGCTAAACGAAACGCAGTAAAGATAAAGCCTCCACAGGCAGCTGACTGGGGGTTGCCGCCAACCCACACCTAGAATTCATCGTAGTCTTGGAACTCTTGGAAGTCTCCTTCCACGGCTTCACCTTCTCCCGAGCAGTGGTTACAATGCGGACAACCTGGTGTTTTGTGGTAAAGCAAGGATGAGTACACATCAACGTACTCAGCAAATGTCCCGTTTGGCTGAGGTGGACTAGCTTTATGTGGGGTTAGGCTCCAGCGGTTGCTTTTAGTTGGTCAAGTATTTATCATTAGTAGAAGCCAGATTTTAGCATTAACCAATCCGTAAACCATTTCCTCATCGAGGAACATCATCATCATAGTCGAACCAAAACCATATCATAACCATTGTATCTCGAACCATCTGTATCTCTAATCAAAGAGGATCCCAAGGCTGCTCTTAACCGTGAGCACGGCTGATATACCAGTTTCACTACCCTCTGCAGAGGTTGCACACTTTACCCATGAGTCATGATTCCCTTTCTACCCGGGGAGAGCTAATCCCCATTGACCACTACCTAGGTGGTCCGGCAGGGCATCACTACGTAGCTTTTACAAAGATTCCCCAGAGATCATAGCTGCCCGTTAGGTTTCTCCAGTTTGATAAACACAGTACCCCTCCCCGCAGGAGAGTGACTAACAAAGAGCAAAACGAAAGAACCTCGGCACTCAGCCTCGGCAGAGCAAGCACTGTGCCTGGACCCCATTGACGGCACGACGGCTAAGCAACTACACCTCTAGTTCATCCAATTAATCAGCTAAGGGCATCCCATTTCACCCTCATGGTTGCACTGTTATCCCGGGTGGTCTCTCAACGAACCAGTCCTTACGGAGAGGTACTCAGGAAACAGCCTGAGCCCCCTAGAGTATCACAAGATCATCAACATCAACAGGATAACAGTATCATAAATAGCCACATCATGTTCATTGATTATGTTAAAGCAGTAGCAAAGTGCTAACCATAATAGCCCATAAGGTCATCAAGGATAAAGTAAAGTGCAAAGCTAGTCAATCCTTAGGTTTCAGGAAAGTAATGCGGGGTAGTAAGTTATAAATGAATAGGACATAATGGGACAGGGGACACTTGCCTTCACCAAACTGCTGATCAGGGACTTCCTCTGCAACTGCCTCGGGAAACACAGACTGCTCGGTGTCTACGCAAAGCAATCATTCACACTATGCACTTGGGAAAATAACAAACAAAAACAATATACCAAACATATGCAGCAGAGAGAGGTCACAAGTTCATAGTTGAAAAGGGATAGGCACTCTAGTGTTCCCTAGGTCTGGGGTAGAGGACTACACAAAGTGATTCACTAACCACTAATCAGGTCTAAGTTGGTGGTGGGATTAAATAATTATCTGGTTTGAGTTTCTAAACTTAAGTGTTTAAGTCCACAAACTTAAGTAATCCAACTTTTATTAAAGTCTACTCATTTCCAATTATCTTAAATAAGATTTCAATAGTCTTAATCCTATCCTAGTGATTAGCTATTAATTAATACGTGGAAACAGCAGGGAAACATTGCATAAACAGATAGATAATAATATTATGAACATTTTGCAATTTGAAGCACCTAATTTGGAGTTCATATGACAAAGTTATGAATTTTACAAGTTTAGGGGTTAAAATTATACCCTAAGGACTTATTTTGAATTAAATAAAAGAGCCAGGGACTTAACTGCGAGAAACCAGGGACGGCGGGCGCAATTTCCAGAAAACAGGGGGGCTCTTTAAGAAAAGCGCGGGCGAAGGGGTATTGAGCGCCTACAGCCGTCAGATCTAAAGCGAACGATCAGGATTAGATCCTGCGGGCGGGCGCGCGGGCGCGCGGCGGCCTGGGCGGCTGACAGGCGGGGCCGGGCAGGCAGCGCGGGGTGCGGGCAGGCTGACAGGCGGGGCCGGGCGGACAGCGCGCGCACGGGGCGGGCTGACAGGCTGGGCCCAAACGGTAGAGCGAGCGCGCGGGCGGGCTGACAGGCGGGGCCTAGCGGGCAGAGAGACGGGGTGAGGGGGTAGTGGGCCTGGGCCGCTGGATCTCTGGCGGACGGCCAGGATTAGGTCCGGGCGAGTTGAATCAGGGCCGCCCGATCTGGGTTGAACGGCGGAGATCGGATGGGCGGCCTGGGTCTTCCCTACGGCTAGCTGGGGCGGCGGCGCTCGTCCCCGCGGCGGAGGGCTCGCCGGAGACGAGGGGCGCGGGCGACTGGCGGGGCTCTGGGGTAATCCGAGTGGTCGGAGAGGTCGGGGAGGGCGCGGGGAGTTCTCCGGTAGGGTCTGGGTCGGGGCAGAGGCACCGGAGGGGGGCGGTTCACGGCGGGGCGGCTCGGCGGTGGGGTTATTCTACTCCGGCGAGCAATCAAGCGCAACAGAGAGCAAAGCAAGAGGCGATAGGGGCGGGAGAGGTCCGTTACCTCAAGGCGGGCTCCGGGGACTCCTCGGCGGCGACGGGGACGCGACGGGGACCCGGGTCGACGGTGGCGGCTGCACGGCGGACGACGGGTGAGCGCGGGCAGAGAGAAATAGGGAGGGGGAGAGGGAATTGGGGCGCGTTCCGGGTTGCGGACGCCAGAGCGGAGCTCACCGGGGCTAAGGGCGCGGCGGAGCTCCACCGGCGACGAGAAACCGAGCTCGGGACGGCGGGGTTATGGCGACGGCGCTCTGCGTGCGCGCAGCGAGGGGGAGAGAGAGTCTACTGGGCGCAAATGGGGGGAGAGGGTGAGGGCGAGTGGGGTTCGGGGCTCAAGTGGCCGAGGGCGAGGTGGGGCGAGTTCCACGCGCGACGTGGGCGCGGGGAAGGCGGGCGCGAGCAGCTCGGCGGCGGTTACGCGAGGAAGACGGGGCTGACAGCCCGGGCCCGCGAGCAGAGAGAGAGCGAGGGAGCGAGCGCGCGCGGGGAAAGCGGGCGCCGACAGGTGGGACCGGGCGAACAGAGAGAGAAAGGGGCGGGTACGCGGAAGGCGGCCGCGCTGACAGGCCGGGCCCGCTGCGCAGAGAGAGGAGGGGAGGGAGGCGCGCGCGCGAGAGATGGGCCGGCTGGGCCGAAAGGCCGAGGGGGCGGCTGGGTTGGGCTGCTTTACCTTTTTCTTTTATTCTGAATTGTTTCTCCCTTTTCTTTTATTTATTCTATTTGATTCAAATTCAAATGAGCCCCAAATTCAAATTAGACCTTTTGAGAATTATGCACCAAATAAAAGTGAAATCTAGGGTTCAACATGATGCAACAATTCATACTCCACTAGGGTTTAACATAATAGACTATGGTTACAAGTAAAATAAGCACTTAGCTCCTATAGAAATGAGAGAGAAAAGAATTAGGAAGGATGAGAAAAGGAAGTAACACCTGAATTTGTGAATATGAGCAAAGAAATTTTATACCCCCAAATTCAGGGTGTTACAAGTAGACTGGCCTCTGGACAAGCAGTGCATGCCCTTCTTCTCGTCTCTCGACTACGATCGCGGCGCTGACCACCTGAGTGGTTGCGGCTACGTAGATCAAGAGGGCTTCTCCCGCAGCGGGGGGCACCAAGATGAGCGCATTGGTAAGGAGTGCCTTAAGGTTTCCGAGGGCTTCTTCGGCCTCGGGGGTCCAAGTGAAGCGCTCGGCCTTCCTTAAGAGGTGGTACAAGGGCAGCCCTCTCTCGCCAAGGCACGAGATGAAGCGGCTCAGAGCCACAAGGCATCCCATGACCCTCTGTACTCCTTTCAAATCTTTGATCGGTCCCATGTTGGTGATGGCCGCGATTTTCTCCGGGTTGGCCTCGATGCCCCGCTCGGAGACGATGAACCCCAGAGCATGCCTCGGGGGACTCCGAAGACACACTTCTCGGGATTGAGTTTCACGCCTTTCACTCTCAGACACTTGAATGTCGTTTCAAGGTCAGAGAGGAGGTCAGAGGCTTTCCTCGTCTTGACAACGATGTCATCGACATAAGCCTCGACCGTTCGGCCGATGTGCTCTCCGAACACGTGGTTCATGCACCTTTGGTATGTTGCACCTGCATTCCTTAAGCCAAATGGCATAGTAGTATAACAATACATGTCAAAAGGTGTGATGAAAGAAGTCGCGAGCTGGTCGGACTCTTTCATCTTGATTTGGTGATAACCTGAATAGGCATCGAGGAATGACAGGGTTTCGCACCCAGCAGTGGAATCCACAATTTGATCGATGCGAGGCAAAGGGTAGGGAACCTTCAAACATGCTCTATTCAACCCGGTGTAGTCGACACACATCCTCCATTTCCCACATTTCTTTTTCACAAGCACAGGGTTAGCTAACCATTCAGGATGGAATACCTCTTTGATGAACCCTGCAGCCATCAACTTGTGGACCTCCTCGCTATGGCCCTGCGCTTCTCTTCGTCAAAGCGGTGCAGGTGCTGCTTCACGGGTCAGGCTCCAGCTCGGATATCCAGCGAGTGCTCGGCGACATCCCTCGGTATGCCCGGCATGTCTGAGGGACTCCACGCAAAAATTTCGGCATTTGCGCGGAGAAAGTCGATGAGCACTGCTTCCTATTTGGGGTCGAGCTCGGAGCCGATCCGGACTTTCTTGTCGGCGTCGTTGCTGGGGTCGAGAGGGACGAACTTAACTGCCTCAGCCGGTTCGAAGTTGCCAGTGTGGCGCTTCGCATCAGGCACCTCCTTGAAGAGGCACTCTAGGTCGGAGATGAGGGCCTCAGACTCGGCGAGGGCCTCAACGTACTCCACGCATTCCATGTCACATTCGTACGCATGGCGGTACGTGGATCCGACAGTGATGACCCCGTTGGGGCCTCACATCTTGAGCTTGAGGTACGTGTAGTTGGGGACGGCCATGGACTTGGCGTAGCACGGCCTCCCCAGCACTGCGTGGTAGGTCCCTCGGAACCCGACCACCTCGAACGTGAGGGTTTCCTTTCAGAAGTTGGAGGGAGTTCCGAAGCAGACGGGCAAATCGAGTTGTCCAAGGGGCAAAACGCGCTTTCCGGGGATGATCCCTTGAAAGGGCACCGCACCGGCCCAGATCGTGGATAGATCGATCCCCAAGAGCCCGAGGGTCTCGGCGTAGATGATGTTGAGGTTGCTGCCTCCGTCCATGAGGACCTTGGTGAGCCTGGTGTTGCTGATGACGGGATCGACAACGAGCGGGTACCTTCCTAGGCTCGGCACACAGTCGGGGTGGTCGCCTTGGTCGAAGGTGATGGGCTTGTCGGACCAGTCTAGGTAGACTGGCACCGCCACCTGCACCAAGCAGATCTCCCGGCGCTCCTGCTTGCGGTGCCGAGCCGAGGCGTTCGCTACTTGCCCACCGTACATCATGAAGCAGCCGTGGACCTCGGGGAACTCCTCTGCCTTGTCGCCCTCCTTGTTGTTGTCTTGGCCTTTGCCATCTCCCGCTGAGGACCCGACTTTATGGAAGTAGCACCGAAGCATGACGCATTCCTCAAGGGTGTGCTTGACGGGACCCTGGTGATAGGGGCATGACTCCTTGAGCATCTTGTCAAACATGTTGGCTCCTCCGGGAGGCTTCCGAGGGTTCCTGTGCTCGGCAGCAACGACAAAATCTGCGTCAGCGGCGTCGCGCTTCACTTGCGACTTCTTCTTGGCCTTCTTCTTCGTGCCACGCTGGGCGGACGCCTCGGGGACGTCTTCCTACTGTCGTCCCTAAGGCTGCTTGTCCTTCCGAAAGATGGCTTCGACCGCCTCCTGACTAGAGGCGAACTTGGTGGCGATGTCCATCAATTCGCTCGCCTTGGTGGGAGTCTTGCGCCCCAGTTTGCTCACTAGGTCGTGGCAAGTGGTGCCGGCGAGGAATGCCCCGATGACATCCGAGACGGTGATGTTGGGTAGCTCGGTGCGCTGCTTCGAAAACCGTCGGATGTACTCTCGCAGGGACTCCCCTGGCTGCTGGCGGCAGCTTCGGAGATCCCACGAATTCCCAGGGCGTACGTACGTACCTTGGAAGTTTCCAGCGAAGGCCTTGACCAGGTCGTCTCTGTTGGAGATCTGCGCAGGAGGAAGATGCTCCAGCCAGGCCCGGGCGGCGTCAGAGAGGAACATGGGGAGGTTGCGGATGATGAGGTTGTCGTCGTTCGTTCCTCCCAGCTGGCATGCCAGCCGGTAGTCCGCAAGCCACAACTCTGGCCTCGTTTCCCCCCAGTACTTGGTGATGGTAGTCGGGGCCCGGAACCGAGCTGGGAACGACGCCCGTCGTATGGCCCGGCTGAAAACTCGCGGACCTGGCGGTTCGGGTGAGGAGCTCCGGTCCTCCTCACTGTCGTAGCGTCCCCCACGCCTGGGGTGGTAGCCTCGGCGCACCTTCTCTTCGAGGCGGGCTCGACGGTCGCGGCAGTGGTGCTCTTCGCCGAGGCGATCCGGGGCTGCAGGCGTCCTGTCCCGCGTGCGCCCGGTGTGGACCGAGGCCTCCCGCATGAGTCGGGAAGTCATTGTGCGATGCTCCGAGGGGCACCCTTGCCTTCGGGAGGCAGAGCTTTTGGCCCGTCGGACCGCGACATCCTCCAAGAGGTTCTTGAGTTCTCCCTGGATACGCCGCCCCTCGGTGGTGGATGGCTCCGACATTGCTTGGAGTAGCATTGCTGCTGCAGCTAGATTCTGGCCGAACACGCTGGAGGCCAGGGGCAGCCTTGCCCTGGCATCGTCAACGATATGGCGTTAGACGTCCCAGGCCCGATGACGCGCTTCTCCGGTGAGTGCTCGGCCTACCCTCTCCTGCTCGATGTTTTGCCGGAGCTGCACAAGTTGCCCTGCTTCCTCGTCGAGCTGGGCTTGCATCTCGCAGATTTGCTCGAGCTGTGTGTCCTGACCCCCCGCAAGGACTAGGACCACAGCTAGCTCCCGCGGGATGTCAACGCGAGACACATGCCCAGGGGGATCGTCATCCTCCGGCATATCGAGGTGGCTGCCATCGTCGCGACCCCCCAGATCGACGTGGAAACATTCGCGACTTGGGCCACAACCCTTGTCGTCAAGGCTGTGGCCATCATCAGAGCAACCGGAGAGGCAGTAGTCACATGCGGTCATGAAGTCTCGCATGGCACTGGGATCACGGAGCCCGGAGAAATCCCAACCAGAGTCAGGGTCGTCTTCTTCCTCGGAACCCAGGGGCCTGTAGGTTAAGACGGCCGTCAGTCGGTCCCAAGATGACCACATATGGTACACCGGAAGGTTAGGATATGCCTTTACAAAAGCGCTCACCGAAGCGGGGTCGCTCGGTGGATTGAAGCTGAATCTAAAAGGCACAGGGTGGAAAACGGACGGTACCTCTTGATCGATGGACGGTGGTGAAGTCGCATCGGGGGCGGATTGCACCGTCATCTCAGGTACGAGGCTAACGCCCAGCAAGTCCTTCGCAAGAGTGCTGGCGTCATCAGTCCGCTTGGGGTTGGCACGTCACGGGGAAACGACATCTGTCGTTGTCTCAGGTGCGAGGACAACACCCGACATGTCCCCCGCTGGGGTGCCGGCGTCGTCGACTCACTCCGGACCGACAGCCGACGAGGTGTCGCCTCCTGCCTGGCCACGGTTGCCCCGTCTCCTCCTCCTGCGGCGAGGAGGGTGGCGGGACAAACCCAGATGCTGCTCTTCTGCCACGGGGGGAAGACGTCGTCGAGTTTGCCGCCGCCGGGCGAGCTGACGACCGTCGTTGTTGCTGTCACGCTGCAGGGGGAGGAGTACCATGTCGTAGCTGCCATCGAGGGACATGAACTCGAGACTCCCGAAGCGGAGCACCGTCCCGGGCTGAAGAGGTTGCTGAAGACTGCCCATCTGGAACTCAACGGGAAAGTGTTCGTTAACACGCATCAGGCCCCTACCTGGCGCGCCAACTGTCGGCGTTTCGGACCTAGGGGTCCCTCGGCCGAGCCAACCAGTGAATTTATCGCTGCGTGCCCCTGCCCAGATGGGTTGGCGCAAGATGGAACACAAGGGGAATGTAGCTTGTATTATCTCGCACCAGGGGTGTGCTCGTAGTAGGGGTTACAAGTGTCGCGAGAGAGAGAGAGAGGGTGAGCCTATTCGTTAGCTCGTTCCCCCGCGCGACCCCCCCCCCCCCCCCCCCGCAGGAAGGCCCTGGACCTCCCTTTTATAGATGCAAGGAGAGGATCCAGATGTACAATGGGGGGTGTAGCTATGCGCTAACGTGTCTGGCAGAGGAGTGCCTGAGCCCTGTGTACATGCCAACGTGGCTGTCGAAGAAGTGCTTGAGCCCTGTGTATGCGATAACGTGGCCATCAGAGAAGTGCTTGAGCCTTGTAGAAGCACAGCTGTCGATGCTGCTGGGATCCTGCTGACGTCTCCTTGCTTCCGTAGGGGGCTGAGAACCACCGACGTCATGGACGCACACGGGGAACCATCATTACCTGTTACCGGGGCGAGCCAGATGGGACGCTGGTCTTGTTCCCTCGTAGCCTGAGCTAGCTAGGGTAGGGTAATGATGTATCTCCTGTGGCGCGGTCGGTCCGAGCCCAAGGTCGGGCGAGGCGGAGACTTCTCCTGAGGCCGAGGCCGTGGTCGGGCGAGGACGCGATTCCTCCCGAGGCCGAAGCTGAGGCCGAGCCCTGGGGTCAGGCGAGGCGGAGACCTCCTTCCGAGGCCGAGGCCTAAGGTCGGGCGAGGCGGAGCTTCCTGGGGTCGAGCGAGGCGGAGACCTCCTCCCGAGGCCGAGGCCTAAGGTCGGGCGAGGCAGAGCTTCCTGTTGCGCCCGAGGCTGAACTCGGCTGTTGTCAGTCTCACCCTGGTGGGTGGCACAGCAGTCGGAGCGGGGCGAGCGGCGCTGTTTTCCTGTCAGGTCGTTCAGTGAAAGGGCGAAGTGACTGCGGTCACTTCGACCTTGCCGACTGAGGCACGCGTGTCAGGATAAGGTGTCAGGCGATCCCCGCATTGAATGCGCCTGCGATATGGTCGGTTGGTAAGGCGATTTGGCCAAGGTTGTTTCTCGACGAAGCCTGCCCGAGCTGGGCTTCGGGCGAGTCGAGGGTGCGTCCACCGTCTGAGGAGGCCCTCGGGCGAGGCGTAAATTCGTCGGGACTACTGCTCCCGTCCGAGGGTGGGCTCGGGCGAGATCGCGTCCCTTGGGTAGACGGAGCCATGACTTAAACCGCGCCCATCAATCTTTGCAGTTTGTGCTGAAGATGTTTACCAGTCGTGTTTAGGAGTGTTGGGGGTACCCCTAATTACGGTACCCGACAATTAGAATGTGACGGAAAGGGGGAGGGGATTAGCTAATTAGGGTTGAAGTTCCTGTTCATCTAAAAATCACAAAGGGAAGGGGATTTACCTTGCGCAAGCGGAGCTCCGAAGTCGACGATTAGTCGACAGCCAACATCGAACACCAAAGGAGTAGAAGATCTAACTCCGAGACTCAACAGAGGGGATTATGGTTACATATGTGTCGATTAGGAGGGAGATTGAGAGCTAAGACCAAAGAGGAAGACGAATAGGAGCTTTGGCCTGTGGATGTCAAGCCAAGAGCCCGAGATCGAGGAGGAAGACAAATAGGATCTACGAATGCGTCGATGCGGTGGAGCGAGGAGCCAGAGAGAGAGGGAGGGTGAGAATGTGAGATTAGGTTTAGGGTGGGGTGGACGAGAATGCGGTCAGACAGATAGGGCACCACACCGAGCGGCGTGTATACACGGACATGGGGCCATGACCGTGCTAGCCGTTGAAGCGTGCCGGGCCGGGCCAAACACGATGTCCCACTCTGTCGCCTCAGACACGACACAAGCAATGGGCCAGGCTGGCACGAACCTGTCGCCTAGTGGCCCGTGCCGTGCTGGCACCGGGCCAAATAAGTGTCGAGCCTCGAGCCACCTGACGGCCCCGGTCCATATGGACATCTATAGTCTGACCCAGGCTACTAGCTCTGTGCTATATCTATATGGAGTACTACTGCTTGCTATGTCGTCGGCCGGTCAGATATTCCAATCTCGCTTGTTGTGTGGGGCTTTGTCGCTTTGATGGATCACGATGGTCGATCCGACATCTGGTCCTTGATCGGGCAGGCCAGTGTGATTTCGCGGTGGCCGACAGGATGGCCACGTAATGACCCAGTCTCTACGAGTATCAATGTGATCAATGCATCAACGACAATGCACAACCGTAGGCAGTAAATTTAGGTGCCAGTCAACACACAAGTACACAAATGTCACAATGCTTATGTTGGTTGGCTTCTCTCGGTAGCCTGGCTGTGTGAGTCAGGACTGCTGGAGCCTGGCTCCGAAGATACGACCAATCTACTCGTATCTAGAGAGCCTGGTCCAAGGTGATTAAAGGATCGTGCGAACCTGAGTCCAAATCTGCGTGCAAGCAACCAAACACAGCTCGCACGCGCAGAACCTGGCTCACAACAACCAAACAACAGCTACCTGCATCCCGCGATGCAAGCATGCACAAATACAGGCAACCAAACACGCATAATGTGTACCTCATCTACCTAGTTGTATCGCTGTCCACACAGCCGCATGCCCAGCTGAGTAGATGATGATGACGACGAGCCTTGCTTTCCCTACACGATGTGTATCCACCTGATTGGTTACCCACACCATTCCATCCTGAATCATCACGTGCGTTGACTTTCGCTGAGTGTCTATTTGGTTGCTTGTACACGAGGAACGATATCTGCATGAGTAGATGCAAAATAAGTCATTCCGAGGATATTTACCTGCATCTGCACATACGCTAGAAATGATCGTACCTAGCCGGCCAGGCTTGCGTCGGGGGCGCAGTAAATCAATCAGTATATGAACCGGCCCCTGCTAGTGCAGTTGAGCAATTGCATGCACGGTTCTCAGCGGCGCACATCAACTGCTACTCGTCTGCATCAACTAACGAAACAAGGAATGCGACCCCGCGTAGCCGGCACGGTCGGGTTTGGCCTAGAACGACATGGAATACAACACATTCCATCTGAAATTATGTCACTTGGATTAAAATTGGACCAATCCTAAATGGCTGTTCGGATAGATTTAATCCTGAACGAAACCAGAGCATTTCTGGCCTTTTAACCTCTCTTCCACTCGGATTGGAGCCACACCTATGAACACCTAGAATCAAATCAGACCAAGATTTAGTAAATAACCAGGATCCACTCCGTCCCAGCGTGGAACTGTTCCTGAGCAGGAACTGTTCCTGGACTGCCGAACGGCCAACGGGACTGGACGAATGACCATACGTCATCCTTCATGCGTAACTAGGGCGCTAGATGGCTAGAGTAGTGGCCGCTGGTTGGGCTCGAATGCGAAGCCGGAGGACTTATGACAACTTCACTGCCTTGTTAGACCCGGGTCAAACATGGTCCTTGCATTGCATCTGATCACATCATGGTTCATGAACCAAAGTCAACGGCGACTTCAAGTCAGGTTGAGCTAATAGCTAGGACAAAATTTCTGAATTAGACCCATAGTTGACAACCACTTTTTGAAAGAATTAACATGTCCGAAAGAGGATGAATTAGGGTGCATAAATTGAAGTCTATCACGAAGCTCACTCTTTACGCCTTGTCTGCGGGTGTTTTCTACCTTATAATTAAAGCATGACAATTTAAACAAATTGTACAAATATAAAAGTGCAAAGTAAAGGAATCATTAAAAAAATTCTCTATGTTTTTTCGAGCTAGATACTATATACTAGTTCTTACTGGAGCATCCATACAAAGGGCATCCCTCCTCTTATCTACGCAAGAACCAATTGCTCTCTCTAGGCTGTTTTTTGCCACTCTAGCACAATAAACCGTCCACAACCATTTACACCTTGTTTGTTGGGTCACCCACAATATCTTGGGTAATCTCCAAACTCTTGATCACTATCAAGTCGTCTAGATGATACCGATCACCAAGGGTAACAAACAAAATTTCTCACTTACCTATCCAGGATAATGAGAATGGTGGATTCACATTTGTTTCTCTCAATGTGCTAATGAGATACTAATCTCGCGATTATCAAATCTCAATCACCTCACTAGACAAAAGGCTATCTCTTCCTCTCCAAATGAGTCCTTTAGAACTAGTTTGGAAGTCACAAATCCGGAGGGGATTGGAAGGGTTAGAATCCCATTTTTATTCAATTTTGAATAATAAGAGGATTCTAGCCCCTCCAATCCTCTTCGATTTTCTGGCTTCCAAACTAGCCCTTAGGTGAATAAATAGGCAAGGGACCTTAAACTAACGAGGTAGAGGGGTATATTTATAGTCTCGAGCCAAGTAAGTAGCCATTGGCACTCTACTCAACTTTCAAGGGTACACCAAACGTGCCTAGTGCATACCAACTCCATTCTCCAGATGCGTTCAGTGTAGCTCCAACAACTACTTCCTAAAACTAGCTGGAACTATACTAGTATTTGGTGTTTTTATCGACACCTCACCAGTCACGTATGATGAGTATACCACACGAGGTGCATAATTTATAGAAATAAAAAGGGAAGCATGCTACTCGTTAGTAGCCAACTTAAAGTGGGCTCGTGACGAACTTCACGATACTTCGTGAGAAAGATGTACAACAAATATTAAATGTACATCTTATATTTTGAAAGAGTTATTATATAATTAGGCTTTTAATTAAATATATATGACATGGTAGCATATTAAAACTTACTAGGAGCTATATTATTAACCTTGCTCTAAGCATAGAGTCATATTGAACTGTGTTTAGTTCAATTCAATTCATTGTGTGTCATATTTTGTTTTTCGTTGTTATATTTTTTTTAATTTGTTTTGTTTGGGCCGTTAGATTTGTCATCCAACGACTAGCAATCATCCATCAAAACATAAACGAAACCAAACACACCTTGGCTGCCGACCAGGAGAAATTTGCAATTTCGTCATTATGAAACATGGGCTTCACCATATTGTCATCAAATGACTAGGCTTCATCCAAATGCCATTATCAACTGTGTCGCACTGTCGCATATGCTAAAATGCCATTTAGTCGTTTAATAAATCAGATAAGTATGAATACAATTTTGTGTACCCCTCTACCCCTGCCAACGCCTTTGGCTTCGTATTCGACTGTCATCGGATCTTCTGGCTCAACCTCGCCGTCAAGGACAGGACACAACACCCCATGGATGAATCCGTAGGCAAACAACGCACGAACGGAGTGGCAGAGCATGTCCGCGGCAGGCACGACGTTCCCAGTCCTGGCGGAGGAAGACGGGCACTCGGGCAGCGATCCAAAGGAGGGAAATGATGGTGGAGGCTAGCGCAGAGATGAGCAGTGACGCCTGCAGGTGAACGCCCTGTCAGCAGTGCAACTACAAGGCAGCAAGTACCGGCTGGGCTACAGGAGCAGAGTGATGGGCCAGCGATGATTATCGATGGGCCGAAAAGAGTCGGACGGATGCGGAAGCCTAACTTCAGGTTCCAAGGACCAGAGTGGATGACCTGATCAGTATACTGAGCCTGACGGCAGCGGCAGGAAGGACATCATCGAACAGAGCTATCAAACCATACTTCTCTTCCAAGTCTTCTTCTCCAAGTCTGCTTTTCTGTGTTCTTCCTCTCCTTCTACTATCCCATTGCTGTAAGAACTATTGTGGTGAATCCTAGTGAGAACTTAACATCTGGTATCAGAGGGCTACTCGATTCTTCGGTTCCGCGCTGGATTACGTTCCACCCCATGACCACTTCACTCGCCTGCAACGTCGGCAAGGGCAGATGGACGCCAACACCAAGTTGATTCTCGACGAACTGGAGAAACGCTTCTCCGCGTTGGATCAGAAGTGGGAAAGGTGGTTCGCTGCTTTGGCGGACGCAAAGGAGGTGCGCATCAGCGCCCTGGAGGCTGTGGGCGAAGATCTCGCCTCCTGGAAGCCACGGGTGGACGCCGCACTGGATGACGTCAAGCTCGAGCTTCGCAAGCTCAACATACAAGTGAACGGGCGACTCTTGATGGCGTGGCGCTAAACGCAGACATCCTCACCAAGCCAGAGTCGGCGGCCGAGCGCTCACCTGCTGGCCGTGGAACCGATGGCCCGTTGGGGCACCGCGTCGACAAACATCTCCGGGATCAGGGATTCGGGTCCGTTACGACCTATCTCCCTGACCCGGTCAAGGGTATGCTCCATTCCCATCCTTCCCCGTTGTCTCCGCGTTTCCATGGACCTTTGTATGAGCGTTGTGCTGAGCGTTCGCAGGTGGAGGATTCGGCAGGACACTTGCTTGTCAGATTGCCTAAACTGTTGTTTCCACTGTTTGATGGGCGTCACCCCCGTTTGTGGATAAATCACTGTGAAGTTTATTTTGAGATGTATCAAGTTGATACAACCTCTTGGGTCAAAATTGCTTCCATGCATATGGCTCCTGCTATTGCTTGTTGGTTTCAAGCAGTGCTGTTGCGCCACCCAAAGTTGTCATGGCCGTTGTTTTGTCAGTTGTTACATGAACACTATGGCAAGGATCAATACCAATTGTTGCTGCGTCAGTTGTTTCGCATCCAACAATTGGGTAATGTGTCAGAGTACATTGAACAATTCTCCTCCCTGGTCGATCAGTTGTCGGTCTATCAGTCTGCGGGTGATCCATTGTATTTTGTTACTCGATTTGTTGAGGGTCTTCGACCTGACATACGTGCTGTTGTTCTGTTGCAACGCCCCGTGGAGTTGGATACTGCTTGTTCCTTGGCTCTGTTGCAGGAGGAGGTGTCGACGTCCACTGGTCGCGGTGAGATGCGTCGGAGTGATTGTGCAGTTTGGTCAAAGCCACCTCCCTAGATGGCTTTACCTCTGCCCCCACCTCCGAGTCAAGGGGAGCTTCCTGTGGTTGCACCTTCACCACCTGTTCAACGACAGCAACTTCCAAGCAAATCTCCTGAAGACAAATTGGCAGCGCTTCGTTCTTACAGGCGTGCTCGTGGCCTCTGTGACCGGTGTGCTGAAAAATGGCACCGTGGTCATGTTTGCAACGCAACTGTCCAACTTCATGCTATACAAGAGGTTTGGGATTTATTTCCTGCTAATGACTCTACATCTGCACAGTTGGATTGTCCAATGGAAGATGAACATGTGTTTCTAGCTGTTTCTTCTGCTACGGTATCCGGGAAGGTCACACCGAGATCCTTACAACTGTTAGGGACTATACAACAAATTTCTGTGAGCATATTAATTGATTCGGGCAGTTCCAATTCCTTTATCAGTCAAGATATTGTCTGCAAATTGGCTGCAATGAATTTAGTGTCGACTTGTGCTCGAGTCAAGGTGGCAAAAGGGGGTATAATGCAGTGCAATCAGATACTGTCTCAGGCTCAGTGGAGTATCCAGGGTTATGATTTTGTTTTTGACTTGAAGATTTTACCCCTTCATTCTTTTGATCTGATTCTAGGTCTCGATTGGTTGGAAACCTTTAGTCCCATGAGAGTGCACTGGAAACATAGATGGCTAGTAATTCCTTATCAAGGAACTCAAATACTGTTACAAGGTGAATCTGATGTTCCTCTTCAAGACTTGCTTATTCATCTGTCCATGTCTCAAGAACTGCCTGCAATAACTGAGGATACTGACTTGCACCCCAACATTTCCACACTGCTCTCACGATTTTCTTCAATGTTTGCTAAACCGGCTAGTTTGCCTCCTGAAAGAAGTACTGACCACATCATTCCGTTGATCTTGGGAGCTCAGCCTGTCAACATTAGGCCCTACAGATACCCGCCCAATCTTAAGGATGAAATTGAGAACCAGGTTGCTGAAATGGTTCGGTTGGGAATTGTTCGTCCCAGTTCATCGGCTTTCAATTCTCCAGTGCTGCTAGTCCGTAAAAAAGATGGTACATTCAGATTTTGTGTTGACTATAGGTATCTCAATGCTTTGACTCTAAAAAGCCATTTTCCTATTCCAGTCTTTGAACATTTAATGGATGAGTTGCATGGAGCCTCTTGGTTTACTACATTGGACTTAGCATCAGGGTATCATCAGGTTCGTTTGAAACCGGGTGAAGAGTTCAAAACAGCATTTCAAACGCATCATGGGCAGTTTGAGTTTCGGGTGATGCCTTTTGGCTTGTGTGGGGGCGCCTGGTACTTTTCAGGGTGCAATGAATTCATCCTTGGCTCCATTACTATGGAAATGCGTAGTTGTCTTCTTTGATGACATTCTGGTCTACATCAAGTCCTTCCAAGAGCATTTGGATCACTTGGCACAGGTGCTAACAATTCTACAGAAGGAGCAGTGGTTCGTCAAAATGAATAAATGCAAGTTTGCTCAAAACTCTATTTCTTATTTGGGGCATATTGTCAGTGCATCTGGAGTGGCCACGGACCCGCATAAAGTGGATGCAGTGGTCAACTGGCCTGTACCAATGAATGTAAAAGAACTGCGCAGGTTCCTAGGCTTGGTGGGTTATTACAGACGCTTCGTTAAGCATTTCGCCCTCATTGCTAAACCTCTGACTGAGTTGCTTAAAAAGGGGTGCTTTTCGTCTGGACTCAGGATCATGAGCTTTCATTTGACACCTTGAAGACATCTATCAGTTCTGCACCAGTCCTCGCCTTGCCTGATTTTCCCACCCTTTTGTGATTGAAACGGACGCGTGCAAGAATGGTGTTGGTGCCGTCCTCATGCAGAGAGGCCATCCACTAGCCTTCATCAGTAAGCCACTAGGGGTCAAAACCCAAGGGCTGTCAACATATGAGAAAGAATATCTTGCTATTTTGATTGTTGTGGAACAATGGCGCTCTTACTTGCTTCATGGGGAATTTATCATTCATACTGATCAAAAAAGCCTGGTGCATTTGAATGAACAAAGGTTGAACACACCCTGGCAGCAAAGAGTCTTTACCAAACTCCTCGGTCTGCAGTATAAGATTATCTACAAACAGGGTCATGAAAATAGAGTTGCTGATGCTCTGTCACGACGAAATCATGAAGCCTCATTGCTATCAATTTCTGTGTGTTCTCCTCAATGGTGTCAAAGTGTCATTGAGGGCTACATGACGGATGACTCGGCTAAAGACCTGATGTCCAAGTTGGCTGTTAATCCTGCAGCGGTTCCTTATTTCACCCTCCATGACGGATTACTTCGGTTTAAGGGTAAAATCTGGGTTGGTCGCAATTACAAGCTCCAACAACTGCTTATTCAGGCCTTACATAGTTCAGCTGTAGGGGGGCACTCCGGCATTCCAGTGACTTACCATAGGCTGAAACATCTCTTTGCTTGGCCTGGCATGAAAAAGTCAGTTATCCAGTTTGTTTCCTCTTGCACTGTGTGTCAACAAGCCAAGGCTGAAAGAGTGAAGTACCCTGGATTGCTCCAACCCTTGCCTGTTCCTGCTGGAGCCTGGCAGACCATTACTATGGACTTCATTGAAGGTTTACCAATGTCAGGGGGTAAAAATTGTGTCTTGGTGGTAGTGGATAAATTTTCCAAATTTGGCCATTTTATTCCACTTAAACACCCATTTACAGCAGCAGGAATCGCCAAAATATTTATGCAGCATGTCTATAAGCTTCATGGAATGCCTTCAGCTATTGTCTCTAACAGAGATAAAATATTCACTAGTCAGTTATGGAGAAACATGTTTACACTTGCTGGTGTGTCCCTAAACATGAGTTCCGCTTATCACCCTCAATCGGATGGCCAGACTGAACGAGTCAATCAATGCCTTGAGACATTTTTGAGGTGCTTTGTCCATGCATGTCCTCACAAGTGGCTAGAATGGTTGTACTTGGCCGAGTTTTGGTATAATTCATCCTGGCATTCAGCTTTGCAGATGTCCCCTTTTGAAGCACTTTATGGCTATGCTCCTAAGCACTTTGGACTTGATACGTTGAAAGCTGCTCTAGTTCCTGCTCTCGCTGATTGACTACATGATAAGGCTGTCATATCTGCCTTGGTGCACCAACATTTGTCCAGAGCACAAAACCGCATGAAGAAAGCTGCTGATAAGAATCGATCTGAGCGAAACTTTGAGGTGGGTGATCATGTCTTCGTGAAGCTTCAACCTTATGTTCAGTCATCCTTGGCTCCTCGGGCTAACCAAAAGCTAGCATTTCGGTTTTTCGGTCCATTTCCCATTGTTTCCAAGATTGGTACTGTGGCTTATAAGTTGCCATTACCTCCTTCTTCAGCTGTCCACCCTGTATTTCATGTGTCTCAACTCAAACGGGCCGTTGGATCTTCGGTCGCAGTTGCTCAGCTTCCTGATCAATTGGATGGTCTTCAGATTCCTGAAAAAGTATTGCAGCGCCGCTTGGGCCCTGCTGGTGTTTCACAAGCTCTTATACAATGGTCTGGATTTCCGTCTTCGTTGGCTACTTGGGAAGATGTGATTCCCCTGCGACAACGTTTTCCCAATGCGCCTGCTTAGGGACAAGCAATGCGTTATCCAGGGGGATGTCAGCAGTGCAACTACAAGGCAACAAGTACCGGCTGGCCTACAGGAGCAGAGTGATGGGCCAGCGATGATTATCGATGGGCCGAAAAGAGTCGGACGGATGCGGAAGCCCAACTCCAGGTTCCAAGGACCAGAGTGGATGACCTGATCAGTATACTGAGCCTGACGGCGGCGGCAGGAAGGGCATCATCGAACAGAGCTATCAAAATCTTCTTCTCCAAGTCTTCTTCTCTTGTGTTCTTCCTCTCCTTCTACTATCTGATTGCTGTAAGAACTATTGTGGTGAATCCTAGTGAGAACTTAACACGCCCATGAGTTGTTGAGCATGGTGGCGACGAGTTAGAGGTCGTCGAGGCGGGCGACGAACATGACAGGGTCGAGCAGGATAGCGTAGTGGGTCATGCTGGTGACCACCATCGGCGACGAGAAGGCCAGCTGGCCAACTGCCCCGTCACCTCTGCTCATGGCTAGGACGACGACGCGGGCAACACCCCCGTGCTTTTGTAGCTTTCTCCTCACCATCTTCATCTCTGTTAGTTCGCCTCGCCACTAACCCCGCGCCCGCTGTTGCTGCTGACCCACCACGGCGAGCTGGCTCCACCGCGATGCCATGAACCCCGCGCCCGATGCTGCTGCTGCCTCGCCATGAACCCTGCGCCCGCTCGGTTCTGCTGTTGCCTCGCCATGAACCCGCGCTCGGTGTTGCTGCTGCCTTGCCATGGCCTCACAACGACGAGCTAACCTCATCATGCCACGACCCTATCGTGAGGGAGAAAAATCCATGCACAAGAATTAATACAGGGAAGAAACACAGAAAGGAGAAGTGAGAAAGAAGGGCAAAATAGTCCGTTTGTCTTCTAGAATTAAATTAAAGATACTTTAATTTTTGTTAAATAGCTAAATGATACTTCATTCGTTCCAATTCAAATCTGACTTTTTTACCTTAAATTTGATCAAGCCGTCTTATTCAAAAAAATTCATAATTATTGTTAATTTTCGCTATATATTATTTAGCATATAATATATTTTAAATGTGGTTTATATAATATATTTAACTGTGGTTTTGAATTTTTCATTTTTTTCGAAAAAATTAAATACAAATGTGAAACAAAAGGTCAAACAAATTATAATTCGAGACTAATGGAGTATTTTAAAATGTGTGGCATGGTTTATAATGGTACTTGGACGAAGCTCAGTCAGTTGATAGCAATCTAAGCTAAGCCCACGTTTAGCCAAATTGCAAATTTTTCGCCGGCCGGCCGCCTGCGCCCTAACACTTACACCACACGAGCCCACGGCCGCACAGATGACCGGCCGCCGGCCACCCACGCTGGCGAGGATCTAGTTCCTGCGAGACTGACTTCATCGAATCGATGAGGCGGCAGACGGCGGGCGACATCCCGCGGCGTTGAGAAGCTGCGGTCCACCTTCTCGGTCGGTGGGCCGTCGGCGTCGGAGTCTCGGACGTCGGACCACCAACGGCGGCGTCCGAGAGCTGGTCCTGGAGTGTACTTCGTGCAACAACCATCGCGGCATCGCCCGCCGTATGCGCGGCCCGAAGATGCTGACATCCATGCTCTCAAAATCAACAGCCTCGCCGTCTCCGGCACGCCTCTATCACCTCCTCCCCGTCTCTTCCCTCCAAACGACCAGCGATCTCCGTCCTGCACCCAATGGCGCATCTCCTCCACCTCCGCCTCCTGCTCAAATCCCCGCCTTCCTCTCCCCGTGCCCATCTCCGTACAACCATAGCAATTACGCCACCATCCTCCGATCCTGCGTCCTCTCCAGAGCCGTTCGGCCCGGTCGGCAGCTCCACGCCAGGCTCCTCGTGTCGGGCACTGGCCTCGATGCGGTCCTCGCCACCAGGCTTGTTGACCTATACGCGTCTTGCGGCCATGTGTCTCTTGCCCGTCGTGTGTTCGACGAAATGCCCAACCAGGGGAACGTCTTTCTGTGGAACGTGCTCATCCGTGCCTATGCACGCGACGGGCCATGCGAGGCGGCAATAGAACTGTACCGCGCGATGCTGGCATATGGTAGCATGAAACCAGACAACTTCACCTATCCGCCGGTTCTCAAGGCGTGCGCTGCACTCCTGGACCTGAGCGCTGGCCGGGAGGTGCACGATCGTGTCATGCGAACGAATTGGGCCACTGATGTTTTTGTATGTACAGGCCTCATCGACATGTACGCCAAGTGTGGTTGCATGGACGAGGCTTGGGCGGTGTTTAATGACACCACAATCAGGGATGCTGCGGTGTGGAATTCGATGATTGCAGCATGTGGGCAAAATGGGCGACCAGCAGAGGCGCTCACTCTGTGCCGTAACATGGCGGCTGAAGGCATTGCGCCAACGATCGCCACTCTGGTGAGTGCGATATCAGCTGCAGCTGTTGCGTCTGCGCTGCCTAGAGGGAGGGAGCTGCATGGATATGGTTGGAGGAGAGGGTTTGGATCACAGGACAAGCTGAAGACTTCCCTTCTCGACATGTATGCCAAGAGTGGTTGGGTTATGGTGGCGCATGTTCTCTTTGAGCAACTTTTACACAGGGAGCTTATTTCTTGGAATGCCATGATCTGCGGATTTGGGATGCATGGCCATGCTGATCATGCATTTGAGCTGTTTAGCAGAATGCGGAGTGAGGCTCAGGTGATGCCTGACCATATTACTTTTGTTGGAGTCCTATCTGCTTGTAACCATGGAGGAATGGTACAAGAAGCAAAAGAAGTATTTGATCTGATGGTGACTGTATATTCCATCAAGCCGACAGTGCAGCATTACACCTGCCTTGTAGATGTTCTTGGTCACTCTGGTAGGTTCAAAGAAGCTTCTGATGTTATTAAAGGAATGTTGGTGAAGCCAGATTCAGGGATATGGGGTGCACTGCTAAATGGTTGTAAGATTCACAAAAATGTTGAGCTAGCTGAATTAGCCCTGCAAAAACTGATTGAATTGGAGCCTGAAGATGCTGGTAACTATGTGCTTCTATCTAATATATATGCTGAATCTGGGAAATGGGAAGAAGCTGCAAGGGTGAGGAAGCTGATGACCAATAGAGGCTTGAAAAAGATCATTGCTTGTAGCTGGATCGAATTGAAAGGGAAGTTCCATGGTTTTCTTGTGGGTGATGCTTCTCATCCTAGATCAGATGATATATATGAAGAGTTGGAGCGATTGGAAGGTCTCATCAGTCAAACTGGCTATGTGCCTGACACCACGCCGGTTTTCCATAATGTGGAAGATGATGAAAAGAGGAACATGGTATGGGGCCACAGCGAGAGGTTGGCCATTGCATTTGGACTCATTAGTACACCGCCTAGGACAAAGTTGCTTGTGACAAAGAATCTTCGAGTTTGTGAGGACTGCCATGTTGTCATCAAGCTGATTTCACAGATTGAGCAGCGTGAAATTATCATAAGAGATGTTAACCGCTATCACCACTTTGTAAATGGTGAATGTTCATGCAAAGACCATTGGTAACTTACACAAGCAAGAGTATTGTTGTACACTATCTATTCCATGGAAATTAAAAATGTCAGAATGGTAATCTTATGTGAAAAACAAGACTAATTTTACAAGCATCCTTCTGAAGTGCTACTTATTAGATGTCTTATAGAATGCTTTAGACAATGCACATTACTTTTGCTGTGGAATTTTCAGTCTAAATCTTACATGCATATAAGAAGGGCTCATGATGTTAAGGGCTGAGTAACCCATTTTGTTGTTAGTGTTTTTGTATTTTTTCTAATATAGGCATATATTAAACACAAAATATGGTTAAAGTACACTAAAGGGTCAGTTGAGAGAGATGCATTTACTGGGAACACTGGATAATACACTGCGAATAAACTCTCTGTTTTGTCTGAAAGCACCTTTAACTCTTTCAGTTCAATTACTGGCTGGAGCATTATAAGGGATCACAAAAATGATGTAGCTTGACACCTTTTCTTTTTACCACCTTCCCTTCATATGTTTGCTATATCATGATATTTTAATTAGTTATGCTACAAACACTTTCTGCTACCAATTTATCATGTTGATGTGCTGATGTTGACATACTTGCAACTCTAAGTGGCCAGAGATCACAGAGACAATTCGATTTGAAGAAGGCCAGCCAAAAGTCTACTGATAGGTCAGATATCGTAGCTCGTGTTTTCCATATGAAACTTAGAATACCTTGCTGATATAAAGGAAGGCCACATTTTTGGTCCTGTTCGTGCAGGTACATAGTCTCTCATTACTCTACTATGTTATTTCGTTGAACAATTGAAGGGCAGGCCTGGTGCAGTGATGATAGTTGTTTCACTAGGTCGTGAGTTAGAAGCAGCCTCTCCGCTTTTATGGGGGAAGGCATGAAGACTCCACTCACGTGGGAGCCTCAAGCATTGGGCCTGCCTGCCCTTTTTTTATCGTGTAGTTCCTGACGTGTACATGTTCACTGTAAGATAATCTGCTGCCCCCTTTTGAACTTTTGCTGCAGCAGAGAGATTGTATTTTGGTCAGCTCTTGCTGTCCAACTATTGTACTGTAGGAGTATGGCAATAGGCTAATGATATAGTGGCATACATCAGTCATGTAGTAGTAGCTGAAGGCTGAGCTAAGCCATGTACTAGTGTACCATATAGCTGTACTAGACTTGTATATATACTAGGCAATGCAATAGAGCAAAGCAGTTCAGTTGCTGCACATTCAGGCAAGTGTTTGTGCTATGTGTGTGCTTTGTTCTCACTTCTCAGAGCTCTTCTTCTATCTCTAACCGTGAGTGTGTGTGAGTGTTGGTGAGCTGATTGATCACCTGTGCAGGGAGATCGAGGGCCAACGTTCACATATGCAGTTGCCTATACAAATGAGTTCCAGAAACGTGGGCTACCTCATTCACACATTCTGGTTTGGCAGTGTGATATAGACCGTGAGGCTTCCGTTGCTGACGTTGATAGATATATATCTGCTGAGTTACCTGATCCTAGTGCTGATCCGTTAGGATTCTTCCTGATTGAAGAGTTTATGCCACATAGTCCTTGCACTTGCACGAGAGATGGCTATTGTTTAAAAGGAGTCATTTAGATCTGAAACAGTTTTTTTGACGAGGCTGGTTACCCACTATACAGGCGCAGAAAAATGGTATTCTTGCCTGGAAAGGGAATGTACAAGTAGACAATCAATGGGTTGTGCCACATAGTCTATCTGTGCACTGTGCTCAAGAAATGTCAGGCACATATCTATATCTATACTACTATATTAAGGCTGCAAGGGGTAGTCTGCCTCCCCTGGTTCTGCCTTCCATGAATCTACGCCGTCCATCTATATCATCAAATCTACACCGTCCGTCCATGCGCCTCGTCCCCCCGCCTGATCCGCCAACATCCCACGTCCGTTTGTGCGCCCCGACCCCCCGCCTCACAGGCTCACTCGCCTCCGCTCAAGCCACGCTCGCTCGCCCACTCGACAACCCTAGCCTCACCTGCCTCCGCCGCCCGCCATGGCCTCCCTCACCTCAACCTCCACCTCACTCCTTTTCCCGCAAGCCTCCACATCCAGAAGCCACGTCCGGCATTGACTGGCTCTGCTCCCACGCGCGCCTTGACCACGTGCTCGCCCGCGACGACAACCGCATCGCCGTCGCGCGTGCCTCAAGAGGGTCCGCTCCACCCGCTCTCAACAACCCCCGCCCCCATCGCCGTGCGTCTCGGCCACCCTCGACTTTGAGATCTACGCCGCTCTCAACAACCCCCACTCTCAACAACCATGCTCCCAAGGAGGTTCCCAATAATCTGCTCGCCCCTCCCTTTAGCGCAGAGCCGCGCGTCCCCAATCCGATGCTCCGGCAAGCCCGCTCCCCGACTGTTCATCTACTCCACCGTCACCTCGCGTCCGCCCTCGTCATGTTGGTTTTCGCCGAGGTGAGTTCTCCCTCCGTCCTTTTTCCTCTGCCCCACCGACGTTCCCTGAGAATCAGCCGGTTCTCCGTACTCCGATACGAAGGGACAATGTGCTCCACGGAGAGCTAGAACAAATTGGGACGATGAACATGATTATGCAGTAATTTGGTTCTACCTTCTGTCCAAGGTTGCCAACTTATACAGTAGTACAATTAGGATTGTTCTCTGGGTTCTCTTTACTTCCTGCATCCTGGCTTGCATCCGTTGCTGCAGAATATAATCAACGAAGCAGCAAAATCAGCAACAAGGAAGATCCTTATTGGCTCAAATCATTAGCACTAATTATGTGGCATGTTCTTGATCTCATGCCAATAATTCAAATGTTCAATATAAACATGGTATGGTTGATAACCTTAAAAAGAAAACAGTTCTTTTTCTGGTCATGAAATCATTCAAAAACACTAACCTGAATTGGTGGAGCTACCATTTGTTAGTACAACTACACTATGATTGTCAGTTTCTGGTTTCTCTTATGAATTAGTCTTTGTTGCTCAATTGCACCTTATTTGTCTGCTTCCAAGCCATTCTTCGTACCACGTACCTTCTCAACAATATAGAATTTTTGTATGATAACCATTGTATATAACATAGTTGGCCAAACATTATTCTATAGGGTTAATACCAGCTATCTCGTTCTACAAGCTATGGTCATGTGGGGAAATGGTAAGCGAATGGAATTTGTTAGGGTGAGTGTAGTACGTTTGTTTCATGTTCAAACATACATTTCAGTTATATAATAAAATTTTGATTTGATGTTCTATTCTCTTATGTCTTTGTGTGTAGGATGTAAGGATTCTTCGAAGGAACTTTGTGATTGATCTATTAAGTTACGAGGACAATTTATGCCGCTATGCCATCCCTGCAAACATACAACAGAGACTTATCAATATCTCTACAAAGGAATAGATTAGTGTACGATTGCCGATATATTGTTTGTTTTCCTGTAATTGTTGTGCACTCGCGTTTTATTAATAATTTGTGAGTCGTTGCAACGCACAGACACCTAACTATCATATATATATATATATATATATATATATATATATATATATATATATATATATATATATATATATATATAGGTCTGCATGATATTGATGTTTACAATGTTGTGGTGAAACAGGTAGATTAAAATAACAAAATTTATATGTATAGCCAGGATCACCAATGGATTACAAAATCTTCTCATAACAATGTAACACATTAATATATAAGTTATCATGATATTATATGTTCTCGTTGCAACGCACGTGCACTAACCTAGTTAATGTTGAGGCCTGTAACTAAACCTATCTGATCAAGTTTCTATTAAGTATGTCAACAAAGATTTGACTGTGCATAGAATGAGGTTCAAGAATCGTGAATCATCTGCTTCAGAATCTACAAAGGGTGACGGTACAGTAGATCAAGAAAAGACTAGCTCTGATGGTATCGATGAAATTGCTGAATATATGAAATCTAGATAACTTTCTTGCTGTGAGGCTACATGGAGGCTGTTCGGGTTTGAGTTTCATGGTAAATTTTCTCTGCGGAGTGTCTTTTCGTGCATCTACCAGGATTGAACTTTGTTATAGTGCAAGAGGAAACTGATCTGCAGAGTGTTGTCAATGATCAGAGGCAATTGTAAGAATGCAATGAATCTTAAGGATTTTAAGAATGTACTGTGAAAGACATTAATGGTCAGACATGCAGTTAACACCTGAAATGTCAAATATGACAGTTATTTATTACCAGAGGATGTTTAATCATTTGAGTGTGTGCTTTGACATTTGTGCTGATTTAATAAAGGGGTTAAAGCCAAGCGAAGAGGTGTCAGCTCTCATATTGTTTTCCCTGACAAGATCGTACAGATGATATTCAAGCCCCGACTGTCCGACTACCTACTTGTATAGTCGATGTCACAGGAATTCCCTGTGGACGTGCTACGGCATCAATTACATCAGGTCCGTTGTCCTTGGCTTCCTTGTTGGTGCAAATGTACCGTCTGAAGGTAGACATTTATCGTGTACAATGCATTCACTGTCAAGAGTATAATCTATACTATCTGGATACTTATATAATCGGGATTCAAACGGGGCCTGATGAGAACTTTGAATCACCTTATCTGTGCCTTGTTCTTGTGCAACCACGTCTAGACTCTAGAGTGTCATGCAATAATTGCCAAGATATCAAATGTCGTGTAGTACAAGTTTCAGAAAAATAAAGAACCTTTCAAGTCATACGGTGTCACAGTACTAGTAGCAGCCACTGGAATGTGACGGCGATGACCGCTGGTTCATAACTTCACTACGGCCACAGGTACAGAACTCGCAAAAGTCTTCAGGTCATGCTGGAACAGTGGAAAGCACGTAACGTCATGGGATTTGCCTCCGTCATGTAATATTATGCATTCTAGTTTTTTTTAAACAAATACTCAAATATAAGGGATTCCAAAGGACAAAAAAAAAACGGTTTTGCATGAACTACTTCTCATTTATCAACCAATTTCTGTTAATCATGTTGACAGTAGCATCTAAATACTGCATCCGTCTGGCCGTTCTCACTGTTCTCACTTTTCCAGAAGTCAAACATTTTTTTACTTTGACCACATTTGTATAAATATATTAATACTTATAGTATATAATTAGTATTATTAGATAGATCTTTGAATATTTGAATATATTTTTATAGTAAAATTATTCGAAGATACAAATGCAGCTAGTATATAAAAATATTTGAATGATATGAATATCATAGCGACGAACATTTGTGGATGGAGGGAATAGAAAATAAAATGAGGACATATGTGTCTTTTGTCTTCTTTCTTAATACTTCTTCCGTTTCTTTTTAGTTGTCGCTGGATAGTTCAATTTTGCACTATCCAGCGATAACTAAAACGAAACGGAGTGAGTATGTCCTAAAATTTCTATAATATACTATAAGTACTCATATGTCCCAAATTAAAATTCGTTTTTCTTTTTCATTGAATTCATACAATAATCAATGCATGTGTTCTATATATGTTTAGTTTCATAATTATCTATATAAATATGGACATAAAAATGTAAAGCTAAAACAACTACTATTTTAGGATAGAGGGATTACTATGTATCTTTGAATTATTATGATGCATCAACTATGAAATTGGCTACTCGGCACTCGCTCCACTCAGCATCGTGCATGTCCAATCCTTCCATGGCAACAGAGAGCGCTTACTCATGTCATTTCGCTTCCATTGTTCTACGTAACGGTTTCTGGCTTGTGGGCTGTGGAGTGTCAAATGTGGATACTGCCCATCTCCCTGAGCACTGCGGCCTTGACCTCGCTGCCCTGTAGTGTGAATGTGAAAAAGGGATAACAGCGGGTCGATTATGGTGCCGTGGTGCAGTGTGGACAAAGTATTAACCTGTCCCTGAGTGTATCCGTGGCCGTAATTTTTATCCGTTCGTGAGAATATTGGTGGGTAAGATTTGTTACCCACGCTCGTGCTCGTGCCGGTACACGGCGGATATCGAATACACTCATTGGCGGTAAATACTATGCGTTATGCTTACGACCCTGGATGTTCGACTCTTGTACGACTATCTATAATTTTAATTTTTATTTGTCTAGACCCACCTGAATGAAATATAAGTGATTGATTGGCTGCTTTAGAAGAGTCGCACGTTGGTCGAACCTGTACAGTCGTACGTGTGCACTGACTAGTACAATTTGGCTCTATACAAGCGGTAGGATTTTTACATCACAGGCGGTTCGGTTAGAAAACCGTCTGTGATGTCCCAGGCGGTTCAGTACGCCTGTGATGTAATAGTATCACAAGCGGTTTTTGTTTAGGACCGGCTGTGGTGCTCTATCATTTTCACAAGCGGACCCTAAGACAAAAACCGTCTGTGATTGTAAAAATACGAAAATACAATTTAAATATGAAAATAATTTTAATTTTTAACAGAAATATGCAAATACAATTTAAATGAATTAATATTTAATTTTTAACAATAATATGCAAATACAATTTAAATGAATTATAATAGCACACATAGATAACTAGAGAGATTTTAAATTAATTGGCAACCACAATTCATAGTCGATCATACATGATAACAAATACAATTTGATTCATACAATTTTTCATGAACTACCATTTTTCCGCATGTATGACTTTAAGTTCTTATCAATTTTCTTTTCCACACGCTTGATTCTCTCTGGACCGTTAAAGACGAACATCTCTTCATACTTATTGTATTCCTCATCTTGGTCTCCCACATTCTCAACTCCAACAATTTTTTGCTTTCCAGAAATAACTACATGCATCTTCTCATCTGCTGGATCGAGTACATAGAACACTTGTGCAACACATTCGGCGAGAACCCACGGGTCATCTTTATATCCTACTTTCTTTAAGTCTACCAGTGTGAGTCCGTAGTTATCCACTATCACCCCCACGGGATGTTGTACCCATTGGCACTTAAATAAGGGTATTTTCATGCTTGGGCCATAATCAAGTTCCCATATTTCCTCTATGAATCCAAAATATGTGGTCTTCTGTCCATGTAGGTCAAAAGCATCGATACGAACACCGCTATTTTGTGCAACACTTTTCATGTCTTTTGATTTAGTGTAGAATGTGTACCCATTTATGTCATATGCTTGCCATGATGTCACAAAACACGATGGCTGAAAGCTCTCTTGTGAGTTTTGGTGTTTAGATGACAACTCAATTAAAGGACTAACAAGTGTGTTGAGTGTTGAACAGGTGCTCAGCGTAAAGCTGATAGGGTTCAACACAAGTGAACAAGTGTGATGGCCCAAGGACTAGATGATGATATATAATGGGCATCACAAGTAAGATGGACATTGCAAAAGTGATACTCGGATGCGTAGCTCAGAAACAACTGATCAAGCCAAGGACGGAGGCAAGAAGAGCTTCGAGGTACCAAGTGCACGGGAGAAGGTCAAGGAGACTGAGGAACCCAAAGCCAAGGGTGAAGAAGAAAGCTTGCAAAGTCAAGGGTGATCGAGTTGAGAACAGCTACGGCACATCAAGGATCACTATATAAGGACGTGACTTACAACCAATGAGGTAACAGCAATAGTTACGTGGTGTAAGTCATAAGGCTCAAGATCAAGCTCTAAGAAGGAGATCAAGGTCACTAGAAGGAGAACAAGTGTCAAAACCAGAACTGGAAGCAGCCCAAAAGAGCTAAGTTCATCTTGATCTTCAGTTTGGGATGTTCCTATGTTTGGAGATGTTCTATGTGACCTTTGCAGGATGTTGGAGCTAAGAAATGTCAATCTAGATCAAGTCAAGCCAACTTGATGATTTATGAGTCCAACATCAAAGCTCAAGCATGTGAAATGTTGTAGATGTAACAATTAAGAGAAGGTATGTTTCTAGACTTAGTACATTGGTTTTTGTGTACTAACATAATTGTCTAAGTGTTAGAAACAGAGAAAAGAAGAAAAGAAAAGAGATGCAAATACTTGGCTGTGTACAGCCGAGACTCAGCTCAGTCTGGCACACCGGACTGTCCGGTGGTGCACCGGACAGTGTCCGGTGGTGCACCGGACAGTGTCCGGTGCGCCAGGCTGACTCTGGTGAAAAGGCCGCTCTCGGGAATTCGTCGGCGATGTACGGCTAAAATTCACCGGACTGTCCGGTGTTCACCGGACTGTCCGGTGAGCCAACGGTCGGCCGGACCAACGGTCGGCCGCGCGATCTGCGCGGGACACGTGGCCGAGCCAACGGTCATATGGGGGCACCGGACTGTCCGGTGTGCACCGGACAGTGTCCGGTGCGCCAACGGCTCCAAGACAGCAACGGTCGACTGCGCCACTTATGGAAGGAGATCGGCACCGGACAGTGTCCGGTGGTGCACCGGACTGTCCGGTGCGCCACCCGACAGAAAGAAAGTATTGCCTTCCAAATGGGATTCCAACGGCTCCTAGGCCCCTTGTGTCTATAAAAGGGACCCCTAGGCGCCTCCAGCAAGATACAAGTGCAGCCAACAAGTATAGACTTCACTCGAATCAATTCTCGCTCTCCCTCTTGTGTGTAACTCTATAGTTTGTGTAGAAGGCACAACTATAAGCCTTTAGAGAGTGGAGAAGAGCTGCTAAGAGCTAGAGCAAGGTCTTGAGCGTATCGTTACTCTACCGAGGTGCTGCCGAGAAATCTGTAAGCAGCCACGGTGTTGTTGTAACCCATCTCAATAGTGAAAGGCTCTATCTGTCATCCTGACAGATCTGAGCAAACGGAGGAAGGAGTTGAAATAGACTCCAAGCCCAGGTGTGGCTAACTCCAACGAGGACTAGGCAAGCATTTCAGGCTTGGCCGAACCTCGGGATAAATCCCTGCGTCTGTGTGCTCTATTCTGTATTGTATCCTGACTCTCTGTCTTACTCGTCTTTATATCTGCACTTCAATACTTATCTGTGGTATAAGCTTTATTTGAAGTGCAGGACATTTTGAGACAGGATATTCTATTCCGCTGCAACCTACTCGAAGAGTCTTCTCACTCCACTGCGTACTAAGTCTTCGAGTAGAGTAAGATTTTAAGTTTTAAAATAATAAGTTTTATTCGCCTATTCACCCCCCCCTCTAGGCGACATCCAGATCCTGTTCCCGGGTCAAAGGGAACTTTCAATGGCCCAGAAGCCAAATTCTTCATTGTTTTCTCATCCGAAGAGTCTCCGAATGGGATGTTTTTGTCCATTAACCATTCGCTGAAACGATGTTTGTGCTCCCTCATGATCCAGTCCTCTGTGCGGTTCTGATTTTCTTTACGAAGCTCATTCAGGTGTTCCTCTATGTAAGGCTCGGCTATCGTGAGATGTTGTAGTACACTACCATGAGCACAATGTACTAGCTTGTAATCCTCAACGCGAAAAGTTTTCTTGCCCATTCTCCCTCTCCCACATAGTTTACCCTCATGTTTAGGTACAGGCACACCTATCATTGTTCCGTCACTGATGTAATCTATACAGCTCTCAATCACTTCTTCTATAGTGTATCCCTCCATGATTGAACCCTCTGGGTGAGCGCGATTTCGCACATAACCTTTTAATACTCCCAGGTATCGCTCCAACTGAAACATATGATGTAAATATAGTGGCCCTAATATTTTTATCTGATCCATGAGATGTATGATTAGGTGTACTTGCATATCAAAAAATGATGGAGGAAAACACATTTCAAGCTTGCACATAGTCTCGATGATGTATGCCTTTAGATAGTCCAAGTCTTCTAAAGCTATTACTTTTTGTGAAACCGCATTGAAAAAGTAACACAAGCGTGTGATGACAACTTTGACATGCTCTGTTTCGAGGGCTCTTACCGCAATTGGGAGGAACACCGTCATCATCACATGGCAGTCATGAGAGTTGTAGCCAAATAGAGACAAGTCCTTCATCCTAACTAGTCTGCTGATATTGGATGAGAAACCTGTGGGCACTTTGACCCCACGCAAACATTTGCAAATCTTTGTTCTCTCCTCAACTGACAAGTTGTAGCTAGCTGGGGGGAGGTAAGGCTTCCCTTTGCCACTATCCACTGGATGAAGTTCCGGTCTGATTTGAAGATCTACTAGATCATTGCGTGATTTAAGTCCGTCTTTTGTCTTACTCGGCATGCCCAGCAAGGTTCCAATGATGCTGTCAAAAACATTTTTTGTTACATGCATCAAATCAATGCTGTGGCAAATTTCCATATCCTTCCAGTATGGGAGGTACTTGAAAAATATTGATTGTTTCTTGAAAGTTGTGTAAGTTGAAGGGTCAATTCTCTTTCTCTTTTCTCCTTTGTTTTTTCCCTTTCCGAATACAACATGAATGTTCTTTACAATTTCAAAAACAAGTTTCCCACTATAAGGCTTTGGTGCACCTTCACTTTCCAGTTGATTGTTAAATTCCTCTTTCATCTTTCGGTACTTATGCTGCTTCATCAAGAACCGTCTGTGTCCCATGAACACCAACTTCTTGGATGATTTAAGGTACATGGAAGCAGTTCCATCGACGCACACTACACAACCATTCTTTCCTTTAGTCTTTTGCCCTGATAGTGTGGCGCCACCGGGAGAATCATGGATGGTAACAAATATAATTGCTCTTAAGTTGAAATACTCACGGCAATACTCATCCCATATTCTAACTCCTTCATTCCAGAGCTTTGTCATATCTTCCATAAGAGGTTCTAGGAACACATCAATATCAACACCAGCTGATTTCGGACCTTGAATAAGAATAGTCAACATAATATACTTTCTTTTGTGACACAGCCATGATGGAAGGTTGTACATCGTTAAAGTCACGGGCCAGGTGCTATGTACACTTCTTTTTTCACCAAATGGATTCATTCCGTCTGTACCCAAAGCAAATCTTACATTTCTGGTTTCTTTGGCAAACTCAGGATACATAAGATCGAAATTTTTCCATTGTGATGCATCAGCAGGGTGTCGAATCTGTTTGTTATTCTGCTTGCGATTTTCAGCATGCCAACGCATAAGCTCAGCCTCCCTAGGGTTTGAGAACAAACGTTTTAAGCGATCAATTACTGGAAGATACCACATCACCAAAGCTGGGTTCTTTGACTTCTTTTTCTCATCCATGTCATCAAAAGTGTCATCGTCACTTTCAGGTCCAATAGTGGATTTCTTGTTTTTATTTTTCTTCGGGAATTTTTTTACAGAGTATTGATTGTAGCTCTTCTTGTATCGACTGACATTGCAAACTGGGCATCTTGATGCGTTCTCAAAATCGCCACGATACAGAATACAATGGTTCGGACATGCATGAATTTTTTGCACACCCAGAGCTATGGGAGATATAAGCTTCTTCGCTTTATAAGTGCTTGTTGGTAGTTTGTTGGGTTTTGGTAGTAATTGAGACAGAAAATTCAAAAGATCTGTGAAGCTAGTATCAGACCATCTGGCGCTAGCCTTCAACTTCAGAAGTTCTAGAACTGTACTCAGTGTAGTAAACTCTTTGTCACAACCCTTTGATTCATCATATAAAGGTTCTTTTGAGGCACTTTCCAGTCCCTCCATTTTAGATAGCCCTTTCTGCGATCCCACAGAACTTAACATTTGTGGTTCCATATGGCGCAACATCTCTTCACAATCAAATTCTTCAAAATCTTGATTAGCATCCACATTATCCACTTTACCATCAACTTTAAGATCTAAAATTCCGACAACTCTCTCGTCATTACCAGGCACTTCACACGGATCCAACTCACCATGTTCTGACCATATCGTGTAATTATTTTTAAACCCTCTTTTTAGCAGATGTGATTGGATTACTCCTATATCTCTCCAAGCTATCTTATTATCACAATCGATGCACGGACATAATATCTTCTTGCTCTTTCGCAAATTCGCGTGCTTGTTGGCCGCTTCAATAAAGCTTCTCAAATTTCGAATGTACGACGGATGTGGTCTTGGCACATTGTACATCCAACCTCGGTCCATTACCTATCCCTATATTGATTAACGTCAATATCGAGATGTAACATGAAAAAATAAATGTTCATGAAAGTGAAACAAGATCATATCGAGATGTACCTAGCACATGAGACAAAAAAAAATTAAAATATCCCTAATTAATTGAATTTAATCCCTAAATCATGAACGAATTAATGTGCATGAAAATGAAACAAGATTGCAGCAATATAGGTACCTTGAGGTGAGACAACTCTTCAAAAAAAATCTTTAAATTAGATCAACTACAAGTCCAAATCTTGGAATTCCTGAGTTTTTCTTCAATTCCGGTCTATATTACAAAATTGAGGCAAAAAATCGTATCAAAATGAGAAAGAAAACAAATGGAGATCATATATATGCATAAACTCTTGAAATCAAGCCCGAAAATAAAAAACAAAACCTTCTCCCCGTAGATCAAAAAAATCCGCCGCCGCTACAGTAGTGTGCAGCCTAGCGGCGTGTCGGGCTCCGGAAGTTAGGGTTCCTGCGCTGGAACCACCGAGCCTTTTATACTACATACACATCACAGGCGGATTTTTAGAAAAACCGCTTGTGATGTATAACATCACAAGCGGTTTTCTATTTGGACCGCCTGTGAAGTTTACATATCACAGGCGGTCGAAATAGAAAAGTGCTTGTGATGTTATACATCACAAGCGGTTGTTCTAAAAATCCGCCTGTGATGTGTTTACTATATAAAAGCCTCGGTACGGTGGCTTAGGGTTTAGGTTTCGCCCAGAGCTGATACTACGCCGCCAGGCTACTGCGCCGCCGTTCCCGTCCCCGTCTCCGAGCCGTGAGCGCCCGCCACGCCGTCGCCGAGCCCGAGCCCAAGCGCCACCGTCTCCGAGCTGGGCGCCCGCCAGGCCGCGCCGTCCCCGAGCCCAACTCCGCCGTCCCCGTCCCCATCTCCGAGCCCGAGCGTCGCCGTCTCCATCTCCGAGCGTCGCCGTCTCCATCTCCGAGCGTCGCCGTCCCCGTCCCCGAGCCCGAGCGCCGCCGAGTGCGCCGCCGTGCCCATCTCCGAGCCCTCGGTGCACTCCTTGATCATGCCTTAATTACTTGTTACAAATTCATGCCTTGATTACTTGTTTCTGCTAGTCATGCCTTGATTACTTGATTACTTGTTTTTGCTAGTCATGCCTTGATTCCTCAGTGCACTCCTTGATCATGGTGCACTACATTGCAGATAGTGTACATTAGATTAATTATCAGTGCTTAGATTAATTATTGTTAATCTTATATTGTTAATGTTGGTCATTATGCTTATATTTAGAGATGGCAATGGGTAAATACCCACTGGGTATTACGACCCCACACCCATACCCACGACAAAAAAATAACCCCACCGGGTCACCCATATACACTGTTGGGTATGAATTTACCCCCATACCCATACCCACATGGGTATGGGTCACCCATCGGGTCACCCATACCCACAAAAATTAAACATATATCAAAATATTATATTATACAAATATCAAGTATATCCATCTAAATACCATTACAAAATTTCTAGCATCATTTAACCATCCATTCAACACACATAGGGTGAATTACATGTTCCATTACATGGTCATTAAATTGTCGTTAAGCCTTCTATGACATAATGGTCTAAAAGGTTATTAAATAGTAAAAAAGATGGATGACTAAAGTCTAAGTTCATGCTTGGGCTAAGTTTATATTGGGTATTTTATACCCACGGGTTAACGGGTATGGGTGAAGGTGGAACGTTCTAATACCCGTTTACCCATTGGGTGAAGATTTTTGTCCAATAATAGACCCACAGGTAGAATATTTAGCACACATACATACCCTAATAGAGTAAATACCCATCGGGTATCGGGTCGCGGGTACCTATTGCCATCTCTACTTATATTGTTGGTGTTTTCACTTACATATTTTTAGTACCCCTTGATCATCAGTGGTCATTATGCTTATATTGTTGGTCATTATGCTTATATTGTTGGTGCACTACAAATTCATGCTTATATTGTTAATTATCAGTGCACTCCTTGATCATGGTGCACTACTAGGACCCCTTCTTGGTAGAAAATCTCCATAGTGATTGGGGCAACAAGTCTATTTTTAGTGCTTATGGCCACATACATCATGGAAGTACATAGCCATGGCAATGTTATTATCTCCCTATGTTATAAGACTTGTTCTTATCTCCCTTCTTAGTTTTTTGACTACCTATCTTTGCTTCCCAACCCTATGTTATAAGACTTGTTCTTATCTCCCATCTTTGACTTGTTCATAGCCATGACAATGTTATTTGGACCCCTCTTTTTGCCCTATAAGCCACATCCTTGTTTTCCCTCTGATCCCTGCCTTTGTTGCGATCTCAATTTTGATTGTGAGACTTGGCCATTTTCAGTTTTAGAGATGGAAAAAGAGCCACTTGACATGGTTGAGAGCTCAGTTCGAGTCATCGAGACACATGTTGACATCATTCGCAGTCTAGTGACTGATGGGGTTGTGGATACTAGTGAACCGGAATCAGTGTACACACTTAAGACCACTTTGTTTCAAATTGGAGATGTATGCGACATACTTGAGAAGTGTGCTCTGTCCATCAAAAAGTATGCTGACTCCAAGAGGGCTAAAATTATTCAAGATGAAGCCCTGCAATATGCTGAAGATGATGAAGCTGCAGTTGATTTGGAGGAACTCCCAAGCCCAGATCTCCTTACTCAAGCCGACATATTGGAAAAATATTTTGGAATTGAGTATGATAGCGACCAGTCAAGGGGTTGTTGATGTTTAGTCCTAAACAACACGATATGAGTATCGTAGGTTTCACTCTTAGAGAGAATGTATTTTGTATGAACCTCTTAGAGAGTGTCAAGTCAATGAACTATCTTCGAGTACTATTGGGAAGTGGATCTCTTTGATGTATTTTTTTCTAGTGATATCGATGGTGCCGAGTAGCACCAAATTTGGACTTGTGTCCATATCTATAGATGCTAGTAGTTGAGCACTAGCGCCTACAATCTTGACTACCTCATCCCTATTCTCTGTTTGGGACTTATATGGAGAATGACATCGGCGGAATGCCTGAATCGGCGGACCCCAAGAAGAGATTAAGTCCTGTAGTCTACCACCTCCCGTTATTTGTGGGCTTCACCGATGGCTGGAAACATTTGGTGATAGCAAACGACCTTCGGGTTGAAGACGTCTGCGAGCTTGTTAAGGGGCCAGACGATGGTGAGCCGGTGTACTATGTCCGGATGTGTGGTCACAAAATTTAAAGCTGCCCCGGCTGCATGTGTGTGCTTCTCTTCTCTTAGGTGGGGTGCTAAGTGATCTTAGTAGCCGACATAAGAGAAGAGAAGCGCACAGATGAAGCCGGGGCGGCTTTAAATTTTGTGACCACACATCCGGACAGAGTACACCGGATCACCATCGTCTGGCCCCTTAACAAGCTCGCAGACGTCCCCAGCCCGAAGGTCGTTTGATGTCACCAAATGTTTCCCGCCCTCGGTGAAGCCCACAAATAACGGGAGGTGGTAGATGAAAGTCGCCTAGAGGGGGGGTGAATAGGGCGAAACTGA